>NW_024340699.1:4722423-5055864 GCF_902729225.1 Pteropus medius
CCCACCCCCAGCCCTTGCATTCCAGCAACTAGCCACCTGCTCTGTTCATTCTTTGTGATCACAGGCACAGCCAGACACCCTGCTGTTTCTTCACCTCCTCCTTCTTTGCATTTCAAGAGTTCCCAGGTGCCAACAGACAGGAGCTCATTCCTCCTACCATGTGCTGAGAAGGTCACCATCCCATCCTTCCCAACTGGTGAAAGTGAGGTACAGGAGCGGAAACAGGTTTCTAAAGGTCATAGTGAGGTGGGAGAGGAACCCTGGAGACCTGGAAGCCCTCCCACCAGCCCTGCCTGCCTCCACCTCAGCTCTCCTACTGATTTTCCAGAGGAGAGATGCAATCATCAGGCACAGGGAAGAGGGCTTTCAGCATCTGAGGATAAAGGTTAGCACTGACGGGAAACTGAGAAGAAAATTTTTTTATCAGCTAGGCAGTTCAGGACAAAAAGTATTTCAGAATGATCAGATTTTCTGAGTTTGGTTAGAAAGAATTCTGCTCCCTTCCTTCAAAACTGATCTCTAGAAAAAGAAGGATGCTTAAGGGAAATCCTCAATTTAGAAAATTTTAAATAAACAAAAACCTGAATTGAACATGGCTAGATTTCCATTTCGGAGACTGGTTTTCTGATAGCCATAGAATTAAAATCCTTTTATTTAGGAAGATACGATAAAATCTTTATCTTACTAATTTGTGGTTTCCTAAACTTGCTATGTTCTTTTCCTTCCTTACTTGTGTCATATCCAAACATGACTTCTCTTAATTTTTTAAGTTACTTAATATTTTTCTTTAAATTGATAATTTTTTAAAAACCTACTTACTTCAGCATGTTGCTAGCATGCTTAAAATAAAATTTTCTAAAAAACATTAAAGAAAAACAGTTATTAAAGTAAAATCTGCTTGTTTAAATAACCTAAAACCATCTCACATACCACCAGTAGTGTACTCTCCACCTTTCAGACATTCTTTTATAATTATTAGGCTGAGGCAATAGGTACAATATTCTGTTGATCCTAAGGAAATGTATTAAGGATCATGGACCAGCTATGCTCTCTGATGAATGTTATTTATAAATAATATATGTCTGTGTGTGCATCTGCTTTGATCTCTTGACTTCAGGATTGATTATTTTTATAGTCAGGCATCTTCTTTCATCAAAGCAGAGAAGTGGGTTTAGAAAGTAAATCAGGTTGCACCTAGAACTAGGTGCTCTCTTTCTTACTGGCAGTCTTGAAAACGAGAAGGAAAGTTAGTTGTCAGCTCAGAATTCCTTTCCATATGTATTTATTCTACTAAAGATATAGATGATGTGGCTGATTCTTAAATATAATTTTATGGGATATGTTACTTTATTTACTTAAGACTTTCATCTTTTTTTTTTATAAAAAAGAGGTATCTCTCTCCTTGTTCATACTCCTGCTTCTCTCCTGCTCATGTGCTGAAATGTGGTGTATTAAAAGATTAACCTTTCTCAAAAAGAGGTCTGCCTTTGGCCTTGGTTCTTGAGAGGCAACCTCCAGGCCATTGGAGTGTCCTTCCAGTTAAGAGTGAATTTGTCTACTTTGAGACGTTGGGCCACACTGGACAGTCTAACAGTGTAATAATGATAAAGCCTTTGGGCCATGAGGTTTCTGCCCAACGTCTGAAGTGGCAGGAGACCAAAGGTGAGGCACACAGGCTGTCAGCCATGTCTATGTGACTGAGTTCCAATGAAGACTCTGGACATTAAGGCCTGGTGAGCATCCCTGGTTGGCAGTGCCCTTTGCATATTGTCACACATCATTGTTGGGAAAAAATGACTCTGTCCATGACTCTGTTGGGAGAATAATTGGAAGCTCCGCATCTGTAAACTTCCTGAAATCTGCCCCATGCATAAGACGTCTTCCCTTGGCTGACTCTACTCTGTACTCTATCACTGTCATAAAACATTACCATGAGTGTGACAGCTCTCAGTGGGTACCACGAACCCTTCTAATGAGCTACTGACCTCAGGCTGGGCAGTGTTTCCCCTGACACCACACCCATCAAAAACGCTCAATATTGAGAGGCGCTGTGACATCATAGTGGAAGGGCTTTGAAGTCAGATGCCCTGGCTCTTTGCGTGATCTTGGACCAGTTATTTCTCTGAGTTTCTACTCACAAAATGAGAGAAACACTCTTCTGTACCTGGTAGGGTTGTCATGAGGAATCAATAACAGAGCTGTGCTGAGCCATTTTAGAACCTGAGGTGGAAGGAAAAATCAGTTATGCTGATTTAGTCTTTATTTAAAATGTTGTTCATCACAGGTATTTCATTAATATTCATTTCTCCCCAAATTGCAATAGAATATTATTTATCTTGATTACTAAGTTTTTGATGGCCCCTCATGTTTTGCGCCCGTGGTGAGAGCTTCACTTGCCTCACCTTAGTCTTGGCCCTGGTGAGGATTCGTAGTAATAATTAAAGTAAATTACATAGCATAAGACCAGCGCCATTGGAAATATTCAATTTAAAATATTCAGCGTCATTGTTGTCGATATTATTATTGATATTGCCATTACTAATTTGGAGAAGACTTTGGAAATTCAGAGCTATGCTAATGGGGATTTGAAAAAATTATAACCGTGACAAGGGACTGGGCAGGGTTTTCGGCATGAAAGAAAACATCGGGAGTTTATTTCCGTGTGCAGCCTGTGAAGGGACAGGCTGTGAGCGCGAGCGCTTATGCATTTGTTTCGTAACTTATTACATGGGAAATGGCCAATGGATAAGTCACAAGCTCTTTATGAATGTTAGCATTTATAAAAAAGATGTTGAATTTGTAAAGATTATCTTTAAACAAATAGCACATTCAACATTCAATAGTGCTCGTGGAGTATGATCGTCAGGTTAAATGAATTTATCTTTTAGTTTCAGCTTTGGTTATTGAAAAATCTCTGCAAAATGCATTCATGGATTTCTCTAACCCAATAACTAGAGGAGAAGGAGCATACTACCTTTGTGGCATTGTTGTAGATGCCACGGTCTCTGGTTCAAACTATGTTGTTACGTGTTAGAGACAGAGCTGTGATTTTTGAAACCCAATCTCTGACAAAAGATCGCTTTTTCTCCCAAGACTTGTATCTTACCTTATGTGAGAGATAAATACAAACTATTTTTTTGATATAATATAAAAAAAATAAATATGATCTTCGTTCCAGATTCCTGCCACACGATTCCTAAAATGCTTAGACTTTACTCTTAATGTATGCTAATGAGGTGGCTTACGAGCCAAGGGGAGGCTTCTAGTAGCTTCAGGGTTGGTGCGCTGGTCACCAGAAAAACCAAAGAAATGACCAGAGGGTTAAACATTCAACAAGTCCCCCACCCTAGGAGAGGAGATGCAGATCGAGTTCAACAAATGGCTAATGTTTTAATAAGTCATGTCTAAGTAATAAAATTGCAATAAAATCCTCTCAATGGCAGGGTTTGGGAGCTTCTGACTACATCAAATGCTGGGAGAGTGGCATGCTTGGAGAAGACTCGGAAGCTCTGCGTGCTTCCTCCCCGTAACCAGACCTATGCATCTCTTTCATTTGTCTGTTCCTGAGTTTTATACTTTATAATAAACCAATAAATATAAATAAAGTGTTTTCCTAGGTTTCGTGTCATTCTAGCAATTACAGAACCTCAAGAGGGGGTCATGACTAGGTTTATAACCAGTAGGCCCCTGGGATTACTCCTGAGACTGGCATCTGAAGAGGTGGCACTCTGGTAGGACTGGGTCCTTAAGCTGTGGGGTTGCACCAACTGCAGGCAGTTAGTGTCAGAATTTAATTGTGGGATACCCATTTGGCATCAGAGAATCTTAGACCTGCTAATATAATTTAGTTCAGGTTTTCCTTACAAAATCCTTGCTGAACGTCTTCAAATAGTTTGTAGTCATTGTAGTTTTACAAGCTATAATAAATGTATTGGCTATGGCCAAGGCTTATCTCTGTTTTCCTATTATTTCTATTAATTCCCCAAAGTTGAAATAGCATTTCAGTAAGACATTATAATTTTAATAACTGACAAAATTCATGTAAATAGAATAGTCAAAACTTTTAATATTGTGTAAATAATCAGTTTATTGGATAAATTCTCCATTAATTATACTGGCATCATTTATGCCAAGACACTTCTAAAAGACCTATACAATCTGTTCATGCGTTAGTACTCTTAGAAACTGAATTCAAACACACAGAATGAAAACTGGGAAATGAAAGGGATATATGAAGTTTGAACCAGTGTTACTCAAAATATGGTACTTGAACCAGCAGTATCTATACTTTTGTGAGCTGGTAGAAATGCATATTCAATTTATAGAATTAGAATCTAAGGGATGGGGTCCAGGATACAGTATTTTAACAGCTTTCCAGGTGGTCCATTTGAACAGTGAATTCTGAGAACCCGTAAGCTCAGGTGAGAAAGTCAGGTAATAAGAAGCTCATGTTAAATGGGAGGGTGATACACCATCCCGGTTTGTCTGAGACTGTGTGGTTTTCCAGGATGCAGGACCTTTGGGGCCAACACCAGGGAAGTCCCAGGCTAACTGGGACAAGTTGATCGTTACGGTTAAATGATTCCTATTTTAAAAGCAGGACAATCTTGCATTTTGTTTTGTCTCTGTTGGATATACTTTATTCTCTGACCGATTTTCCTCAGGCTCTGGGCATGACCAAATTAATATGGCTATCTTGTGGGTCATAGGTTTGGGGGAATTCAATATGGTCGTTAGTTAGAGTTGACATTTTGTTCTTGCAATAACTGCTGGAGTTTGATTATACTAGAGTGTGTGATCCATAGCTTGCTTCTGTGTTTAATTCTTTCTCACTTCAATGTTGTGTGTGCAATAGGGCTCAAAAAAGGCGGAGGCTAGGAATCATTTAAAAGTTCTCAGAAATCACTTAAATTTATTTTTCTTTGTTGTCTGTTTTCTGTAGTCCAGGTTATTATGGATCTCTCCTCTAGTTTCCTGACTGAGCAGATAGATATCTTCTTTAAGTAGAAATTTGCATTTATGTCAATGAGTCTCAAATTTTCAAAGAGTTAGTTGGACATTGTTTTGAATTGCAGAGGTTGTGACAATACTGTAAATGCCGCTGAGAGTTGATTAATAGAATTAACCGCTGCCAGAAATTATGAGTGCCATGTTCACGTGTGGTTTTATTATAATGCATGCTTTGAAAGCTAATTTCTAAGGAAATAGAGTAGGAAACATTCCGAATAAATGAGTTTTATCTTTTGCGAAGTTCAAAGCAGAAACAAAACAAAACATTTAACAATTTGTGTCTGTCTCTAATGAAATCTAATGGTTTAGTGGGTGTGTGTTTCTTCAAACATAATAACTCTGCACAAAATTATTTCTTCTTAATGTCATAAAAACCCATGTCATATTACTTGGTTTTCTTAAAGCTCTCACAATGAAGACTCAATTATGTTGCATTCACAAACAATTAGGTTTGACTATTTGGATGCAAACTATTGTTGCCAACATTTTGCAGTATTTTTTTAACCAGTAGAAACATTGTGCTTTGTCTATTAAAATGCTCATTTTGTAAATTGTTTTTCATGTGATTTAGGCTGTAGCACAAATGCTTTCTCTCTCTCTCTCTGCAGCTAATTTTTTCCTTGTTTATCCACACAATTTGCTGGATAAGTATTATGCATTATGTCTGAAATACGGGCTTTCTCTGCTGAAGCAATGAGTCAATTTCAAGTCCCAGAGAATTTAAGAGCACTGCTAAACGGAGGGGTCATTTTCCAAGGCTCTACCTGTTTGGTAGTCTCCAACAGCTGCTCAGTTGTGTGCTTTGATCCAAGTGCTTCAGTGGTAGACTCTACTTAGAGTGTGGTCTGGTCCAGAAAGCACAGTTCTGTGTTATTTTAGGTAACATTTTAAAGTCATCACATATGAAAGTTAGGTGCAGTAAAAAATTAACCACCAGAAATCTCTTAGGAAGATTATATGTTGGAGACCAGCATACAGGCATGTGTCAGCTATATTGGGGGTTTGATTCCAGACCACAATAAAGCAAGCCATAGGTGTTTCGCTGGTGGGAGAGCTTCAATTTGTTAAAAAATACAATACCTGTGAAGTGCAATAAATCAAACTGCAATAAAATGAGGTATGCCTGTATTCTTGTTTCGAGTATAATGCAATCAGTTTTTCTCCCAATGATAGAAAGATCATTTTTTTTTGATTGCATATCAGATGAAATACTTGTATTATATTCGCTGGTCATGATAAAAAAAACATCAGATAGCAAGATAATATTCAGCATGGTGATCTGCGCCACCAATGTGAGAGGCACGTATATTAGGACCACCTGAGGGAACAAGCAATTCAAGTCTCCCAGCTCTCACTTCACTCCCACTCTAGGCCTATCTGCATGGAGGGCAATGACAGTCAGACCCACCTCCTACTTAAGTTGTCATTCAATCTCTCCCCTTCCCTTTGTATCTTCATCCCTTTCTCTCTCATTTAATTTTCATTATAAGCCTTTAAAAAGAGGTCTTTTAAAAATTCCCATTTGACAAATACGCCCAACATAAAGGTTTAATGACTGTCCCATGGCCACTCAGAAAGTAATTAGCAGTGCCAGCATCTTAACACGTAAGCATTTACTTCAGCCTCTGTGCTATCATGTAAAACATGCCCATGAATAGTCTGCCTTGGCTGTACGGGCGTGAGGGAAAACCAGAACCGTAAGGTAATCCAGCATCCTGAAATGTACATCCAGCAAGAATTATGTCACTAACAGTTGTGTCACTCTTTTTGCTGCCGTGGTCTTTCACATGTCTGCTTAAGCTTGCGCTTGACTCTGTTAATTCTATTCCCCGCTGAACCAGGTTTTCAATGTCACACTTTGCATTTGAAAGCCAAGTTTTGACACTACTATGGCTCTGATATTGGTTAAAGGGAAGGTAGATGAGGAAAACAAATTAAATCATTTCTTCAATTAAAAAAATGAAGTAATTATTGATTAAAAAAAAAAGAAAAAGAAAAAAAATTGTTTGACAGCCCTTCCCAGGTTCAAACCATTGAATGAAGGTTTTATCCACATAGCCTTTCTGTGTAATATACTAACTCCATTGGTAGTTTGGGAATTGGAGGGACTAATTCACTTGTAATTTACATGAAATTGGAACAAATTGGACTGACCAAGATTTTTCAGTTATGTCTACGTTAGCTACAGTCATCTTTACGTATTCTATTAATTTTGTAAGCACAAAACCCACTTTGAGGTTTGTCATGCCACAGTTCAGCATGTTTGTCTGTTGTTTCTTATCTAAGATCTGCTTTTCAAGTTAGAATTCAAATACGAATGTATTGGGCTTTATATTGTATCTGGGGGTTTATAATATAAGAGGTGTGAATGCAATGATCCATAAACTGCATTATAAACTTCTAAGCCATCAGTGAGCTTTCAGGGTATTGTAACAGCCACTCAAACAAAATCTTAGGGCTTCACGATACACCAGTTTTTTTGCCTTACTTCAAAATCATTTATTTTAAGAAATGAAAATTTACTAACCTTTCACTCAACACAAAATAATGATGAGATCCTAGTTCATTTATATTCAGCTGGGGCAACGTATTTATTCAGGTGCCAGATGTAGAGTGTTAATGGATTAAAGTATATGGACAAAGTAGGCAATTGTACTGTAAATGTTACTTAAGTGAATTTGGCCTGCAAGGGTATTATTGATTTATTTTATCTAATTTGGTTTGTATTGCAATTCAAGCTCAAGATTGAGGATTGAAGTCATCTGTCTTCTATAGGTGAAATGACTTCAAGTCTCAAGAGAACTAAACTAAGTGAATAGGAAGTCTCTTCCTTTAAGGAAACGAAGTGGAAATATTTTCCAGTCGGGTGGGGGTGTGGAGAGGAAAGTGTTGCTCTCCTCCCAAGGACACTGGGAAATCATATTCCACCAGGAAGAAAGCATACAACCACCACTCAGTGACACATTTTGATTTCCCTGTCAATATTAAAACAATATCCTCCTAATAGCTAAAGAGTGGTACTTTGCAAAGCTAGGCATGGAGCTTAATGATATTGCTTATTATCGATCACTTTGTAAATCAGCAGAACCGGAAGAAAGGTACCTTTTCAGCTGATGTACAAAGCACCCTATAGAGAGTTTCATGTCCACTTCGTCAATTCTCCAAACGCCCAGGCTTACGAAGAGAAGAGAGGGCGGCTGGTGAGCGCAGAGCAAAGTTCTCGATTTTTTTAATTTCTTTTTTTGAAGCTGTTATGAAATTGCTTAATACTAAATTTGTTGTTGAATGTTGAACACAAATAATGAAAAATATAAATTGTTTAGTGCCATTAAACTGTCATGAGAATATCATATTATATGGTTCTAATCCCCCAAATTATTATTGTATTAGGTTTTATGTTTATTAGTTAAGAAGTAATATTTATTGTTGTGTACTAGAAACATGCACCGAGAGCATTATATACATTATTTCCTGAAATTTTCAGAACATTCTTCTTTGGTAGAAGAATCATTAATATTTTCATTTTATATGGAAGGGAATTATAGCTAAGAAAGGATGATTACTTTTCAAAAATACCACTGTTACTACAAGGTAAAGCCAGAATTTGATACTCATTATGTCTAATTCTAGTCTAAGTGATAATGTGTTCTCAGGTAGACTAATAGAAATCCTAATCGTAACCTATTTTGCCTCTTAACCTCCAGAATGTTCTGTAACATATTTGATTTTGAGACAGTAGTAATTCCTAAAATTATTATAGCCCAAATTCACAATGATAAGAAAAATAAGGCATAAAGGATTTTTTTCACATGCTCTTTAATTAAAGAGGGGGAAACTGAGGGCTAGGGGGTCTTGGCAATCAGTCCGAGGTCAGCTGGAGCAACTATAACAGGTTTTCATGGAAAAGCAATACTGCACACCTGTATTTGTCCCCTAGCTCCTCTGCTTCTAGAGTTGAAAAGAGATCTATTAATTAAGCAAAAACAGTCAGACAGCTCCCCAGGAGCCTTTGAATATGAAGTCTCTAATGACTTCAGCAAAATGTCCCAGACCTGAAACATCTGTTCTGGAGATAGTCAGATTCCATTCCGAGTCCCAAGTTAGCAACTTATTGCCTTCCTTTTATTTTATTTTATTTTATTTTATTTTTTATGTACATAGCAGCTGCCAACGAATTTCAGAGGACAGACCTTGGTTTTAAACCTCAACCAGAGAGCATTATATGGAAAACACGCCACACTTCACTGTGTGTGCTAATTAGAAGCTTCTTACACTAGCACGTAAATTCATTTATACACTGATGAATTTTCAGTTGCCAAATAGCTCCAGTGAAAAGGCCAGAAAAGTAAAAATAGCCAATCTAATGAATTTAACATTTATTTTTATGCACGCTTGGGTAATTTTTAGAATTGTTTTGGTTTTGGAGGAATGATTTTCATGTGCAATGCATTTCAGTTTTGTGACTTTTGAAAACCTATTTCCTGGAAAAGGAAAGCAAATTTTCTTGATTGAGAGGCATCTAGCCAGATACCCAGAGTTAAACCCAAAAAAATCAGAAGTGAAAGGAAGAGAGAGAATCCCTAGGTTACACATTGACAAGGCTTGAGAGAAAGAATGAAGAGCTTCAAGGATATGTATGATACAATGGATGTGATTCCATTGCAGCATGGGATACATTTGTCTGCAACTCCAGCCCTACAGCTAATAAAGAGCAGCTATCCAGGTCCCTTTCTGATGTGTCCCTCCAATGAGGGACACTAGGAAAATGTCAGTCTTGTTTCTGTCACCAAAATGCAATTTCATATGTTGTTCCTAAGCTTTTCTTTTTCCTCCCTTTCTTTTACTTTATCCTCATTAGACAACATAAACACATGCAAGTACATGGGTATTCATCCATTCATCAGCTATGTGCTGAGGGCCTGCTATTGCCCTGGCCTCGTTTGGGGTCTTGGAACAAGACTGAGAAGATGACTTCTTATGCAGCTCACAGTCTTGTGGTGAACCATATAGTAAAAAAGTAAGTAAGTAGAAAGAATTGTTAGATTGTAAATATGATCACATGATAAGGAATTATTGAGAGAAACGGGTTCTCGGGATAAGAGGTTGATCATGAAAAGGCCTCCCCAGTGAGATGAGTTAAATGATCTGACTGATGGGAAGGAAGTAACCATGCAATGCTTTGAGAAAAGGCTCTTCCAGGAGGAGGGAAGATCAAATTCAATAGCCTTGAGGCCAGGGCAATTTCAAAAAATGGAAAGAAGGTCATAGAGTTTAGAGCATAGCGATCATAAATAACACACTGGAGTGTGGTACTACATGAAGCCAAGGGAGTGAAGCAGGCCTAAATCATGAAGAATCTCATAGGCCATAAAAAAAGCAATTGTATTTCATTATTTAAACTTTGATATAGTTTTCTGTATAACATCTTTGTGGTGAGCACTGCACCAAACACTTTATAGAAACCATTTAATGTACCTCACCAACAACCCTGGAAGGAGTGCAACAATATTCCCATTTTGCATATAAGAAAACTAAGAGTCAAAGAGGTTAAAGAAATTTCCCAAGGTTATCTAGTAAGAGGTAGAACCAAGATTCCAAGCCAGATCTAACTCCAGGGTCTGAACCCTGGTTTACTCCCCGCACCTCTTTACTCTATGTCTCCTTAATCTTGTTTTCCAGAGCTAGCTAGCATGTTGTGCACACAATGCAGGTGAAACATAAACAAAAGCAATGCCTTTCATAATAGGAAGGCTGAGATCTTGTTCGTCAGAAGAAATTGTGTTGGAAGGAAAGCAGTCATTAAGAACGGCAGTTAATGGTATCGGGTTCTGAATGGCCTCTGCTAAATTGCCTTCTTTATTTAATCCTGCATTCATTGCAGCTAGATTGAAAATTTTCACGATGTCAAGAAGTCTCTATTTTATATATACACACATATATGTGTCTGTATATTCACGTACATATTCATATATATGAGTTATATAGAAGTATAAACTCACATTCATATATATTATATATGAGTTATATACAAGGAAGATAGCATTAAAATGGCCAAAGGAATATTTCTGGACTCACATGCTTTTCCATAACCTTGCAGTAAGAAGGGGGGTCTGTTTCTCCTCCTCTTGAAACTGGCAAGGCTGCTAGATTCTCTCAATGACCATAATGTAGCAAAAGAGCTATGCAGGACTTCTGAAGCTAGGCTGTAAAATACAAACTCTCTTTCTCTTTCCCTCTCTCTCCTTCTGTCTCCCTTTTTCTCACCTTTAGGAACACCAGGCCACATGGAGAAGCCATGTGTACTTGTTTCTGCTAATAGTCTCAATTAAGGACTCAGTTCACAGATTGCTGCCAGAAATATCAATGAATGAGCCTTAGGGTAACTTGTTATACAACCAAAGCAACTGAAACACATGCATACATATTCTCTGAACTAAACACACATAAGAAATAAAAGTGGTTTCTGTGAGACTATCAAGTAACATAGGGACATGATACAATTATCTGATTAAAAGGGTTAGTGTTGAAGTTAAACCTTGATTTGAACTAAGCTCTATTACTTACTTCAGAAGGCTAGTTATCCTAATATTCATTTTCTTGGTCTATTAAGTAGAGATAATCAGGGCCCCTATTACATAGGATCATTGCCAAAGATAAATAGGATCGTGTTTATGTTTTAGCACAGTGTCTGGCACATTCTTAATCGATGTTCAGTACTTGTCACTATAAATAAATATTATGAATGTTATTATTCTACCATTGGACATGATTCTAATTTACAACTTCCATCTTTTCCCCTAGGAGGTCACGTAAAAATATTTCAACTCTGAGTGCCACCTAAGCAGTACTATTATCTAAATAGTTTCTGAGACATGTGGGAAAGTTAGAGCTTTGGATAATTCGAGATCAGCTGATAGACCCAAGAAAAAATGTTTTACAACATCTTAAGGGAGAAAGAGCAGAAGGCTTAGAAAGTAAAAAGCATTCTCCAAGAAAGAGTGAATAGGTATTATTCTAGGAGCTTTTTCTAGTTGTGGAATTCAATATGAAACCCTAGAAATCCTAGTTCCCTTGCATGCTCTATCTGTGACCTTGGGTGACTTATTTAACATTTCCATGCCTCAATGTCAGTATACATATAATGGGAATAGGAAAATACTAATCTCCTAGGGTAACAAGGATGAAGTCACATATAGAATGTATCTGTAACAGCGCATGGTAAGAAATGAGGACTGCATGGAATATATTAGTTGTTATCATTATCATCATTATTATCAACAACTCTTTTTAGTACTTATCCATAAATCCCTTTTTGTCAGAGCATCTACTCTTTCCTTAGTCTTCTACCAACATTTTCTTGTTTGTTATAGAACTTAAAAATTTTGTTTAATGTTATAGTATGTGGCTTGAATCCTTGCCACTCCTGTAAAATTCTGTTTCTTCAAGGCAGAAGTCATGATGCCCTCTCCCCCATCTCTTTTATCATCACCCAGCCTCACAATAATGTTTTTTTCAAATACTTTACACCAGCTAAGTGTGAAATGAGTAAGAACACACGTGTCTGATTGATTTATCAGTTATTTCTTCTTTGTCTTCCTGTATGAGAATGGGAACATTGACCTTGTCTGCGACTGCTGTAGTCCTGGAATTTCAAAGAGTGCCAGGCACTCAGGAAACATTTGTCGAAAGAAAGAAGAAATGAGTGAATGAATAAACATCCATAATTAAGGTTTCCCAAAACTCTCTCTTTAGCAATTTAGAAAGCATGTGATTCAGCCCTTAGGTTTCATGTGTATTTCTATACACATATATTCTATACGTGTGCACAGTACAAAATTGGAATTATTTCCAGAATCAGATGTAAATTGGACATGTGGGCAACTACTTGACTAGGTGGCAGGGAGATATTTGAACAAAAATATCTTGCCTAGAGAAAAGCAGGTGGAATTTGCCTTTTCAACATTTTTGTTCCAAGCCAGATAATTTACTTCTCACCTGTGAACAATTTCCTTCCCACAGCCATAATGTGAGTTTTGCCACAGCTGTGGAGCAAAAGTCAAAGGAGAGAGATTGCTGTGTCACTTGGTGAGAAATGACTTTTTAGTTTGGGTCAGTGTCCTTGTATGGCAGTTTTCTTATTTGTGTTTAAAAACATGGACTGCAGAGAGGTGCACATCTGTTTCTGAGTATATAACTGGAATATGGAAGAATGTAAGTGAGGGGGGCTTTAAATTCCTGGACTCTTTAGCTGTCCCAATACATGTACCTCACTTCTGTTTTTCCAGTCAAGAAGCAACAGCTGCATCTGGATGTGTGAATTATACATTGCGTTAACAGTATTTAACAGAAACATACATTTCTTTTTTATCTCCTGTATCCACAATTCTGAGACAACCTGGCTTATCAGTATGATCCTGGTCTCTCCCATCTCCTCTGTTGCCTTTCTCCTATAAAATGTTCTATTCCTAACATGGTACAGGTAGACTGGAGAATTAAATAAATTGCCTTCTATTGCTATTTTATTTTTCTTTTTCCATAAGAAAAGCAGAGTTTTATGAGTTGGAATCTTAGTGGCAAAGATCAGGACAGAGCTAGACTAGGGGCAGAAGGAGGAGCACGTGGTTTCCTTTATGCCAGAATCATGCAAAGAGTCACTAAGGTTCTCCAGAGCTGCTGCACAGGCCTTAGTCACAGCCTCTCATTCCCAAAGGCAGTGCAGACAGCGGCAGGGCACCTAGAGCATAGATGGAGGAAACTGCCTCGGGCGTTCATGGTTACATTATGCTGGTCCCAGAAACTGAAGCATGATAGAAAAGAGGAGGAAGCTGTTTTCGAACATTGCCTGTGAGTAGGTAAAGGAGGCCTCCAAAGTGTGATTGGTTATGTGCCTTTTTCCTGCAACCTCCTGTCCAATGCCTGCCAGGATCTACTCACTACACAATGAGAGATGTATTCCTCTGTATATTCAAGACATTTCAGTCTTGGGAGTCTCCTTTTGATGAGAAAATACACTCACATGTGTAACACCAAGTGATATCTCCTATTAACTCCTATGTAGAAATTAGCTGACCTAAAGCCAGAACTGTAGCAAGGGACCATCAAATAGGTCATCTGCAGTCACAAAGGCTCCAAGAACAAGCAGACAAGTTGTAGAGACCTCCAAGAATACATTTCAGATGCTCAAAGGAAAGAACATGAGCCCTGAAGACAAAGATCCATACTTAGAATCTAGAAGTGCCTTGACTTTGCTAGCCTCAGGTCCCTCAAATGTGAAAGTAAGTGACAAAAGATAAGGTATTATACGATAATATTTGAGATTCTTCTGTCCTCACCTGACTCTTCAGGAGGACAGATAAATGGGAGCGGTTCAGAAACTGCTGTACTATGCAGAATCTGAGCAGTGATCATAGCAGAAAGAAAGAAAAAAACTAACAAACCAATAACACTAATCATAATCTAAAGGTTGGTAGTGCTTCCTTAATGTTTAAAAGTTTCATAGGAACACAGCCATATCCATTTATTTAAGTATGGCCTCTGTTGCTTTCCCACGGCAAGGGTAGAGTTGAATAAGTGTGACCGGGACCTGACTCACAAGTCTGTAATAGCTACTATCTAGCTCTTTTAAAAAAATTTGCAACCCTGCTCTAAAAAATCTGGAGTAGCTCTGTTGCATTACATTCAGCCTTGGGATCAGCAAATGGGAATCCATAAAAGCTTCCTAAGAATTGTTTTATGACCATAGGACATTTAGAAAGTGCAAAATGCATTTCTGGGATCGCTCATATGTGACTCTGGAGTCATATATGGTTTCTAATTTCCTTTTCTTACAGTAATCATCAAATTAAATATCAGTCATCTCTTTCAGACTCAACTGCTGCTTATTGAGATCTTATGTTTTTACTTCCATCAATCCCTGTCTGATGTTTACTGTTTGTTTTTCTATCATCTTTTTGAAAACTCTTTGAGCTGCTGCTAACCTCACATTTTAAAACACGATGCAATATTCTTTTATATGAGTAGAGAGGTCAACTATGATTCACGTGTTCAGTGTTGACATGCATCAGAACTCTTCACCAGAATATAAAACAAAAAGCTAGAGGAATAGCTTTTATTGGCTGAAGGCAGAAGACATACTGAAAACATAAAAATAATATGCTTTTATAAGAGGTGCGTGTGTGTGTGTGTATGTGTGTCTATCTGTCTGACTGAGGAAAAGAGAAATTGATTATTCAGGAATAGTCATATTATAATGAATCAGTGATGGATAGGATGCTTTCGATGCCCTGGGATTTTGAAGGAAAGCAGATTTTGAAAGGTTTTGCTGAAATTTATTAATGGGATTATCTCTATTTCTTGAGGGATCACAGATTGAAATGTCTTTTAAATTATTTTTGTTGCTGGGCTGGGATAATTGGACTATGTTACATACACCAGTGAGGTAACGAGTCAGCTCAGCTTCCTGCAGGTTGCCTGCACAAGGGTCGTTCAGAGAACTACCTCAGATAATGTAGGTGAAAGCAATAAGTACACTCTGACTTTTCTTAACACAGCCTGTTATTATCATTGCTACATTTACTATAGTGTCATGGCTAATAGAAGTTTTCCAATACAACCTTGAATTAACATGATGTGACTGGGTCTCGTTTCAAATCATCTCCTCATCCAAAGACCATCGGTAGTGTTCCTATCAAAAGTTTTGTCACCCATAGAGCTAGGACTTAAAAATCACACAGTAGGCAAACAAAGGGAAAAAGACAGTATTTCCCATTTCTGACATGACTTGATGTTTTCTTTTGAAAATTTAAGCCTCAGGATACATTATATACTTTCTTCTTTGCACCTGGTCATACACCTTGTATTAAATACTTGCTGTTAAAATGATAAATGGATGCTATTAAAACCCTTTAATGCATAGTACACCAAAGGGGCCTACTTAAAGGCTAGTTGCCCTTTAGAATTTTGAAGAAGATGCCTTCTCAGCTTTTCTTCCTTGGCACAATTCTTATAAGAATGGGAATATCTATATTCCTGTGTTCCTCTAAGGATCCGCCAGAGATAATGGTATATTCCTGTAAAAACTTCAAGAGATTTTAGATATTCTTGTTAATAAATAGTTCACCTCTTTCTCTTCTTCCTCTGTTCCCAAACAGTTGTAGAGTTTCTCAGAAGGTGAAGAGACATGGATTGTTTATATCTCAAGCTCCCTAGATTGACTTTTCCTGCCCATTGTTTTCAGAGATGGGATTCTGCAGTGTACATGACATCTAGGTGAAAACTGTATTATTTCATACATTTTTAAAAAAAAAAACTTCTAAAACATTATATTAAAAACAAAAACAAATTTTGGGAAGCATCAATAAAAAGTTAATGATCAGTTCAATTTCTCTTTGTTTTAAAATATATACAATCTCAGCTCTTAGGAGTATAAAAGCGTCATAAAGACCCACAGATTTACTTATGTTTTCTCCTTGAAATTCCCTTGCTGCTTGATACGTATATGCTTAAATATATCCATGATATCAAGTTATAAGATAATTAAATTGTGGAAATTTATAAATTTTTGAAATTTTAGTCATTTTACTTGAACATCACAATCATGTTCCCTTAAATAGCAAAGTAATTTTATTAATGTTTATCAAATAATTTTGGAAGCCCCAGACAAAGAAATCATCATTATAGGCTTAGTTACTATGTGAAACATAGAGAGTAAATGCTCATTAGAGGCACACTAGTTAATAGCCTTAATTAGGCATTTAAAAGCTGTTTGGTATTTGTGTCTAACATTCACTCTTATTTGAATGCCATTCCAGAATTTGTGTACAGCTCTCAGACTATGGTGATCTAATATTAAGGTAAAATGAGTCCAAAGTGATGTATTGGGTATAAAGCATAGCTTTACCAATGGCAACAAAATTTTTACTTTATTCTACTTTTTTTTTTCATTTTACTGTGGAAACTATATGAAGCATCCCTAAAAATTGACAGTTTTCCTGATCAAGGGTCTGAATTTCATATTGTTTTATCTTTTTCTTCAAATGTATGCTGTACTTCTCAGCTGCGGTTTTAATTAGATAACACAACAAAGGAGCTGGTCCTCTGCTTTTAACATGTCTTTCCTATGTGCCTAAATAGCAGTGGGCTAGCAATAACTTCTTACCTTTCTGACAACTCCTATTGCCAAGGCTATTTAGAAGTTGGTACAAAGTGAAAATAAATACCTGGTTTCCCACAGGCAGTCCTCTGAAATGCCGTCTGTCATTTGTAATTTCTTTGATTTTATTCAGCGGTTATGATTTATCACCTTGCCACTGCATGAGTCAGCCGTGAAATCTCCATGACTCAACGGCACATAACAAAAGCAATCAGGAAAGTGACTTTGAATGAAGGGTTGGTGGATAGGTTTAAACGAGATTTCATTAACTTATAGAACTAAAGCAGAGTAACTCTCTCAACTTTTTTACAAGTCTTACCCAGTCAGCAGTTTAGTTCTTTCTCTTCATTAGTTCACACTCCTATAGGGAGGGGATAACAATCAACTGGAGACAAACAAATATGAATTTATGGAGGGTGACAGTATGGATTTATTCTCCTCCTGCATTTAATCTTATATTTCTCCATTGTGTTCAAAATAGCCTTTTCCTAATCTTGCAAATACATTTCCTACTGCTTTTAAATTTCTTTGCTACCCATTTGTTTTTTTTTTTCTCTAGATGGTAAATTGGTAGCAAAATGAATTTATTCTTTCAATAAATATTTATTGAGCCTGGATTCTGTGTCAGGCATTGTGTAAGATAATGGGGTTAAAGCAATGTGCAGTGCAGACATGACCCTCCCTCTCAAGGAGATTTCAATCTGATGAAATGAGTGAAATGGTCATATTTACTTTTCCAGGCTAAGTGTCATTAACCTTGAGTAGGAAGATGCCCATTTTCAAGTCTTAAAGAGTATTTCTTATACAGGCCATTTGACTTTGCAACCCTTCAATATTTATGTTAAGCTATAACTATCCTCATATGGAAAAGTAGGACAAAGATTGGCCCGTTGACAGAAATCCGACTGGCCATTCGGGCACCTGCCCCTCTTAGCCCCGTGGACTCTCTAGTTTGATAGTTCATATTAAATGCTGCTTCCTTGTTTTGAAAATAATATTTAACCTATTTTGAGCTAAGAAGAGACTTACTGGGTTCAATTCTTAGAGCATTTCACCACTGGAACTCAGGTTAATCGTTTTTAAATATCATCCAATAGCACTGGCCATGATATGCTTGTCATTGCATCCAAGGGAGACTGAGAAAAAAAAGATAGCGTTTTCACGGAAAAGTTAGTGTCATTCATGGAAACATAATGCAAACACAGATTCAAAAAGAAGATGAACTCTCTGGTTATTCACTTTGCTGTTAGCAGCTCCTGGGATAGTGCCTAGAGGAGAATGGTAATAGTAATACTCTTGTGTATTGAATGCATACTGGGTGCCAAGCATTACGTTAAACACTGAGTGAGAAGTACTGAAGAGATGAGTCACCATTGTACAGAAAGTGTAGAAAGGCATGACAATTAGCTGATAGAACATACAGAAGTTAAGATACTAATTTTGGAAGAAATTATGCCAACCTTCCAGTCCTCAGGAAGGAAAGATACCAAACATGAAGAGAATAGAGACAGTATTTTGAATAACTTGTAACCTTTCAACTATAAGAGTAAATATAACTAAGAATTCAAAAGGAAGTCTTAGCTATATTTACTCTTATAGTTGAAAGGCTAGGCTGAGCATACTCCGTTCTTGGTTGGCCCGAGAATAGGACACCACCTCATGGAAATAATGAAGAAAATGCAAGCAGATTAAGTAAACAGTAATTTGGGGTATAGATACATCTTTTCCAATGGGTTAACTGAGGTTTAGAAAAGTTAGATAACTTGTTTAGGGTCACAATGACTGGATGGGCAACATCGACTTTATGTACTTCAGACCTGATTTTAAAGTGACCCATGAACAACAAACAGCCAGAAATAAGAAAAGTTCATAAGAGGCTGTGCCTGGTTTCTAAAGGAGTCAAGTAAATTTCTATCACAAGTAGGAAAGGGATAGAAGAGAAGATTCAAGTAGGTTACCTGATAATTTGTGCTAAATAGAAGTTTGGACTTTACAGATAAAATGATTGAAGACAGACAGAAATTCGAGGAAGAAATTCTTGGCCCCCCTAGAAGAACAGACCTGTTAGGACAATTAGGATCTGTGTTTTTTTTCTTCCAGGCAACTGGCTGAAGAAGACAAAGAGATCATATCCATAAAATCTTACATTTCAGCTGTGATCTCATCCAATACCACAGCCCCTTCTCTGTTAAAGATGCCTTGATAATGTAAATATAAATGAGACTGAAGAATTGTTTTCACAAATCGAGCTCTTGACAAATTAACCCCTTTTCCCTTCCACAAGATAGTGTGCTCAGGCCCCCAGAGTTCATTAACTGAACACAGAGATGGGAGTCTCACAACCCTCAAAATCTGCTATGCATGCTGTGCCCAGATGCTCAGTGTTCTTCCCCTGTGCCCACGTGGAAAATCCTCCTGGCATTTAAGATCATCATCTCTCTCAAGCCTTCCTGTCAGAAATAGAACAGCCCTAAGTGAAATGCTGCAGATCAGTGAGTTGGTAAACCAGCTACGGAAACAGTGTGTTACAGCCCATCAGACCTCTGAAAATATCCCACTTGGAAGATGTAAGAATGAGAGAGACACATCTGAATTAGGACCCAGAGAAGCATTTGGTATGTGGGCAAGTTCAAATGACCTTTGCAAATGACAGGAATTTTTCAATTCTGATTCTGACCTCAGAAATAGCTTTCAAACTGAGTTTCAGTAGAGAGGCTATAAATTATAGTAATAAAATATAATATAGCCAACAATTATTGAATCCTTATGTGCCTGGCACTGAGCTAAGTGTATAACATGCACGGTATCATTTCATCACTTAAAAATCACCCTAACAGGTGGGTATTATTTTTATCTTTTTACAGAAGAGGAAAGAGGCACAGGGAAGTGAAACACCCTGCCCAAGATTATAGAACGTTTTTCAGCCAGATTCAAATGCACATCTATATGGATCCAAAGTCTTTATTCTTTATGCTACTTCAAGATGAAGGTCAGAAACCAAGACAGAGGAAATGCGTATAAAGGAAACAACACTTCTGAGTGCCTACAGGTGTTCTATCAAGAAAGATAGTCATAATAGTAAGGGTATTCTCTGCGCCACTGTGGCCTGCCTAGTACCTGGGTCTTGTGGGACTCAACTCATGAGAGAGTCTGATGAACTTCTCTGAGGTAAGATAGAGTTCTGGGAGGCAGAATCCAATTCTGATCGTTTAATAGTGCTACATTTATCCAGAGACAAAGCATTAATCAGGAAGATGGAATGGGAAATGTTCTGTACAAGAAAAGACAGCTGCTGCTTGAAGGAAGAAAACAGAGGGATTGTATGTCATCTCTTGTGAGTTTTCAAATAAACTGTTGAGCTTAAAAGGACACATGGAATAAATTTGATAGAGAAAAGCATCTTAGGTTTTGGAAACCATGAAAAGATAATAGGCTGTAGGGATGTGGAATGGTAGGTTTGCTTGCAGCATCAATACATTGAAATATTTGTCATTTAATAGTAGACCGTTATTCTTTCACTTTTTATAAAAGAACTACAATTGACCTTTAAAAAGTCTGATGACAGGAAAACAGGTATAAACTGATAGTTGGCCTTATCAAATTTAAATATTTGAAAAGGTATAATTCATGCAAATGTTTAGCCTTTTTTTTTTTCATTGTGCAGGGGCAATATCTGCTTTGGCTGGTATTTACTTTTCTAATTAGAAAAGCTTGAGTGATGTGAACAATTAAGATAATACAATACCTTTACAAGATAATTAATCTTTTCTTTGTGATTCATCCTACCACATCCCAAGCTGATAATGTTATTTACCTCCCAGTTAAGGGTATGCTAGAATATAATTGGAGCCATTTGCTTTGTCTATCAGAGGAGAAAAGATCATGCAATTTGCATCTCATATATCTAGAAATTAAAACTGAAGGACTGACCACTTGACACCACAGAAGTTCCTGAAATAAAGCCTGCTGAGCTCAATTTGTTGTGGCGGCTAAATGAATCCCCTCTCCAATTTGAATGCATGATGAAACTCCTATTAGAACACTGCACTATAATAATTGACAACATAATGAAACTGCCAAAGACGAAATGCAAATACTCTCTACTGACCCTTCAGAACCACATTCTGTTCTTAGAAAGAAGCAAATGCCTTTGCCAGACAAGTAACATTTCTCTTTATCCTACCTCTCCTCTATCTATCAGGGACTGCTGAGACATTCTTTTAACAGACATTCATTCTTAGAGTAAGCAGCAATAGTAGGTTGCAGAATTTGAATAATATATAGATTTAACTAGCAATGATATTTGTAAACAACAACTATCTTCTATAAGCACCATTTTATTGGAAAGATGTATTTTTAGTACTAAAAAGATATAGAAGGACATAACCCAGGGCAACGACTTTATAGGATAATTTAACTTCATTAAACAAACAAACAAAAAATGATGTTTTTAGTTTTCTGGGTTTGCCTCTGATTTATGTGAAAACTTGATTAGGCATCAACACTGATCTTCACAAATCACTAGTCTACATACACGGGCTCTTTTTAAAAATTGACCTCTCAATCCTTTATAATTTGGCGTCAAATCCTTTTAAGATGCATAACTGCTAATGTCTTCAGTTGTTGACTCGGTAGTCATTTGTCTCTTTATCTAACTGGAGCTTTCATAGCATTCGATACAGGTGATCACTTTTTCCACTTTGAAAAAAAAACTTTCTTCCTTTAGTTTCAAGTACTCCACATACTCTTGGTGTTTCCTTTCTGGTGTCATTTTTTCTCATTCTCTTTTGGAATTTTTTTTCTTTCTTTATTGTTGAAAAGTTGCTGTTTGGGGTTTCTGTCTTAATTCCTCCTTCCTTTTGTACTCTGAGTACTCATCCCAGGTAATCTTTTTTTATTCCTATGTTTAAGTAATCGCATACTGACATCTAGGTCAGACCCCACTTCTGAGTATCATATGCATAACTCTAACCGTGAGACATTTCTCCATGACTGCCACAAAAGCTCATCGAACTCATCAAGTCCCAAACTTAACTCATCATTTCTCCCTATCCCTAGGTAGAATTGCCATTCTTTCACTGCCCAAGTCACAAACCTAGCTATTATTTTTGACTCAGTCACCAAGGCCTATCATTTCTGCCTCTTAAATCAGCCACTATTACCTCATACTTGCATTCTTCCTTCTATAGCTAGCTAATATGTCCCTGCCACCTTCTTCACCAAACCATTCTCTTCACTGTAATGAGAGCATTTTTTTTCCTGTCAGGTTTTATTTTATTTTATTTTATTACTTTTTTTAAGTTTATTAGGATAACGTTGGTTAATACAATTATATAATTTTGGGGTGTATATTATAATTTGACATGTATATATTCTATTGTGTGTTTACCACCCAAAGTCCAGTTTCCTTCAGCTATCATATAATTTGATCCCCTTTACCTACTTCACCCTCCCCCAAACTCCCTGTATTTGATCCCCCTTACCCTGTGTACCTCTTCCCTCCTCCCCCACTCTCTACTCTCTGGTAACCACTAGTCCATCGTCCATGTCCTTGAGTCTCTGTTTGTCCTGTTCATTTGTTGCTTTTAGATTTATAGGCCACATATAGGTGATATCATGTGATTTTCAACTTTTTTAGTCTGGCTTATTTCGCTTAGCATGATTATTTCAAGGTCCATCCATGTTGTAGCAAATGGCAGTATTTCATCGCTTCGTATGGCTGAGTAATATTCCATTGTATATATGTACCACGGCTTCTTTAGCCAATCATTTATCGTAGGGCACTTTGGTTGCTTCCATGTCCTGGCCACCGTGAATAGTGCTGAGAGCATGTTTTTAAAGCACACATATGATTATGCCTTTTGTTGCCGATGATCCAGTGACTCCCGCATTACCCTCCGGATAAGTTTCCGACTCCGTGACCTGGCTTATAGCTGCAGCTGATTATTTAATTTTTCTATAATTTATTTTACCCTTCCTTTTACCTCCATTCAATATTAGAAAACATTCAAAATTGCTTTATATACATATATAAATCATTGCAATGGGTTTTAGTTGTCCTTAAATATTTTTGGAGACCAAGGATATGTGTTTATATAATGACACAATGAAATAGAGTGGTTAAGAGTGTGAGCTTTGAAATTACAAACCTGGGTTTTAATTCTGACTTTTCCTAATATGTAAAATGGGGATAATATTAATACCTTTTTTCCTAGAGTTGTTATTTGGATTACATGAGATAATGCTAATGAAATGTTTAATAAAATTGGTCCCACAGTGTTATTGTACTTTTAGTTATAAAACATTTAAATTGCTTATTCTAATATTTAATATTCTCTATAATGCTTTATAGTTATTTAACCTAATCTCTCCTCACATGCTAAAGTGGGCTTTGTCTATTATTACATATCCTGACAAATATCAGGCCTATAAATAGGCCATATTAATTCCTTCTTGTTTGGGCTGTTCTCCCATCTGTATTACACCTGTCCCACCCTTCTACTTGCTGATTGAAATTTCACTTATCTTCTCATTTAGTTTAGTTAGTTCAAGTTCCTCCTTCCCCATGAAGCCTTCTCAGATGTCTGTTATTCCTTTGGATTTTTCCTTTCTCACAGCTCCTCTGATAATCGGCGTTATATAATACACACATTGCTGTAGTTTTTCCATTATTTCACCTGCATGAAAATTAAGCTCCTTCAGCTCTCTCAGCAGCATCTTGTACCAGGCTAAGCATTTATTTGAACTGAATTTCAGAGTGGGCTCTATAATGCCTTATGCTTTTGCTACTCCCTCCCCGACTTTTAGCAGGTATTTTCAACTACTATTTCTAGATCCTAATTTTAAATGTTACTTGTTAATGATACTATTACAATTTCTTCTTTTCTTCAGCAAGAAAATTGAGAAATAGAGTGTTTAAGTATGCTGGTTTTCTTTTACTTAAAATTGAAAATCTAGAGTCTGCAGTTTATCCCAAAACAAAAATTGTACACTGCTTCTTGAATCTTATCCTCTTTTGATGATTTCTAGATTTGTGATTACTTTCTAATTTTCAAGATTTTTATACTACCTGGAACAGTTTTGCAGCTGTCACTCTTTCTTAGGAAAGGTAGCTTTTTTTTTATTTCCTTGTAAGGATGACACATGTAAGTCTGCAGCACAATATGATTTTATTAACACATTAAGTGTTCAGAATTTTTTCTCTGAACCACTTGCTAAGGTGAATGGACATTCTTCCCAAGGAAAAATTGAAAGGAGGGCTATTGAGGTAATGGAATGTGAGAAGAAATTTTTCCTGTACTATTTATTTTTTCTTAAATTCTAGTTTAAACAGTAAATCACATCTCCGCAGTAGAATGCAGACCTCTGTTTACATTCTCTATTTCTACACAAGTCAGATATTATAAATTTCTTATTTCTCTCTCTAAACTTCCTCATCTTCTTATTTACCATTAAAACTTTCTCTACAGACAATTGGCTTTTAGGTAGTATTTTGCTTTGCATTAAAACCAGAAATCTAAGCACAGGGTCTTAAAATGGTCAATATGTTCACTTTAATACAGACATTTCTTTCTTGCTTTTTGCCAGTATTATTTGTGATTGGTTTAAAAAAATATTTGGAGCTTATGCTTTGGACTAGAAGCATTTTTCATATCCTGCCTCCTTCTTTTATATGAAAAGAATTGAGGTCTTTGAAAATAAAGAAGATGATCTTTTTTGGTGTAGGTTTATATTATACAGTTCTAGATTTTGTACTACGTCCACATGACAAGAAGTTGTTTTAAAAGTTGGCTTCCCTGAAGTACCTTAGAAAAATGCGCGTGTTGAGAGAGTTGACATAAGGACAGAGAACAACTAGAGTCTTACTTTTTACCCCAAAATAAGCAAAGCGACAAGTTTGTTTCAATTCACTCTTTTATATATTGACTCTTTCTTAAGATTGTCAAAGAGAAGAATTCATCAGCAAAGTCTGAAAAGCCCAAAATAGGAAGAATAATTTCAATTGATCAAAACAGCATGAGATGTGTTGCATGTGACTGAGCATGCTTTTGATATCAGTTCCGTAAAAGGAGTTTGCATTTTGGATTTTTCAGACTGAACTACTTAAAGGGTGGATTGAGTGTGTTATTCCTGCGGGCATCTCCTCTGTTGTTGGTTTAGTGATTACTCTGTCGCTTCTTCTTTAATTTCTATATTTTAATGAGGACATGCAAGTGTGCCTATGGTATTTTCATATTAAGGTCAGTGATTTAAGAATGGACCATAGTGTAAAAGAGAAAAAAATCCTTCCAAATTTATCCTTCTGTTTAATTCTATGACTAAGGACAGAGCTGAGAGCCACTTGATAGGGAGATTCAGCTTCTCCTTCGGGCACCAACTCTGGGGCCTTTGAGACAGAACCAAGTGCAGCCATCTATAAATCAGCTTGTCCATTTCTGGGTCACCCAGCGTAATTGGAAGCACTGACTCCAGGCTGTTTCACCCTTGGGTTGGAATGTTGAAGTCAGGGCTTCTAAAAATTGAATCTGATTACTGCTTCTAGTTTGAAGATAGAGAATGAAGCAAAAAGAATGAGCATCTCCATGCCACATGTGGTCATTTGGGAGCAGTAATCATGGAAAAGAGGGTCTTTGGTTTGGTTCGAAATTCCTCTATCATTTCTTTTAAATAAAATAGGTGAAATGTTTGATTTTTAAAGTTGACAATCATACTTAGCATCTTTGTTATAGTGATCCCATGGACGAATAGTGCAATAGGCAGGAACTGAATAAGTGATGGTCGTCAAGTCATGAGCATCCCCTTTTTTTTTTTGTCACAGAGAGGAGTTACTCCATCTTATTTCAAGATATATTTCGAAAGGTGATCTCAGATGAATTATAGAGTTCAACACAGATGACTGCAATGCTCAAGTATATGTGTTCCAATTGTGTTAAAATCTTAGTTTTCCAGGTATAAACAACAATAAACTTAAGCTTGGGTCTAAACCATTTTTATGAAAGTCTGATCCTTATATACAATCGTGATCATAGTATCCTATTAGCAAAGAGTGAATTGTATTTAAACAATAATCGCAGACAATGACATGTAAATCAATATATAAAAAGGCATCAAGTTGCGTACACTATTGATTTTTTGCCATGTTTTTCTCTAGGTTAACACTCTGAAAATATGACTTATAGTATGATTTTAATGAGTCACTTTTTTTTGAGTATAGTAAAGTTACATGGAAGTTAAAAAGGTTTAATTCTAGTAGTACTGAAAAAATTTTTAAATGTGACTATGAAATTACCACAAAACTGAATTCATTTTAGAACAGTGATAAACATGCAAATGTAAGAATTTTATAAATACCCTCTGTTATTTTGAAAACAATTATTAATTAGTTCATATAAAGCGATGCATTTTTTATATGGAAAAAGGAGACAATTTTGTTTTCAAAGATACCTTTAGAATATAAAACAGGTGATATGCTGAGACACAGAGGGATTGGTATTGTTTGGTCTGCACATTAGTGGAATTCACTGGAGAATTTGATATGATCTCAGCACATAAACTAATCTATAAACTTCTAGGTATAATGAATCCTCTTCTCCAATCAGGCAAAAAAGGCTGAGATTTGACATGGCGCTAGAATATGATACCAAGTACAGACAAAGGAACTGAACCATGCTTTAGCCCCAGAGATTAGCAGAAATTTTGTCAAGTTCACAGGCATTCAATTTGTATATTTAAATAATTTCTACCATGATCCTAAGGTTAAGAAGACCCAGCTGACAAAGGATAACTGCAAAGAAAAAAAATCCCCTAATAAACATTTTTTCCCACATTCCTTTTCCAAGATTCCTCTTTTTTGTTAACAAAATAAATCATCAAGAACACATTTTCTCTATTACCTGTGACATATCTTAATGCTATAAGCAGGCAAATAAAGAAAAAGCAAACATTAAAATATGTTTACACATGTTTAAATAATCTCGTTTACCATTAGAAAAGCCACGATAAATTCAACAATGATGATAACAACAACAACAAAACAATTCTATTAAAAAATGGGCAGAGGACCTGGACAAACACTATTCTCAAAAAAGATATACAAATGGCCAACAGATATATAAGAAAATGCTCAACTTCACTAGCTATAAGGGAAATGCAATTCAAACCCACAATGAGGTACTACCTCACACCTTTTGGAATGGCTATTATCAATAAGACAAGAATAACAAATGTTGGAGAGGATGTGGAGAGAAAGGAACCCTCATATGTTCCTGGGGGAATGTAAAGTCACTATGAAAAACAGTCATGTAAACAGAATGTAAACTAGTACAGTCACTATGAAAAATTTAAGAATAGAATTATAAAATGACCCAGCAATCTCTCTTATAGATATCTACCTCCTCAAATTTGAAAATGTTTATTTGTGAAGATATACATACCTCTATGTTTATTGCAGCATCATTCACGTAGTCAAGACATGGAAACAACCTAAATGTTCTTTGATGGACGATTAGATAAAGAAGATGTGGTACATATATACAATGGAATACTACTCAGCTGAAAGGATGAAACACTGCCATTTGCGACAACATGGATGGATCTTGAGATAACCATGCTAAGCAAAATAAGTCAGATGGAAAAGGACAAGAACAATATGATTTCACTCATATCTGGGTTATACAACAGCAACGAACAAAGAAACAAAACCAGCTCACAGACACAGATAACAGTATGAAGGTTACCGGAAGGGAGGGTGGTAGGGGGAGAATGAAGAGGGTACAGGGGGTCAAATGTGTGGTGACAGAGGGAGACTAGACTATGGGTGGTGGTGAGCATACAACGCAACTTACAGATGACATATTATAGAACTGTACACTTAACACTTAGATAATGTTATTACCCAGTGTCATCCCAATACACTTAATTAAAGAGAAAAGAAAAACCACACTGTTACTTTCACATATTCTTTAGGGTCACTCTGTTAAATCACCTTCAACCTACCATATTTTATGATAAAATACTATATGTGTATATTGCTACTCTTAAATCATCAATGAGTAATTTCTGAGAATATTAAAAGGGGATTTAACCGAACTGGTTTTGGATTAAAAAAAATCTATTTCTTTATGACAGATATGACAAGTTTGTACTCTTTTTAATTTCTCTACATTGGAGTGAGTTCAACAATGTGTGGGAAAATTCTCATAACTGTGGCTATAAATGCCAAGTGTCACAACTCGACTACTTCTCTTCTCTATAGAATAATGCTCTCACATCAAGGCTTTCTATACATTTATGTGTAAAGAGCTTTGTATTTTAGTCTTCCCTGTTTTCTGAGTTCTCTTTAAATTTTTTCTTTTGGTAAACCACGAGATCATAGTGCCAAGAATTTTTCACTGCGGATAACATCAAATATCCTTCCTACAGAGATATATCTTTAGAAAATTTGGGGATCCCACCACCACGGGTTAGAGAACGTAAAATTAGAATGGCGCTAGTCATCCAGAAATGTGTTACTTGATTAGAGCCACCCTGCTCCTTTAGTTTCTCTGAACGGCCAGGTTCTCAGGGCACCTGGCGTTATCTGTGCTCTTGCTCTCAGTAATTCTCATGGCTCTGCTTCCTTCCAACGTAGCCTTCAGGGCTTAGATTAAATCTCAGCACATCAGAGATTTTCTGATTACTCTATTGAAAGTAAGTTTTCTGTTATTTTATGTTTGACTTTTATGTATTTATAGTTATTATAACATTTTATACTTGTTTTCTTTGTTAAATGATTTTTATTATTTTTATTTTTTTATTCTTTAGTCTTTTATGCAAGAATGCTAATTACATCAAGTTAGGGACCAGACCTATCTAGTTTATTATTTTTATGCCCAACAACTTGTCCACTTCCATGCAAGTCCTAAATGAATCTTTACATAATGATTTAGTGAGTAAAGATAAACTAAGAAATGCAGTCAATTCATTATTCAGAGAGACAGTCCAAAGAATCAAAGGTAAAATAGATTCAGGTGCTATTTTTATTTGTTTGGATAGATTTACATTATTATGTTAGTTAGGATAGGTTAGGTTATGCTACAATAACAACCAGTTTCCATGGCTTAAATCTCAATGACTTAAAGCCCAAAGTTTATGCCTTTGTCATGTAAAGTCCATTTGGAGTCCAAGAAATCGTCCATGTACTTTCCTTCATAAATACATATAGCATTGAACATCCATATCGACACATGCTTTTATGATTGCAATGGCAGAGGAAAAGAAAAGGATAGGGAACTGGCAAATTAATGTTTCTACCTGAAGTCATACATGCAATTTTCGTTAACATTTTATTGGTCAGTGCATGTGATATGGCCATTCTTAAGCAGGGTGAGAGAGACAGTATAATCCTACCATATGTTTAGAATGAGACAAGAACTAGGTAGCAGTGGGACAGTAGTAATGTCTGCCACATTAAACAAATTGAACAACATACTCTGCAGAGCCCACTCTTCCATTTAATCTGTGGAGAATACACTATATGCTACTATGGAGATCTTAATATGTGCCAGGTACTATGATAGCATTTTATATTAAGCGATTCATTATGTATGCATGTACGCGCGTGCACGTACACACACACACACACACACACACACACACACATTCCATCGTCTTAGCTTGTGCAGCCATAACAAAATACTATAACCTGTGTGGCTTGAAAAAATTGTTTTATCAGTTCTGCAGGCTGAAGTCTGAGCTCATGGTACCAGCATGGTTAGGTTCTGGTAAGAGCTTTCTTAGCTGCCATCTCACATGGCCTTTCCTCAATGTGTATACTCATGGAGAGTGACAACAAGTTCTCTGGTGTCTCTTTTTACAAAGGCATTAATCCCATCATGAGGGCCATTCTCTTGTGACCTCATCTAAATTTAATTACCTCTCAAAGGCCCCACCTCTAAAGATCATCACATAGGGGATTAGGACTTCAACATGTGGCTTTTGAGGAACATGATTCAGTCCATATAGTCCTATGAACTAGGTGTTATTATTACATATATTTAAAAATTAGGAAACAAAATCACAAAAGCTTAATTAATTTGATCAAGGCCACATAGTTTTAAATGACATAACTGAGCATAGTCAGTGCTCTTTGAAAAATCTGATCTGGTTTCCAAAAAATGTTTCTGACAGGGATATGGTAGCTATTTCTCTCTCATACTTTTCCTTATGTCAGCAGGAAAAAGTAAATAATGATGAACATTAAAAATTTACAAATCTGGATTGACAGAGCAATTTCAAATTGAATTGTCATAGTCCATGATTTGAGGCTTATGAAATTATTTTGAAACATGCACTTGCATTTTTAGAAGTATTAAAATTTCTAAAATATCAAGAATCGTAAAAACATAGCACCTCTGACTAAAATTTTGTCAAGTTTTTAAAGTAATCTGGACTATACAAAGATTTCGTAACCAAAGAGGTTTTACCTGAGAATAACTGAAACATCACAACTCAAACACAAAGAGCCAGGTAGAAAGCTGAGGGGCAGGATGAGAAATTTAGTTTTCTTCGTATGGTTAAGGTATTCTGGAGTTTACTCTTTTGCAGAAGCTTCAGGAGAACTAAAGATATATAATGGTGAAAATTTCTCCGTAGGCATTGCCCTTCAGAATAGCTCTTTCATTAGTAAAATAATATTAAAATTTAAAATCTTAAGGATTTGTCAGGCTTTATTTAATCTAATGGAAGTGAGAATAGAGCAAGCATCTGAGAATGTTTATCTAAACTAATTACATCAGTAAAAGAGCCAAATTTGCCACTTTATGGATAAAAACTTCATATGATAAGAAAAACCCAGCATGGACTATTTCATATTTGGGGGCTTTTTAAAAAAAAATTATCTGTGTGCAAGAAAAGTAATTTAACTTGTGACAAAAAGGAGAGCTTCTGCTAATAAGTTTAAGAGTAAACATGTTTCTCTATCAATAAGAACCTACTGGGAAGTGGCAATTTCATGTTGCCTAACTGTTTTTTTTTTTTTTCCATTTCTGGATAGTCTTTGTCTTCAATCTCTGTTCATGTTCCTTGATCCTGGGATAAAACAATAATAAATAAGCAACTTCAATCTTACCTAATCAGAGCCCAAACAAACCCAATGTTAGGAATATTTGTTTACTGTGGTCTCAGAAATACTATTCTGAAAATATTTCTTTGCTTACGGTAGTTGACAGAAAATAGAAACTAAAATTCCTGTTTAAAAAGTATTAAAAATACACTTTTTAACATTACATTAATAAATGGTGTGGTTCCTGAATATAATAACTTGATAATTCATAAAACACATTTTTAAATTATGATAGAACAAGGTATTATAAAAGGTGACCTAACACACCAAAATTTTTTCTGATCAGTGACATGATGAACCTTTGGATTGCCTATTGAGAATTCTATTAGGCTTGTTTGGTGTTGAAAAATCATAGGTTATGAGGCCTAGTTGTTTTGTGATATAAACAGGCTAGGTAAGTTTAGATTTCAGTCTTCATTCTTTGGAAGACTTAGTGAGACACTTGGTTTGGCTATAAGGTGATTCTTTGTTTCTGGTTAAATATGTCAAACTTGATGAGAAACTGAGGACCTTTATGACTTAGGAATTAAACTCCTACTGGGTAAGAGCTCTCTCAGCCAAATCCTGTGTTCATGATAATTCCTTTTGGAAATTCAGTTGCCAAAATAGAAAGTCATTTTTAAAGTTACAGCTGATAACTTATATAAAGAACTCAGAAGGAGCTGTTTCCTTTAAGCACAGATGATTCAATGATTGAATTTGAGGCTTTTAGTATATTATGTATCGTAAGGACAGAGGCCACTCTCTTAATCATGTATTCAAAGAAAAAAGTTAAGTTTACATAAAAGATCTCAGAGGGAGACTGACATTGTATATCTGTACACTGACTTTTCCTTCAGAAGAAATGACATGAAATAACAGATACTTTCAGTAGTTAGATAATGGAATGAAAAATATTTTGTTGAATGTATATATTTCCAAATGCTTCATTATGGGATTATCTGAAGATATTAATCATGACTACCAAGAATAAAACATATTAAACACAAAATGTTTGTTGCAGAGGGTTCTTAGTTAAAAAATAGGTATGCACATATATGTATATATATGTACTACATATGTGTTCATAAATTTTTTCATAAATATACATAAACTTAATTTCAAACTTCATATAGTTTGTTGAGTCTTCCCTAAAGCAACAAAGAATATAAAACAAATTATATTCCAAAATATTTTAAAGAAAGAGAGCATTTTTAGAAGGAACTTATTCAAATGAGTCATCCTTTTTGCAAATAATTGATACCTTTCCTAACTGAATATTACTAAAATGGATTACCTCCTTCCCTCACACCTAATAATTATCTTCTGGGAAAGTATAAGAAAGCACTTATTCCCACTAGCACATTTTCCTTTGCCTAAATAATTTAATCAGAAAATAGAAAAATAAAATGTTTAAATTATCCAAGCACCAAAGTTCTCCCCTAAATGTTGATTATTGGGACTATAGGCTAAATAAAATGGGCTGGACCCTAAGCCTGTAACATTAGTCCATTTTCATGATTTCTAGAAGGAAGAAGCTGTTTTCAGGGCCAATGAACACTTCGGAGGATGTGTGTTTGCAGATTCTGGGTCTGCTGATTTAGTGATGTCCTCTCAGGGATGTCAGTGAGTTGTGGAGCCCTGGGGAGCTGTCTCAACCTTGGATGTGCCATTAAACCAGATGGCCATGCACAAATAGTACTTGGAATAAGTACTTATTACTTAGTAATGCAAATGTAATTTTAGTAATAAGCTTCACTAAAACCATTCTTGGAATACATTTTAAATAACAAATATATTTACAAATGCACCACTCTCCTTTGAAAAGAAGAGGGTCCTGAGGGAAGGAGATGGGAGTTCATGACCCAGACAATAAAATGGGGCACATATAATACCATATTTAAACAGATTTGCATTTATTAATATGACTAAACACTTATTTTTCCTCAAAATAGTTTAGCATTAAAAAAATCACAAGAATTTAATTCATTACAACCTTAGACATTTTGCAAGTATAAAGTGGAGCGTATAAAGAATCAAAATATATCTTATGGAGATAGAACTGTATTTTTATATTTTTAAATACTAGATTATTTGAAAAAGGAATTGTATGTGCATCAAGAAAGGTATGGCCATATTCAGAAAAACCTGTTCATGTTGGTTATTCAGAGGCAGAGGAAGGGAATTTGAACAGGAAAAAATATAGGAAAAGGGGAAAATATACAAAATAGGAAAATGCACATGGTGAAATGTTAAATATGAAGATAAAAGTATAGATTGTGTAATTATATTTATAAAATTACTGCAGATATAGTATTGGACATAAATATTTACATAAAAAGTTAGGAAGAAAATTGACAAAAATATTAACTTGGTTGGGTGATTTTATTTATAGACAACTTTTTGCCTTGAATTTGTTTTTTAAAATGTTTATACAATAAAATAACACCTAAAAAAGTTAACGTAATCAAGAGAATGAGAAGACAAGCCCACAGACTGGGACAAATAGAGTTGCAAAAGATTTTTAGGATTTTTAGGGCAGTGAAACTACTATGCATGATACTACAGTGATGGATACATGTCATTATACACTTGTCCAAACCTCTAGAATGGACAGCATCAAGAATGAACCATAATGTAGACTGCAGACTTTGGGTGATTATGACGTATCAGTGCATGTTCATTGATAGTAATGAATGTACCACTCTGGTGGGGGATGTTGTTTGATAAGGGGTGGACTGTGCATGTGTGTGGACAGGAAACATAAGAGAAATCCCTATACGTTTCTCTCAGTTTTGCTGTGAACCTAAAACTGTTCTAAAAAATACTTAAGTCTTTAAAAAATTGACATGGCCATGACATGCCTGAAACCACTTTGGTAAATGAATTATAACAAATCTCCTTTGTTATCCTGCAAGCTGTGACAGCCTTCACCCCACAGAGAAACATACGTAATAAAGCTGCCTCCTAACTGTCCTGCTTCTATCCTTGTCATTCTGCCATCTAGTTTCCTTACAGCAGACAGAGTGATTCTTTTAAAGCGTATGTCATAACATGTCGCTCCTCTGTGGAAACACTCCAATGGCTTCCCCTCTCAGAGTAAAACCCGGAGTCCTCCATCACCTGTGTGCAGTCTGTAGCCTGCCTCCACCCACAACCCCTCTTGATTTCATCTACTCCGGATTCGTTCTAAAGTAGCCACACTGGGCTTTTTGCTGTTTCTTTCACAGAGAAAGAGCATTCCTGCCTCGGATCTTTGCATACTGTCCCTTTCGTCTAGATCATCCCCTTCCCGGACCCCTTGCTAGCCCCATGGCTTTTTTGCTCATTTCATTCAGGTTTCTGCTTATGTCATGTCCTAATAGACACCTTTTCCAAATCACCTTTTTCCTCAATTATTCTTTATTCCCTTACTCTCTTTTATGTTGTTCATATTTCTTCATAGTACTTACCACCTAGTGCAAGATTACATCACGGTTTTTGTTTATCATCTTCTTTTCCACCCACTAGAATCTAAACTCCCAGAGTACAGGGGCTCTGGTGCTTTTGTAGCCTTCTCTGTTCCTACAGTGCCTAGACCTTACCAAATAAAGAAAATGAGTACCCTTCTCCCTCACCAGATCTTCTCCAGCTTTAGGTATATACTTTGCAAATAAGCCACACACTTCCCATTCAGCTTCTTGATCTCTTGGCTCATCCTCATTCCACTGGACTCATCATTTAAGAAAAGGATTTTCTCTTCCCATATTCCTTCCTCCCTCCTCCCACCCTCCTCTGCCTCCTCCTCCCTCCCTCCCTCCTCCCTCCTCCTTTCCTTCCTTCCTTCCTTCCTTCCTTCCTTCCTTCCTTCCTTCTTCCTTCCTTCCTTCCTTCCTTCCTTCCTTCCTTCCTTCTTTCCTCCTATTAAAAAGCATAATTGAACTGAGTAAAATTAAATAATCTAATTTACTTTATCGAATGATTCATAAATCAGCATCCTAACAAAACAAATAGAAGCTTTGAGGAGCTATATGAAGTAAAAGGTTTTATAGGCAGAAGGGGGCAGAAGAAAAGGAAGTTTGTAGCAATGAGTGGATATTTCCAGGCAAGGTCACTTTCCTTTGGGGGAAGGGCAGGAGTCTGTTTGGCAGATTACCTCATTAGTGTTAACTAAGTAATTCTAGATTAACTGGTTAAAGGTCACATTCCTTGAAGAGATTGAAACTGCAGTTAGGTCTTGGTTTGTTGACTTGGGGCTTAGCACAAGTGACTCCATTTTAGGTCTGTTATTATTATTATTTTTTTAACACTTCTTTTCTTTCCTTTTCTTCCTTTCTCCCTTTCTCCTTTTTTTCCCCTTCTTTTTAACTATAAAAACATATCAATTTGCTTTTACCACTTACTCTGTCTGATGTAATTTACCCTAAATGAGATTACTTGTCATTTCTGGCAATACAAATATATTTTAAAATTTGTGGATAATAAAATCTCAGTATTCTCATTGAGGAACCAATTTATCAAGAATCATTCTTTTATGCCATTATATATTTATAGACCTAAGGGAAAATATCACTTGCCAATTTATTACTGGGCACGTCTATCTCCCAGTAGCTTATTTTCTTTAAGGTTATTCAGAACAGCTTGACACTAGAGAGTCTTCTTGCTACCTTTGGCCTCCTTCCATGCCCTCCCTCTCCAGTAATACTAAATAGATTTATAGACACACTTATCTACCAAGTACAGTTTACCAGGGATGAATAATGACATTTAAAACCTGTGTATTATAATTTTTTTTTTTACCTGTGTAGAACACAATCTGGTTTGTTGAGAAAGGAAAATAAGACATTTGGAATATTTTTGCTATTTAAAAGAACAGCATAAAGCACAACTTTTAAATGACCCCAAGTAGCACACTGATGATGCCCCTCTGTTAATACTGTATAACTTTGCCTGGGCTGGAGGGGCAGGAGTCTTGATGGCTTCTTCAGGACTTTTTAAAGTTTCTACCTAAACTTTCTACTAAGAAAATTATATCATTATTTTTACTTTTGACCAACTTTACTTTAATGAAAGTTAATAGATATGTTGTTTGAAGCTAAATGCTGCGAGTTTCTGGTAGAATGGTGACTTTGATACCCCTACTGACATATAAATTTGCTGGATAACCTATAACAATCACCTTTGTGGACCTGGTAAGAAAATAAGAAATATTCTAATGTAAAAAACGAAGCAAAAGCAGAAACTAAGAGATCTATATATGACTTCGGCACAGTAGAAATGTTTAGCAAATTGAATGGAAAGTTCATTTTTAAATAGAACAAATACTAATTCTGATGTTTTGAAGGGCAAGAAAAGATGAAATAAGTATAGATCATACCATTTCCTTAATGTTAAAGTTAAATTTATTCGCACTTTCTTCTCTCCTCCATTTGTCTGATCTTATTCACACAAAATTATTATTTAAAAAATCCTTCAGTCTTTTATGTATACTTTAGGCAGATCTAGTCAGGTAACATGTCTGAAAAATAGTGTTTTCTCTTCCTAGAGATAAATTAAATCTTCTGATCATTTCTCACTGGCATGTAACTCTTACTTGCATATATCATTCTAATTCTTATTTTTTATTGAACCAACATAAAATGCAGTTGTTTCTTTCTTGTTTCTGTACCTTCATGTACATTTATGATATAACTTCTTCATGAACTCCCTTCAGCCTTCAGGAGACTGTCACATTACTCAAGAAAAGAAGTTTTTTAGAAGGAGAAACAATTCCTTGGTTAGCCAAAAACTAGCGGCGTGTTAAGTTTAATGGTAAATTCTTATTGGATGCCTACTTTTTGTAAATACCATTCTATTCAGTGAGTTCTGTGAGTTAAGGTGCATATTTTCATAAACTGAGGTGCTATTTATGCTATGCCTCTTTTAACTGACAATGAGCTATCTGAAAGTTAGAGGTATCCAGTACGTTTCTGAATTGCCAAAAGCCATAGTCTCAGCAAGGAGCTAAATATAGCGGTAAGGATGATAACTATCAGTGGCTGAACATGTAGTATTCAAATCATTGCTCAATGATAAAATATTTAAATGCAATTCTATATCAACCAAAATGATGATAAATCATGGAGCTGTAATTTATGTTCACTAATTTAGAACCATACATTTAAGCAAATTCATTTACAGTAACAGTTCTACTCAAAATAATCTGCCACAAAAGGATGATGAGCCAAATAATAATGTGCATAAAGGTTACTCCACAGAAGCATAAAGTATTGGTTCATTACTATACAAACAGAATTTACAGAGATAGAAAAAGGACCACTATTTAACAGAATTATTTTATATCATTAGTTTAAGATAGTATTAAACATAATTTCAAGGGTAGTGATTCGCCAGATGCTTTTAATAGATAGATGATTTGATGCTTATTTCGAGCACTTTAATGCCATTTTAAAGAGGAGTGACTTTTGAAATGGGGCACATTGAAGAAGTGTTAAAACATATTTCATAATTATATAAATATTTTAATTAACTTTATATTTATATTCCCTTGCACATTTAAAAATATTAATGCGAAGGTGATGTATAACCATAATGCAACTCAAAAAATCAAAATATAAACTATGAATTGTTTGCAAATTTGAGTTTTTATGTTTCCCAATTCCATTTATTTGCTTCTTCCAAAGAAGAAACATTTGTTGTAGAAAACAGTTCTGTTAAGTTGGTTTATTGATAACAGTATTTAAAGTTTAAAAACTATTTTTACTAAAAAATAGATGTAAGTAATTTGTATAAGAACGTAGGCTCTCTGATGTTTTTATTAAATTATTTAATCTTTAAGGTAAGGATACTCTTAGATGAATAGTTCAACCTTCCATACGACTGTTTTCTCCACATTTTTGAAGTTTGTGTGTGTGTGTGTGTGTGTGTGTGTGTGTGTGTACGTACACATATATAATGAAATAAAGAATGTTTAATTTTCATTTTTACTAGGAAAAATAAAATAGAAATGGGAGGTTTATAAACAGTTTGGACACTGGTCTTTTGGAATGGATAGCTGATTAAGAAAACTGTATTTGAGCACTTTGCTTCTCTAACATTTAGGTTTCTTGCTAAAAATGCTATAATTTCTACATCTCAGCTCATTTTCCAAAATGAAAATGTTCCTAATCAAGGTGGGAGAAGAGGTCCATGAATAAAGACCAGATGGGCATAGCGGTAGGGAGATTTGAGAAGGTAAAAAAAGAATTAAAAATGTGTGTGTAGACATTAACACATGGAGAAATATTAGATGGGGATGGGGTAGGGTCTCTGAAACAGTTAGGAGACTGTCTCCTCCTTATTCTGAACTCTATTCAATGGTAAAGAATTCTCACATTCTGGAAGTATAATGAAATCTGTTACTCTGTCCCAGGAGGAAGAGATAAAGTATGGTGGATGGAGTATTGGGGGTCCCCAAGACTCCTCACAGTCTCAATAATTCACTAGAAGGATTCATAGAACTCAGAAAAGCTGTTGTACTCATAGTTATGTTTATTACGGTGAAAAGATACAGACTGAAATCAGGAAAGGAAAAGGATGAGCAGAGTGGAGTCCAGGAGAAATCAGGCACAGACTTCCTGTTGTCCTCTTTGAGAGGAATGACACAAATAGTGCTTAATTCTCCTAGGAATAATGTGTGACAAAATGTGCAAAGTGCTTTGGGGGTCAGCCATGTGAGCATGCATCACCTGTGTGATTGACCTTGGTTACTCAAGCTCCAGCCTGACAGAGGTTAAATTGAGACAGCCTAGCCCGAAGCCTCATACATACAAAAACAGGTATTCACCATAAACCTCACTGTTAGCATATTTGGCATGGCACGAAGCCTCAGGCATACCAAAACACTCATATCAGGCAGGATATTCCAAGCATTCAGAAATTTTCTCCCCAGAGCTGGTCAAGGGCCAGGTCCTTCTTTGGAATATGAGTAATTCAGATTAGCTTGCTGAGTTAATCCTTTACAGCACAGATGGTGATATCGAGAGAGGATAATTAGATTAAAAGAGAGCCTGCCAGGCTTTACCAAACATTCTGAACATCCTACAATCATTTTTCATCTGGCAATAACCAATAAAGTCAAAAGGAAGAAAGAGCATTTCTGCTGCTTCTGAATCATTGTGAGGGAAATACTTGAAACTTGGTTTCATAAAAATTTTTTCATTGTTTTTTATGTTTTGAAAAGGAAGGAATATGTGAAAAGGTCATAACCCTAATGTAATTATATATATATATTCCTTCCTGATGCCTTAAACTTCTACAGTGGTGGTTTTGAAATATAACAATGTTTTCTGATGCCTTAAACTTCTACAGTGGTGGTTTTGAAATATAACAATGAATGACTAGAGAAATATTTATGATAAGAGACCAATGGTTAGATCAAGAGGGCAAACTGAAATGAGAAAGGGAGAATATTTAATACACAAAAGAAACCTAACACATTCTTCCTCTAATCACCTGCCTAGCTAATTCACTTAGCCCTTTAAGTCTTTGCTCAGATCTCCCCTTTTCAGTGATGTCTACCTTGATGACCTAGGTAGTGTGAAGCCTATGAAATTTGTTTTTATAAGTAAAAACAATTTAATGTGGTTTAATATATGCCTGCAACCTACAAAAAACTTTCTCAACTCCTGCTCCCTAGCATTTTCATTTCCTACCTACCATTCACTAAATTGAATTATTTTTTCAAAGTATTTAACATCCATCTAAAATAACATATAAGAAAAATTCATCGTATTTACTATTTATTATCTATTGTACATCTGGATTGTTTTTTTTTTCTTCCCTTTAATTTACAGATGTATTCCAAGAACTTAGAAAAGTGCCTGGCACAAAGTTACTAAATTACTATTTGCTGAAAATATGAATGAACAAATACTATAGCTTAGAAAGTAATAAAGGAGACATTTAGTTATCTATTTAATAGTCAGAACTATTTGAAATCAATTCTTATATATTCTACACCAGAGTGAGCTAATTGCTAACAGCAAAAACTTTATTGTCAGTTAAAGGTTTTGTATTCCATCTCTGTTGCTAACTAACTCTGTAAATCTGGGGCATTCTTCTTTTATTTCTGTAAGCAATAGTTTGCTCATCTTCACAGTAGCGATAATAATACTTACCTTTAGTGCTTTTATATAAAACACAACTCTTTCCATTCTCACAGACTGCATAAGAAATATCTTGTTATTAAACAATATCTTTTACAATAAAATATCAATAGAATATATATGGGTAAAGTGACAGAAATACAGCAATAGGAGTTATATATTTGTTCAAAAATTATAAACAATGAAGGTCAAGGTTGTATAAACAGAATATAGCAAGAAGGGATGAATCAAGTAATACAAAGGATGACTCCATGGAGATTCTAAATGTTCATTGTGAGTGGTAGAAATGTAATGAAGATAAATAAATGAAAATTGTAGTAGCCAGACATAGAAAATAATGCACTTAGAATAAGAAAAACTTGCCAACTGTAAAATAGAAGTGATTTTAAATAAAATACATTTAAAAATAATTGTGGTGGAAAAGGTTCATGGCTATATGACTTCCAACAATCTAAGCTAATATTAGCTGTCACCATGGCTTTCAACTGATCCACCAGATCTGTGGTGGTGAGATTTCATTTTGTTTTGTATTGTTTTGTTGTATCACATCTCCCTTTTACAGAAGTTCTTTTAGAAGAATCTTAGTAGGAGTTAAGACTTACCTCTGGGATGCAGCCAGAGGGGGAGAAAATATTTAGGCTTGGAAAATTGGCCCTAGAAAATTTTTTAAATCTTGAACAAGATTTATATTTCATAAATAGAAAGTACATGACAGTTCTCTTTGTTCTGTCCCATCTTTGAGGTCTGCCTGCCAGTGTGCCACTGATTCTGGGAATCCTCAATATCTCTCTCTAAAAAAATGTCTTTTTTGTTAACACAGTCATTTTCTGTCACTTGCCACCAACAATCCTGACTGCCACATGTGATTAGGTCTTGATGTAGAGTTGTAGATTGAGAAGCTACCAAGACACAGAGCGTACAGCAAAAACAAAAACAAAAACAAAAACAAAAAAACAAAAACATGCAAACCAGTATGAATTAGATTTTACATGGATGCTATAGTTTAAAAAAATTGTTTCCTAAATCAAGTTACTGATTACTCTGAACTTGAGTTTCTATATATATGATTAAGTAAATAGTCAAAAAACTCTCCCATTATAAAATCTGTAGATGAAATAGAACAACTGGATAAAATAGTATAGCATCCTCTCAAATTCTGAGCTTGTGAGAATGTGAAGAAACTTTCCAGTAACCCAAAATAAAGAGATATCTCAAAAACTCTGGAGTAGTCAGCTGCACTAAAATTGTGACCTGCTTGGACATGTTTTTTAGTCTTGGTAACCAAAAGGCTTGTCTTTTAATGGATGTTTGGAGATAGAAGGGGAGGCCTCGTTGGGAGTGGGGAATGGAATCCATGGAGGAGCTGGAACTAACAAAACTGGGAATCTCAAGGGGCCGCAATCTAATGAAAGGGTAGAAGAAAAAGAAAAAAAAAAATCCACCGAACTACAAAGAGAAAGAAGATAACTTAGCTGTTTTGGCTTGAGCTCTGGATGGGGTAGAAATTGCTCCCTTAAATGTTTATAACCATAGACTTGCCCTCCTGTTGGTGTGTAGTCGAACTCTATACTTCCACTGTAGTCCTCTAAATGAGTAATTAACATAAAGAAATGTCAGACTGGTAGATCATGAGGATGCACAGCAGAAACAAAAACAAAATTCTCTTTTCAGGGATGCCCTCTCAACCCAGGTTGCACAGAATTCTCATGGATTAAATCTGGGCACTCCAAATTTATAAAACATGCCAGGCAACAAGACAGCATAAGCATGTGTCAATAGAAATTCAAACAGCAATATCAAACCTCCAGGATCTTCAGATAATAGAATTATACCATTAGGATGTAAATAGATATTTTAACAAATTAAAATTTAAAATATTAGAAAGAACTATACCCTACTGTTTTTAAAATGAGTACAGACATATTTGAGGAGAAAGACTTGAAAAAATGTAGTAATTTAAATTAAAAAATGCAATGGGGAGGTTTAATGGATTGAACAAAATTGAAGACATATTTAGCAAACTAAAGCACAATCTGAAGAAATAACAGTGATGTAAGAGAGACGATGGAATGGAGAATATGGAAGTGAGGAACAAAGACTAACAAACACTGATGTGTTTAATTAGAATTTAATGAGAATACAAAAGAATAGGCAACAAGGAAGGAGCAACATTTGATGAGATAGTGGTAGGTTATTTTCCCAGATTTGTTCCATATCAAGTATGCTCTGATTCAAAATCCACTTGTTATTCAATATATGTCATTATTAGTCTTTGCTCTAAATTTTCTTCGTTTATTTAATTCTTTCTTCTTCTTCTTCTGATTAAAATCCTATTAATTCACCAAATCCCTTTTCACAGATCCTCCAGTGATTATTCTAGTCATGTTGATGTCTTTTTTTTCAGAACTTCTATTACATTTTTTATCATGCAGCTCATTCATTCATTCACTTATTCATGATATTTATTAAGAATCTGACATGTACTAGCCACTAGGTCCAATAATAAATTAGATAGAAATATCCCCTGTCCTTAGGGACATTAATATTCAGCCAAAAGGACTGTAAAATAATTAGGATACAGTGATAAAATAAACAATAAGATGCAAAATGAACATATATTGAGATAGAGTGGGGACGGTAATTGAATATATAGTTCAGTGAAAGCTTCCTAGGGGGAATATTTCTCTTTATACATGAAGATCAAGTAGATATTCAGGCGCCAAATATTGGGGTGGGGTGAAAAACAGTAAACAGTAGAAGAAACATTTAGTCTGTGGGACTAACATTTCACAGCGTAGAGGCCTAAGGAATTCTAGGGACTAAAGGGCTTTGATCTGGTCATAGTGTAGAGGACAAGGCAGAGAATGATTAGAGACAAATCCGGAGTAAGGAGCTGGACAGGGTGTAGGTGTAGGTGGGACATATAAGTCATGTTAAGAAATTTGAACTTTGTCCAAAAAGCATTGGAGAATCATTGAAAAATGTGATAACTGAAAGCTATATTATTATATTTATGCATTAGAGAGGTCTCTTTTAGTGCCATTAGGAAGATGGATTGAAGGAGGGGAGATGAGTTACAAGGCTGGTACAGTGCTTTAGACAAAAGCTGGTGGTGACTGACATTATTACCAGGGTAGCAGTGAGAGTAGCAGATACTGGACAAATTTGCCAGACATTTGGAATAGTTGGTCAGTTTTCTCTAATGGTTAGCTATATATTTGTTAAGAGCAATTTAAGAGCAGAAATTGTGTCTTATTATTCTTTTTTATCTACCAAAACTTTCAAGTCATCAGTAGCATGGCCTCATAAATATTTGCTAACTGAATGCACCTTTGGATGAAATTATTTAATCACTGAGAATCCGTAAAGATAGCTGGCAGAATATCCAGGACAAAATTCTCCATGGTTCAATTTTCAGGGCAGGACTAAAATGGTACAGTGATGCAGAGTTCAAACATTATCTTTACAGTGGCCAGGGTAGTGAGCTATAAACCTGGTGATGAAGAATGAACCAGTTGTTACAGCAGTAATCTTGGCTCTAGGGCAGGAAGTCAATGCCAGTGACAAATTTCCAATACATGACAATTTAAAATCCAATAAGTGAAGTTAACAAAGTTGCTTTATAGCTCAGTGGACTTATGGGTAGGCCTAGAAGCCATTTTCATTCTAAATCATCAGGCTGGCTGTCTTTTGGGCAATATAAATAGCAATCTGGTAAGGAATCAAGATATTTCTTTTGAAAATAAATGATAAGGATATATTCAGGTTATATTTGTATATTAGATGGGGCAAAAATTAGAAGTGTATAAAGCTGATTATTCTTTTAAAGGGAAACAAAGTAGGAGCTGAATGAAATTATTTTTTTAAAAGATCGAAAATCTGTCTCCTCATCCAAATAATTCCTCTCTTCAATTTTATGACGTGGTAAACATAGCTCCTTCAGAAATTGAACAACTGTATTATTTCTTGACTTTTCTTTGAATAATTACTCACCATGAAGCTAAACACAATCTATACTTCATTGTGTGTGAAATTTTAAGTGACAATTTTAAAAAAAAGCTTTCTCGTGACAAATAACTGAGGTGTTTTGTTTTGTTTGTTTTTTTTAAATAAACTTAAGTAAGAAGACTTTTCAAAATTAAAAAAGTGCTTTATTCACTATGATATGTTCAGTATTGAAAAGTGCCTTTTTCTGGCATGATGTAGTCATTAAGTAAGCTGGACCTGAAGATTTTTATATATTGAAATGACAAACTAAACAGTGACATTTTCAAGAAACATCACAAGTATAGTTTATAAAATTAGTTTATTGAATACACACAAATCTAAGTTTTGTTTTCAGCATGTTATTTAATTCTAGCTCACAACAAAATTATATAAAGTGTGATTTTATAATTTACACTTTATGGTTAAGGAACCAATACTCAGAAGTTTCAGCAACTTGCTCAATAATCCTAGGATTTGAATCCAGTCCTCAGAATCCAAAACTGATGTTTTTACTGCTACACTTACAATCATAATGCCTCTGAGGAAATAAACATCTTTTGTATTTCCCAAAACCAAGTAAGGTGGCAGACACTATGGTCCTGTTTTTTTACCAACATAAAACAAATTATTTTAGACACCATTGCATAGTGTAATGTGATGTCATTGTCAAAGAGTTACCGCCCATGTTTTCTTCTGGGATTTGTGTGGTTTCTGGCCTTACATTTGCGTCTTTAATCTATTTTGAGTTTTACTGTTGTATGTGGTGTAATGAAGTGGTCCAGTTTCATTTTTACTGCATGTAACTGTCAAATTTCCCCAACATTTATTTATTAAAGAGACTGTCTTCCCCATTGTATATTCTTGCTTCCTTTGTGGTAGATGAGTTATATATATATTTTTTATTGTCTGATTGCTGTGGCTGGAACTTCCAAACACTATGTTGAATAAAATTGGGGAGGATGGCCATCTTTTTCTTATTTCTGATCTTAGAGGAAAAGCTTTCTGTTTTTCACCATCGAGTATGATGTTATGTGTGGATTTGATACATTTGGCCTTTATTATGTTGAGGCACGTGTACCCTTCATACCTACTTGGTTGAGATTTTTAATCATAAACGGATGTTGAATTTTGTCATGCTTTTTCTCCATCTATTGAGATCTTATGATTTTGATTCTTCATTTTATTAATGTGGTGTATCACATAGATTGATTTACAGATATTGAACCATCCTTGCATCCATGGAATAAACCTCACTTGATCATAGTGTATGATACTTCTAATGTATTTCTGAATTCAGTTTCCTCATATTTTGTTGATAATTTTTACATCTGTATTTATCAGGGTTATTGACCTATAATTTGTTCTCCTTGTAGTGTATGTATGATTTTGGTATCAGAGTAATGCTGGCCTCATAGAATGAGTTTCAAAGCATGCCTTCCTCTTCATTATTTTGGAGAAGTTTGAAAAGGATAGTATTAATTATTCTTTAAATATTTGGTAGACTTCATCTATGAAAATTCTGGTCCTGGACTTTTGTTTGTTGAAAGTTTTTGATTGCTGATTCAATTTTGTTACTAGAAATCAATCTGTTTAAATTTTGTGTTTCTTCCTGATTCAGTCTTGGATAGTCACACATTTCTAGTAATTTATGTATTTCTTCTAGGTTATTTATTTGTTGGTAATTTTTGGTAAAATTCTCATATAATTATTTGTATTTCTGTTGTTTCAGTTTTAGTGTCTCTTCTTTTAGTTGTGATTTTATTTATTTGCTCTCTCTCTCTCTCTTTTTTTTTTTTTTTTTGATGAGTCTGGATAAATGTTTACCAGTTTTGTTCACTTTTCAAAGAAATGGCTCTTAGTTTCATCAACTTTTCTATTGCTTTTTCATCTCTATTTTGTTTATTCCCATTCTGATCTTTATTATTCTATGGTTTCTACTATGGGCCTTTTTTGTTCTTTTTCTAGTTCCTCTAGTCATAAGGTTAGATTGTTTATTTGAGGTTTTCTTGTTTCTTGACATAGTCTTATAGCACTATATACTTTCTCGTAGAACTGCTTTTGCTGTGTTCCAGAAATTTTGGAACAGTGTGTTTCTATTTCCATTTGTCTCAGAGTATTTTTTGACTTACTTTTTTATTTTTTTGTTGTTGTTGTTGACCCATTAGTTGTTTAATGGCATTTTGTTTATCCTACACATGTTTGTTTTTCTTTTTCAGTTTTCTTTTTGTATTTGTTTTAGTTTCCCACCTTTATGGTTGGAAAAAGATGATCGATATTTCCAACTTGAAGCCCTACTGGAGTGTGACACTCACACATTTAAAGCCACACTCAGTAATCTCAAATTTTCTCACTTCTCGTAACCAATGTACAATGATATCCTGTTATAATAATATAGGTGTGATGTTTTTAAGACTTGGGTTTCTGATTTTTGAGTATCAACGTTATTATTATAATGATGATAAATAACTGTGTGCTATGCCAAGTACTTGGTTAAATATTTTACATATATATATTCTCTCCCTAATCCTTTACTCTTCACTGCAGATTTATGATACCATCCTAATTTTAGAAACATCTTCAATGAAGAAGAGTGAGGTTAAAAAATTTCCTGCCAAAATCATACCTAAGAAGTAGCAGAAGTAGATATTTATAGTAGATCTATGTACTAGCTCAACATTTATTCACTATTCAAATCTACCTCATATTATTTTTGGTGGTCAGGTTTGTAGTACCTTAAAGAGTGACAGTATGGGATGAGGTTGGAAGGTGGTGGTTTATTTTACCAGAATCACCTAGTAGGTTTTTAAAAATTATCCATGCTTCTCAGATTGATAGGATTCACTAAATAAATAAGTAAATAAGTAAATAAGTCTTATCACAAGATTTTATACAGTATCTGCCATACTTACATCATTCGGAAAACAAGTGCAATTCTTAATAATTAACTACTCAATAAATTGCCTAAGTAAAATGGTCTTCTCTTAGTTAACGTACAGCTTCAGTCATTACATTTTCCCCCTTCTCACTGTAATTGCATAGCTATGTCAAGTTTTAGTATATATAAGATACATATGAGGAACCTAATTTATTAGACAAGTACAACTCTTCAATTTCTTAACTTTTAAGATACATAATTGCTGTACTATGAAGACTTAAATGGGGATTGTCACTTTTGTAATTAATTCTTTTTGTTTCATCTATCTTACTAATTGATAAAAGACTTTCTATATAGAATGCTTTGAAATTGGATGAAGAAACAGAATTGGAAATGAACTTAATTAACTACAAACTGTCCAAATCAATCAGAGTTTGACAGTGCCTTGGTAACACACAGAGTTCATAATTTACTAGAGATCTGCTGTAATGCACACACCATAAATTGAACAGAAGCCATGCTCACTGTGCACAGAATTTAGTACCAGGCTCTGAAGTTGCACTGGAGAAAATTGTTCCTTCAGCACAGACTGATTTCAGAGGATATACTTTACATTTTCATTTAGGCAACTAAACTTTTGAAAATAAGTTCTTTGCTTTTTTGCCCCAATAGATTTTTGACAAAGGAATTTAAAAAAAGGCCATGGTTAGGCTTGCATGTTTTGTTACAGAATCTCAGTAAGTCTTGGGATGTGTTAAAGGTTACAGGTATACCTCATTTTATTGCACTTTGGTTTATTGTACTTGAAAGAATTTACATTTTGTATAAATTGAAGGAAAGACCCACCACCAGCAAAAAGATTACAACTCACTTTGTTGTGATACTTGCTTTATCGCAATGGTCTGGAACAGAATCCACGATATTCTGAAGTATGCCTATATAAAGAAAAATATCTGTCTATAAAATTCTATTATTCCCCTCATTGGTCCCTTTTTTTGATGCTAGTCTCATTAGGTAGAGTTCCCTTCCACTGCAGTAGTCCGTTGGCAAAACTCAAATCATCCTTCAAGAACCAGTACCATTGCTATTATTTTCTGTGCTCTGTGTAGCACTCATTACAGTTTCATTATATCACTTCATAATTCTTCTATTTCAAGTGTATAGGAATATCACTCTCTCTGAACTGTAAGTTCTTTATTTTTTTCAGCTCTACTGACATATAATTAACAGAATTGTAAGATATTTAAAGTATACAACATGGTGATTTGATATATGTATACATTATGAAAGGGTTTCGCCTATTGGGTTAATTAATACATCCCTCACTTCACATATTTACTTTTTTGAAAACATTTCAATTTTACTCTCTTAGGAAATTTCAATTATTCAGTATAGTGTTATCAACTATAGTCACCATGTTATACATTAGATCATCAGTACCCTTTTACCAACCTCTCCCTATTTATTACACCTCTGGCCTCTTAGAACCATGAACTTGATTGTACAAATATCTCTTTGAGAAAATGAATTTGTTTTCTTTGGTCATATATCCAGAGGTGGAATTGTTGGATCATATAGTAGTTCTATTATTTTTTTAATTTTTTTGAGGAACTTCCACACTCTTCTCTGTAGTGGCTGCACCAGTTTACAGTTTCACCAAAAGTGTACAAGGGTTCCCTTTTCTGCATATCCTTTCCAGCATTTTTTTATCTTTTTGGTAATAGACATCCTAACAGACATGCAGTAATATCTCACGGTTTTGATTTGCATTTCTCTTGATGATTAGTGACGGTGAGCACTTTTTCACGTACCTGTTGGCCATCTGTCTTCTTTGGAAAAATTTCTATTCAGCCCCTTTGCCCATTTTTCAGTTACTTCTTTTTTTGATGTTGGGTTGTATGAGTTTCTTATATATTAATATTAACTCCTTATCAGACATATCGTTTGCAAATATTTTCTATTTCATAAGTTGCCTTCCATTTCGTTGATGGTTTTCTTTGCTGTGCAGAAGTGTTTTAGTTTGATGTAGTCCCACTTTTTTATTTTTGCTTTTGTTGCCTTTGCTTTTTATGTCAAATCCAAAAAAAATCATTGTCAAGATCGATGTTAAAGAGTACACCTTCTCTGTTAGAGGAGTTTTACAATTTCGGGTCTTATAGTCAAATCTTCAATCCATCTTGAGTTGATTTTTATGTAGTAGTCCAATTTCATTATTTTGTGTGTAGCTGTCCAATTACCCAACTCCATTTATTGAAGAGATTATCCTTTCTCCATTGTATATTTTGGCTCCTTTCTTGTAAACTAATTGACCTTATATGCATGAGTTTTATTTCTGGACTCTATTCTGTTCCACTGACATACATGTCTGTTTTTATTGCCGATACTGTTTAGGTTACTATAGCTTTGTAATATACTTAGAAATCAGGAAGTGTGATGCTTCCAGCTTCGTTCTTCTTTCTCAAGATTGCTTTAGCTCTTCAGGGTATTTTGTGGTTTTGTGAAAAATGCCATTTGCTAGGGATTGCATTAAATCTGTAGATCACATTGGATAATATGTATATTTTAACAGTATTATTTCTTCCAGTCCATAAACATGGAATCTTTATTTGTGTTGTCTTCAATTTCTTTCACCAATGTCTTATAGTTTTCAGTGTACAGATCTTTCACCTCCTTGGTTAAATTTATTCCTAAGTATTGATGCTCTTGTCAACTATTTCTTTAATTTCTCTTTCTGATAGTCTTTTGGTATACAGAAATGAATGCGATTTTAGCATATTGATTTTTTATCCTGAAATTCTACTGAAATCATTTATTTCATTCTTTTTTTTTTTTTGGATGATGGTATGAGCTCTTCAGTTACATGTTTGTCACTCATTAATTTTTCTGTGCCTCAAAGGTACATGGCAGGTGGTCAGCAATACTATAACTCACTGCCCAAATTTGGCCCAATAGCTGTGTGTATAAATAAAATTTTATTGGTATAGAGCATACCAGTCATTATGCATTGTTTATTACTGTTTTTGTGATACAACAGCACTGTTGAGTCACTGTGAAAGAGACTATATGTCTTGGGAAACAAATATAGTTACTGTCTGGCACTTTATAGATTAGATTTGCTGACCCCTGGTATAAATTTTTGCACATAATAGATATCTAATAAACGCTTGATGGAATTTTCACATTTATTTTAGCTGATACCATCCAAAAGTACAGACTTAATTTGAGAATTTTAATGACCCAATTGTTTTATCACAGCAATACCAAACACTGTTGGACTAATATCTGCTCCTTTTGGATATCTTCTTTGATTATGTATAGGCAGTCTGTTTCTAAGCAGTGGAGGTGAAATGGCAATAAAATAGAGGACAAGATCATTTTGCCATGCCAGTTTAAATTGGCATAGAGTTACCTCTTTCTCCATAAGCAAATGTTTTTATGGAAACAGTTTTATATACGATTTTACATAAATGCGTCAAAAATGTTTTACTGGTTGCTGTTACAACAACCAAAAATATGTTTTGTAAAAATGCTTGTGCTGACAGAAAATATTTCCAGAATGAAAATCTTGGTTATGATTATTTTGGTTACAGAAAGCATTTTGCTTGCTCCTGATACAAACCTTAAAGTTTCTCATAATGCTTCTAGTCCTGCTTTCAATGAGACCGTTTTTTCTTTGAAAGAGATAAAAACAACTATTCATGTTATATTTAAATTATCAAGAGGTGGCTAGAGTTTCTATATCGAAATTTTGCTTTTCAGGTACAAGCTTAAAGGCATGTTTAAAGAAAATCCCTAGTTTCTGAACAATATATTGCTTAGGCTAAAGTAGATTTTAATGAGATTTTAATGAGATTTTTATAGTCGAAGGACAATTTTGCAATTTTTTTTTTTGGAATTTCGATTGTAGATAAAACTTACCTAAATCTGGCCTCAATACATTAGATGATTTGGAAAATATGCAACTATAGTGAAATAAAAAATGTATAGGTTTTCAGGACAGATTACAGAATCATGACAAATCCTATCTTTTATTAGTATTTTGTTGTCATCATTGACTGACTTTCCCAAGTTACAACTTCTCACAATCTCAATAAAATGCAAAGCCCAGAGATAATGATACTAATCCCATGCTTTTGTCGAGGGGATTAAATGAGATAACATTAATAAAATGGTAACAGGTCTTGACCATTAGAGAGACTATATGTGTGTGTGTGTGTGTGTGTGTGTGTGTGTGGTTACAGAAAGCATTTTGTATATATATGTATATATATACATATATATATTCTCTAATAGTCTAATAGAAACATTCTCAGATATAACCCCTTTAAAGACAAACTGTCATTTCCTATTCTATTTGCAAATCTCAAAGTTTCAGAAAGTATGAAAGCTTTGACATTCATCTGTTGCCACCAAAATCATCAGGACTGGCCATTTTGGATTATTATTTAGTAGTCATTGGAAATAGATCCTAGCAAATTAAGTTCTGATGATAGCTGGACATGGAAAAAATGAGACACCTTCACCAATATGCTCTCCTAAAATTACCCTGCCTATCTTCAAAAGTTGACAACTTCCAAACTAAATCTTGAATAGGTACAACTTCAAGGAGAAAGAGCATCTCCTTTATGAACAAGCCCTTGAGTTAGGAGATTCTATGACCTTCCTTTTTCCTTTACAAATTTCATATTATTCATTGGTTTTAACTGAACTAGCTGAATAAAGCCCTTTGTTTAGTTTTTAATCATTCCATTTCAAAACGTTAAGTTTGCTGGCCAAACAGGTTTTTTTAGAATTCTCCGTGGACACTATAAACTAATTGGATATTTTAAATGTAAAATGAGAAATCATTAGAATTGCAATAAGGTAAAATTAGGAGTAGTTCATTCCAGTGCAAGTACCTGAATGTGTCATGCTTCTGGGAAAGACTTGAACAAATTAAGATTTAAACCTTGACACTAAATGGTAAATTTAGATTTCAGCACTGTGCTTCAGAAATTTTAAAGCATTAAAGAAACAGGTTGCTGGAAAGACTGTCTACAAAATGAGAGGCTTTTCCAATATCTTGGTCAGGAGTCGGACATGCCAGTGTTTCTAGATAGTAAATTAACCATGTTTGGCTAAGAATGGGAAATGAATTATAAATCTCTGTTGAGTTCAATGGAGTAATCTCACTAGAAAATACATGAATTTTACAGAGGTGAAAACTAAGTTACCTCTCCCTCTTAATCAAAGTAGACAGCCAGTTGGAAACATGGTGGCCTTAAAGTTTCTCTTTATTGTTCCTAAAAATATATTAGTGCCTGGATTATATGGGTAAGTGAGTTTGCTTTTTCAAATCACAAAAATTCTCTTGTAAAAACAATTCCTTTTTGTAAAGGTAAGAAGTGTTTGTATTTTTTAATTTCAATATTTATGCAGGTATTTATGCTTCTCCAAAGAGTATAATTTATGTAACTTTGAAGTTAATCTATCAATACATTAACATTTAATACCCAATATTATACTAGTGTATGATATGTTTGTGCAAGCTAAGGCTTTATTTGGACAAGTAATTTAAGCAAACATGAAAAATAAAGATAAATAAATGAGATTTTGCAATAAATTGTTTTATCTTTTGGAATAATCTCTTTCTGTAATAAAAGTGAGTTTTAGTGATTTGGAGATATAGATATGAACAGAGCTTCAGAGAGGCAAGATTTCAAAGGTGGGCAAAATGTTTAATAGGCAGAATAGGAGTGTGTTTATAGAGGACTAGTTTTTAACTAAAGGTACAGCATGACCAAAGGAGAGAGACAGTTTGAGAAAGAAAAGTGGCTTCAAGTTGCTAGTCAGGGAAACAGTAAAAGGGTACCAAGGAAGATGGGAGATGTAAAAGAAAAAGCTGAAAAAGTGAGCCGATACTTAACACGGTGGGAACAGCAAACGATTCTTAGTTATTAATCAAGGGAGTGACATGACTTTGTTTCAGTTTTTAAAATTAATTTTTAATTGAGATAACTGGTTAATAACATAAGTTTCAGGTATACAACATTATGATTTGACATGTGTACAATCTATTGCATGCTCATCACAAAAGTCTGATTTCCATCTATTACCATATATTTGGTGTTTTACCAATTTTGCCCTCCAATATCTGCTATTCTTCTCTGACATCACCATTCTATTGTCTATGAGTTTGCTTTTGTTTTGTTAGTTCATTTGTTACTTTTTTGTTTTACATTCCATAAATGAGTGAAAACGTACTTTTGGCGTCCTTTTCCATCTAAATTACTTCATTTAGCATAATACCCTCAAGATCCGTTTATGCTGCTACAAACAGCAATATTTCATTTTTTATGATATAGTAATATTCCAGCGTGTCTCTCTATATAGAGACAGGTGTGAGGTGATAGCTCATAATTTTAACTTACATTTCTTTAATAATTAGTGATGTTAAACATTTTTTCATATGCCCGTTGGTTGTCTGTGTCTTCCTTGGAAAAATCTCTATTCACATCCTCGGCTAATTTTTAAATCAGATTGTTCAGATTTTTTTTTGTCGTTATTGAGTTATACAAGTTCTTAATATATATTTTGGATGTTAACCCCTTCATTAAGAAGCTTAGAGCCTTTTTTTTTTTTATGTATTGTTTCAAGTCTTACATTCAAGTTTTAATCCATTTTGTGTTAATTTTTGTGCATGGTGTAAGATGGTCTAATTTCATTCTTTTGCAAATAGCTGTTCAGTTTTTTCAACACCATGTATTGAAGAGACTTTTTTTTTCTTCATTGTATATTCTTGGCTCTTTTGGTATAAATTAGTTGTTTTGCACGTGTGTGTTTGTTACCTGACTCTCAGTTCTGTTTTATTGGTCTGTGTGTCTTTTTTTTCTGCAAATGCCGACCACTATAGCTTTGTAGTATAGTTGGGGAGTGTGATACCTCTGGCTTTGTTCTTTTTTCTCAGGATTGCTTTGGCTATTTTTTTTTCCCACTTTGTTTGTTTCTTGCAAATTTTAGGATTTTTTGGTTCTATTTCTATGAAAAATGCCATTGGGATTTTGATAAGGATTGCATTAAATCTGTAGATTGCTTTAGATAACATGGACATTTTGACAATGTTAATTCTTCCAATTTATGTACTTGGAATACCTTTCCATTTCTTAGTGTATTCTTGATTTCTTTCAATAATGTCTTGTAGTTTTCAGTGTACAAGTCTTTCACTTCCTTTATTTCTAGGTATCTTATACTTTAGTTGCAATTGTAAATGAAATTGTTTTCTTCATTTCTGATAGTTTGCTGTTTGTAGAGAAATGAAAGATTTTTGTATATCATTTTGTATTTTGTAATTTTATTGTGTTCATTTATTATTTCTAATAAATTTTTGGTGACATCTTTAGAGTTTTCTATATAAAATCATGTCATCCACAAATAGTTTTACTTCTTCCTTTCCAATTTGGATGCTTTTTAAATTTATTTAACCTAATTGCTCTTGCTAGGATTTTCCCATATTATGCTGAATAAGTGGTGAGAATGGGCATCCTTGTCTTATTCCTGATCTGAAAAGAAAAGCTTTCAGTTTTTCACCATTGGGAATGATGTTAGCCATGAGTTTGTCATATATATAGCTTTTATTATGTTGAGGTACTTTCTTTCTGTAACTGTTTTATATTTTATTATAAATCGATGTTATATCTTGTCACATTTTTTTTCTGTATCTATTGAGATGATCGTATGATTTTTATCCTTCATTGTGCTAATGTGGTATGTCATGTTGATTGATTTGCAGATATTAAAGCATCTTGCATCCCTGGAATGAATTCCACTTGATTGTGGTACATGATCCTTTTAATGTATTGTTGTATTTAATTTACTTGTGTTTTGTTGAGGATTTTCACATCTGTGTTCATCAGAAATATTGACCTGTAACTTTCCTTTTTTGCATTGTTCTTGCCTGGTTTTGGTATCAAGGTAATGCTGACCTCATAAAATGAGTTAGGAAACATTTCCTTATCTTCATTTTATTAGAAGAATTGGAAAAAAGATATTAATTCTTTGAATGTTTGGTAGAATTTACCAGTAAAGTCATCTGGTCCCGGACTTATGGTTTTGGGGAAGTGTTTGATTACCATTTCAATTTCCTTTTTGGTGATTGTTCTATTTGGGTTTCCTAATTCTTCATGATTTAGTCTAGGAAGGTTGTTTGATTCTAAGAATTTATTCTAGGTTATCCAACTTAGTGGTGTATGGACTTTCATAATATTCTTTTATAATCCTTTACATTTCTATGGTGTCCATTGTAACTTCTCTTATTTCCGATTTTATTTATTTGAATCTTCTTTTTTTTCCTTAGTGAGTCCTGTTAAAGGTTTGTAAATTTTGTTTAACTTTTCAAGGAACCAGCTCTCATTTCATTAACCTTTTCTGTTGTCTTTTTGTTTCTATTTCATTTATTTCTGCTCTGATTTTTATTATTTTCTCCCTTTTACTGACTTAAGTCTTTGTTCTTTTTCTAGTTGCTTATGGTATAATGTTAGATTGTTTATTTGAGATTATTTTTTGTTTCTTGTCATTATGTACCTTTTTATTTCTTCTTTTATTTTTTCATTGGCCCAATAGTTGTTCAGTGGCATGCTGTTTAATCTCCACATATTTGTAATTTTTCCAGCTTTCTTCTTGTAGTTGATTTCTAGTTTCATATCGCCTTGGTTGGAAAAGATGCTTGACATAATTTCAATCTTCCTAAATTTATTGAGACTTAATCTGTGTCCCAATTTATGATCTATCCTTGAGAATGTTCCATGTGCATTGGAGAACAACGTGTTGTCATTTTGGGATAAAAAGTCTTGTAAATATCTATTAAGTTCTTCTGCTCTAATGTGTTATTTAAGGCTGATGTTTTGTTGACTGTCTGATCTATCTATTGGTGTAAATGTAGTATTAAAGGTTCCTACTATTATTGTTTTTTTAATCTATTTTTCTTTGTGTCTGCTAATAATTGCTCTATATATTTTGGTGCTCCTAAGTTGGGTGTGTATATATGTATATATGTATATATATATACACATATATGTGTGTGTATATATACACATATATATGTGTGTGTGTGTGTGTATATATATATATATATATATATATATATATATATATATATATACACACATATATATATATAAAATTTTATGTCTTCTTGATGGATTGTTCCCTTTATTATTATAAAATGCCCACCTTTGTCTCTTGTTACTTTTTTTAGCCTTAAAGTCTATCTTCTTCGATATAAGTATGGCTACACTTGCTTTTTCTTGCTTGGAGTATAATCTTCCATTTCTTCACTTTGAGCCCGTTTGTCTTTGGAGCTGAGATGGGCCTCCTAAGGGCAGCATATAGTTAGCTCTTGTTTTTTAATCCATCCAGCTGCTGTTTGCTTTTTGATTGGAGAGTTTACTCCTTTTACATTTAGGACGATTATTGATATATGAAGACTACTATTGCCATTTTTTCTTTTTTCTTTTTTCTTTTTTTTCCTGATTGTTCCATATCTCCTTTCTTTTCCCTTGTATTTCTGTCTGCTATTTTATTTTGGTGGCTTTCTATGATACTTTTTGGTTTCCTCTTTTGTTGTTGTTGTTGTTGTTGTTTTTAATGTCTTAGCTCTGGATTTTTGTTTTGTGGTTACCATGAGGTTTGTATAAAATGCCTCATAGATAAAATAATTCTTTTACTTCTGATAGCATCTTATCTACAAGTTCTATCCTTTTCCTCCTCTCCTTTAATGTTTTTGTTGTCACAATTATTTCTTTTTATATTGTGTATTTATTACCAAATTCAAGTAGCTATAGTTATTTTTAATGTTTTTCTCCTTTTCACTTATGTTTTAATTTTTTAACACCCTGTTCTGAAACCGAGTTGCAATTTTCTGCTTATGTCTGTCTTTCAGCTTACTTAAAAATTTATATTCTTTTGTTTTTTTTAGTATCAGATAAACTCCTTTCAGGTATTGTGGTGATAAATAACTTCAGCTTTAGTTTTTCTGGGAAAGCCTTTATCTCCTTCATATCTAAAGGATATCTTTGATAGAAATATTATTCTTTGCTGGTGGTTTCTATTTTTCAATATTTTGAATATATCACTCCTCTCTTTCCTGGCCCATAGTGTTTCTACTGAGAAATCTGATGAGGTTTCCCTTGTAAGTCACTGTATTTTTTCTTTTGGATGCCTTGACAATTCTTTCTTTATCAACTTTTGACAGTTTTAATATAATGTGTCTTGGGGAAGGTCTTTTTGCATTGACATTTTTGCATTCTGTTAGTTTTTTGTACTTGAAAGTTCAGTTTCCTTCCCTAGATTTGGGAAGTTCTCATCAATTATTTCTTTGAATAGGTTCTCTGTTCCCTTCTCCCTCTCTTTTTCTCTAGGATGTCATTATCCTTATTGTACCTTTCTAATAGTCAGATAGTTCTCATAATATTTTTTCATTTTAAAAATATCTGAGTTCTCTTTCCTCTCCTACCTGAATTATTTCTGGATTTCTATCTTCAAGCTCACCAATTCTCTTTCATATGGTCTGTTTTATTTCTAAGGTTTTCTAATGCATTTTCATCTCATTTATTGAGTTCTTCGGCTCCAGAATTATATTATTATTATTATTTTTTTATTTTATACTTTCAATCTCTTTGGTGAAGTACTTCTGTTCATTAATTTTATTCCTAAGCTCATCAAACTGCCTTTCTGAATTTTCTTGTAATTTGTCGAATTTATTCATGACTGATGTTTTGCATTCTCTAACATTGAGACCACAGTCTTCCATGACTTTGAACTGAGTTTCTGGAGAATTGTCATGTTCTTTTTATGTTACCATGTTACCTTGGTTATTCATAATGTCAGGTGGGTTGTCCCTCTGCCAGCACATTTGAACTAGTGAACACTTTTATTATTTAGGTACCATTTTGAATATAACAACTTAGCAGGATGATAATTAGAGGACTTCCTTTTGTTTTTCAATAGATGTTTCTATGTCACAAAATTTTATTTTTCTCTTACTCATGCCATTTTCTCCTCTGGGATCATAGTGGTGGGTTGTTGGTCTCTGTGGTAATGGGAGTCACTGCCTAGGTAATTGAAGTGGTGGGTGCCCTCACTGTGTCCAGGTCACCTGGGTCTCAAGGCATATCGCCACCACCATAGTGGGGGGATGTGGCAGGTGGGGAGGAGCTGGGTTTAGAAGCTTGCTCTGCTGCTGCTTGGTTCCCTATGGCTGCTGATACCATGAAAGGTTGTAGATGTGTTTATGTTACTGCTGTCAAGCTTCACTGCAATCCAGAGAGGGAGCCAGATTCTTGGTTACTGACATTTCTGCAGCCCCCTCTTATCCTCATTTGGCCATGGTGTGGGAGGTGCACTCTGATTCCTTAATGGTTACCGTGTTCACTGTAGCTGTGGTCTTACCCACAGTGGCCAGGGAAATGCACCTGTGGCACCATCCCATCCTTTCCCCTATCCTGTCACCCCTACTCATTCCAATATGCCCACCTTCAGATGTACTGATGTGTATGTATGTCTCTCAGCCATCCTGGTGTGTTGAGCAGACAAACCTTTGTTTGATTATGAGTGTCCAATTATTTGTAGATTTATGGGGGGATACAAAGGAGTCATCTTATTCTGACATGATACTGATGTCACTGCTTTTTTAGTTTTTGAGAGGTTTTTTTAAAGAGTGATCAAAAGTACACACACTGGAACTAGACCTCTTGATTCAAAACAAAAATACTTTTCTTACTATGTGTGCTGTGTATACACCTTAATTTCTGCATCTGTAAAATAAAAATGGTTCCTATCCTCTAGAGTTATATAGTGAAGCCTAAATCAGTTAATGCACTTAAAGTACTTAAACAGAGCCAGGGATATAGTTAGCACTTAATAAACATGGGCTATCTGTTTTATGGAGAGGGAAACATCATCACCCAGTGGCAAGGCGGATGGCTTGAAGGGAATGAACCTGGGACAAAAATAACTGAATCTGGTGTAAGAGTTGCTAGACTTTAGGCTACTTACATCCACAGAGTCTATCAAACTCCTTCTTACATATTCAGTAATCATGAGAGTGCCTGGTACATGAAAAGCACTCAACACATGATGCAAATTATCATAGAATGAAGTTAACCAGACATGGGCCTATTGCAATAAATATGGAAAGAAAAAATAAGGCACACGTGGGAAATGTTTTAAAGAAAAAACTGTACTGTAGAATAATTTATTTTTCAGACTCAGTTTCATAACTCAATAGCCCTTTCATATTGATTAGGTCGTTGTAATGCTTGTGAGATTTTGTTTCATCAAATGAGGGTAATAATATTTAAAGGATTATTATGAGAGTTAAGTGAGACAGTGCTTTGCAAAATTGTTTTGGAAGCTCGAAATTACTCCATAAGTATGAGTTTTAATGTGAGAACAAGAAGAAAATATATCCTGAAGTCTTAGAGGGGGTATTCATTTGGGAGAAATATTTGGTTTAATTTTTGTATAAGTCCAAGGTTTTATTTCTACTCTCCTTGCCCCAAGATCACTTCAAATAAACAATTAAAAACATATTTGCAGACCACTTCCTGAATGTGTAACTTGCCACTACATATGAATGAAAATATTCCTTAATGTAAAGAGTGGCACTATTTTTAATGCAGTTACTCGAGTAATGTCTGGTTTGTATGAAAAATAATAAACACATATGTTATATATATGTATACATATACATATGCATGTGTATACATATATGTATGGAAATAGGTATACACACATGTACATATATGTATTTATAAAAGCCAAAAGCTCTTTGAGGTATTTAGGCCGTGATAAGAGATCTAGTGCTACAGTTTAGCATATACAAATAAAATTACGTAATCAGAGTTGTTACAGTGGGAATAACAATACAGGTTGCTCCAGTGCTAAATTCTGTGGTGTAATAATATTCAGAATGTCTTCGTTATAGTTCTGACCACAGATGAGTGACATAAGTTTTCTGGGTCCATTTCTTATTTATAACATGAGCTGGAAAACTGTGAGGAGCTCCTGGGCAAAGGAACCCTACCACAATTAGTTCTATCTTTTTATAGGTTTGTTTCCCTGAAAAAATTTTTTGATAATCCAGTACTTTTTGGAAGTCAGACATTTCTCTGTGAAGTTGAGCCCTAAACAGCTTAGTAATGAGTCTCCACCTTGACTGTCAGTCTGCAGGGAAAAGACAGGCGTGGGGACTCAGCAGTGGGTCTGATACTGAACTATCGATTTGAGCACTTCGCTGGTTGCTCCCATTTTAGAGAGTATTGCCCACAAAAACAAACAAACAAACAAACAAACAAAACCCAAACACCTAAACTTAATTTTTTAAATGATACCAAAGATAAAATATTTAAGGAGAAGAAATTGGCAGGACAAGTGCTCTGGTAATGTTGCATAGTTTCATAAATCCCAATTTATTTAAATATTTCTTATAACAGTGATGCAGTCAGTAATTTAAGAGAGCTTTATATCAAATAGGGCTCTTAACATGGTAAATCATTTATAAGAATGACTGTAAAAATTCCCTTCAACATACATGCTATTTTATAATGCTACTTTACCCTCACAAGAAGTGGAGTTTGTACCTGCTTTCTTCCAAGCTGGGCTGAGCATATGGCTTGCTTTGAACAATAAGATGACAGAGAAGTGATGCTGAGGAACTTCCAAGGCTAGGTCTTAAGAAACTAACATTTTTGCCTTCTTGGAATCCTGTTGCTTTAACACACTGTTTTAGGACGATTTGTTATTGCAACACAAGGAAACTGATATACTCTTACACATGATCCTTATGTAAGGCAAGTATACAAACATACATGGACCAATGAATCACTAAAAATATACCTAAGTTTTGAATGATTTACATACAACTTTTTAAGCAAAAAAACCCCCACAAAAAACAAAAAAATAAAACAAAAAAAAACCCACCTAATTCTCTCATCAACAAAATTATCCATTTGTTCCTAGACTAATCTCTACAAAAATTTTTAAATTAGCTTTACAGTACATAGTATGCTGCATTTCATGGAGGAAATACTAGTTATGACTTATTGACCACCAAATCCAATGCTTTTTGCTTTTCTTCTTTTAATTATTCCTTTTCTAAAGAGTCTTAAAAAATAAATATAGTATATTCATTTTCTGGAATTTCTATCTAGATTTTAGATCTTCAAATAGAAAATTCTGTAATGTAACACTCTCAGCAGATTGCCCTTTGCAGTGGTCACTTTGTTTGAAAGAGATGACATGAGTTCCTTGGCCCATCTGTGAAGCAACTGCACAAATATGAATGGACCAATGAATCAGTGAGAAGGTCAATCTAGAGCAGAAAAGAGTCACACACATGCAAAGTCACGAATGGTTAGTAACACAATCCCTTTCTTTCTGCTTCCATAGCTATAGCTTACCTAAAGAAGGTTACGACACAGAAGGAGAATATGCTGTGTTACAGTAAAACAATGGTGTCTCCTCTTATCGAGGTTAGTTTTTCTTTCTTGTGTATTTTTTATATCAGATACAATCCAGTGCCAATTTGTCTGGATATATGAGATTGTCTTGTGTGCCAGTTTTGTGTGTCCTGTTTCTCCTGTTCGGTTATAATGGAGTGACTCTTATATTGCTTTAATAACGCTATACATTGTGACATTTGTAATATTTAGCTTTCATTTAATAAATGCTCCCAAATAATTGGTTGAGGTGTGTTGGCAACTGAAATAAAATATTACGTTTGGGAATGTCACCCAAAATTTTAAATATAAATTTTGAAAGAATCAAAATCACCATAAAATGTTTTCAGGTCTACTGTATCATACTTTATTGTTCATGCCTATTTTCTGAGTTGAGACTTTATATATGTGAAAGTCCACTTAAACTCTTCTTTAAAGAGTTCAAGAACAATATCATAGATGAAAAATTCTTACTTTTAAAACTTAAAAGAAAAAAAGTATATTTAGGTAAAATTACAATTGCTATTACTTTAGCTAACATATACTACATACTGTTGTAGAAACTATGCAAGTCTATTAATTTAAAAAGATTTGGGGGGAAGGGGAGGACTTTACAAGCAATGTCACAATATATATAGAAAAGAAATTATCCAAAATATGATTTTAAAATAAAGTAAAATTATTTTTTGTTTCTGGCTTCTTTATGTGAGGGCACACTTCTGAGCAGCTTCCCTACAATATTTTATCCAGTCCTACTGAAGAGAATGTTTATTTTAGGTTTCATCGGCCTACTTACGGCATATATGCTTGCTCTAGTACGTAATCCCTGAGGTGGATATAAAATGTGTACACTTCATCAAAATATAGCTAAAATGTTTTATTATGGGTATAACATATATCCATATAAGCCTCTGTTATTGGTATAACAAAACATTTTATGACTGGATTTTACTATACACATTCTTCATAAAAAAATGAATTATTTCAGTATGTACAAAACACCAAAAGTGGTTAGTGGTAAAAAAAAAAAAAAGCCAGCACCTTTTTTATAGCAGAGAGGGGTGGGTGCCTGTATATACTCCATATTGTCTTAATAACCATTGGTGACTGAGTCACCTGATCACAAGCCACAGAGCAAGTCAGATTGCAAGTATGTATATTATTCCATTTCCACGGTCACATGAAATAAGGACAGTCAGTAAAAGCCTCCATGAGATTTGTTAGATGAATTTAAAAAGAAAGAAGGGTTCTCTTCTGGGATCACAAACTATCGCTGCCACGGGGCATTTTTAATGACACATGGGGAAACATGGCTGGAATAAATTCCCTATATGAAGGGAACTAGCCAACAGAAAAAAAGAGCCCAAATTACATTGCTTGAGGTATTTAATCTTCCTTCTGTAGAGCCAGCTCCATCTACCCATGGAATTCCTAGATAGAGAACCCAATAAATACCTTTTTTCATTAAACTTAGTTGATTTGGTTTTATGTTATTTAAAATTGAGCCTCTGTTGAACTCATCAAAACAAATTAGCATAACTCAAATACTTTTTCTTTAAAAGCCATTCTTTACCTCTTTATAGTGATCAGAGAGACTAGATCCTAAAACATTTATTTTAGTCAAGTATCTGAGGATCATATGAAGGGAAAATTGGAATTATTTTAAAAGATTTGTTGGATTTAACCTGTATTATCAAATGTATAGTCATTTTTCTGAGGGTAGCTTTAGAAATAGCTAAGCTTTCCAAAATGAGTACCTTGAAAAGATTTGAGAAGTTTCAGTAAATATATATACTTGATGTAACTCCAAAAAAAAAAAAAATGCTAGACAAAATGGTTAGCAAAGACTTCTATAATAACTTCCATGCCTTTATAATGGGAATAGTTTTCATAAAGCACGCTAATGACACAGTCTTTGATGTTATCGGTCAGTTTTACACCTAAAAGCTTAACTTTTGCATACCACACATACTTTAAGTATTTTTATTATTTCCATAATTTATTAACTTTTGAGTTCCTAAACTTACAGTTATACTGAATTTGAGATGTTAAAATTCTCCAGTCCACGTTGGAAACTCGCCAAATTATGCTAACTTTAGATGGATTGGGTCCCTATTTTCTTTTGCAACATTTGATGGTGGCGAGTTCTAAGCACCATGTGTCACATAAAGTGGATGACAGTAGGGTGGTATCTAGATACAGAAGCACAAATATGAATAATGGAACTGAAGAATCTATAATAAGTTACTGCAGGTGGCGGCTCCAGAGGAAGACAGTTCTGTGTAAAAACAGCACCAATTAATGACAGATGAAAAAAAAGGAGAAAAATTCCTTTGGCACATCTAACAACCTAAGTCACCAGGGCTATAAAAATCTTGAGTATTTTAATATGTGTTATGAATTTTAATTTTTCTAATACTCTTAGAATACTTACTTTTTCAGAATAAAAAATTTGCATGCTACATATTCTTCCGTACATTGAAGGTTAATTCATTTTGGTTCAGAATCTTATCCAGGGGTAACAGTCAGTGCCATGGAGTGAGGTAAAGATAAATTTAAATTGCCATAGAGCTAAACTCCCAGGATGGAGGAAGGAAGATCCAGGAGTGATCAGGTGTATCTATTTGTTAATATATAGTTGTAATGTATATTCCATGGTAAATATTTGCAGCAGTGAAAAGTGTACAAGGTGATGATAGCCTATAAAAATAGCATCTATGACACAATTAGTGTCTCCCTGGGTAGAACTCATGAGCATCACTTATCTTCAAGGTTGAACCTAATCTGAAGAAACTTCAGAGCAGAGGAAAGTGAATTGTAGCCCTTTGGTAACAAGAACCAAACATCTTAATATTGAGAAGAAGAGCCTGGTTTGCTATCTGATCAGTCATCTGCATTGCTTTAGTAATTCAGATGAGTGGACCATTATGCTAGTCATCTACCTACTTTAAAATAATTTCACATATAGATATGTTGCTTACGCTTAATTTTCACAAACAGATACTGAGGCATTATGAACTGTCTAGCAGAGGGAATGGCAAAGATGCCTTTGAATGACAATTGTAAACCTCAAAAAATTCAAGGTTTACCTGAATTTATTTAATTTGAATCAAGTTGATTTTATTTAAAAAGTTTTTCTCGAAATAAAATCAAACAAAATTAAAAATGACAACCACTATCTTTAATGCCTTTCCCTTTCTTGCATCCAATTCGGCCCGCATGTGACAGACATCACTTCTGCTCACATTCCATAAATGAAAGCTAGTCACAGGTCCAACTTAATCGCAGAGGAGGCTGGGAAATGCAGACAATCGTCCTGTGTGTGTAGGAGGAAGAAACAGGACCACACCTGTGTAGTCAGATCCTGCAACATTACGCAGGGGAGAATGCATCTGTCATCCTGTTGCACCAATATTCTCAGAGATAACATGTTTATTCTTTCCAATTCAGAAAGAATTCTTTAAGAAATTGAATGTTTGTAAAAGCTCATTAAACTAGTTAGTAATTTCACTAGGAAGTGATTGTTAGGGTGTTTCTGTTTTACACTAATTTAACAGGATAAGGTCACATGCAGTTAAACTAAGCATCGTTCTACATTTCATTCTTCACATACCTCTGATCTCAGTTTGACCCCCTCATGCCTTATTGGCTAGTAATGGTTTTCTCAGAATCGTTATGTGATTTGATGCAGCATCAGTCGATCGCTATCTCAAAGTTCTTTCAGAGTATAATTCAAATTCAAGGCAAATATTTCTACAATCATGTCTTTCCTTTGCTCTTCAACATATTTGATAAGATTTATCTCTTCTAGAATTTCTTGAAAAGTATTGTAAATCTCTACTGAGAAGTTTCCTTAAAGTTGTAGAAGTTTTTTTTTTTAGAAATTCGTAGACAAAGTTGTAGAAAATGTAGAAATTTTACCTATTGCTTCATATAGAAATCTTCCTAAAATTGTATTTTGGTCCCCTCTTCCTCTCTTCGGGTTAATTCACGGCACACACTAACAGTCTCTGCTTCTCTTTCTCTTCAGTCTCTTAACCATCTTGGTTGTCTCCATCTTCACTTCGCCTCCTTCAGTGCTTTCTCCCACAATGCTCAAGCACCGTGCTTCTGACAGATAAACCACCTGCACATCTTTCTCTTATCATTGAACACTTCATCAACTAATTTTACAGCTATTGACAAGATATTACAGAAAAATTATGTTGCATCTTCACTGAAATAAATTGCTTTTGCAAGTAAAAATTTCACTGTGCAAGGTGTTAAATGTGTTATCACATAGCACACTCTAAAGTGTAAAACTTGTTTCATCTCTTTTCTTATGACATTGTCTTGCAAAATATGCTGGCAAATATTTTGCTATGGGGGATTTCCACCACTCCCTAAGGGCATTCTTATTTTAGCCAGTATCACTGCTCTATGCTATTGACCTTTCAGTAACACACATTATATAGAAAAATTTTTCCCAAGATTCATTTCATTAAAAAATAACTATTTATATATGCACATAAATTGTGTTTATGTGGTCTTGTTTGCTAAGAATTTGCAAAAGCTATGTTTTTCTTGTTTTTGGAATGTCTTAGATTATTACCCGCCCTTTACACTTGAAAGAAAGCAGAGTCCTGTTAATCTTTCAATAGTTAAAACACTCTTCCTTCACTTATTTATAACTGATTTGAAAAATACTTTCAATTGTTTTTGCCTTCTATATTTTTTACAGGTTGTGAGTTTCTTATCTGAACCAGTATATGTTGGTATATTGGCTCTTTTTTAATAACAAAATTAGAATTTATAACACACCTATCTATCACACACCTCTTTAGTTTGCAGAAGTTCTTTCATATAATCAGTGGTATATACATAAGAATATTTTCAATACCATCTTTTCTCTAAAAAGTTGAAATAAAATGAAATGAGGAAGAGTACATACCAAGAGGTCAAATTTATGTTTTTTTGTTTTGTTTTGAGTTCTTTTTACTGTATCTCTGAATTGAATAACTGGAATACAGACCAGCAAAAATGTATTGTGAGTTGACCAGACTTAGAAACTTTTAATGATAGCATGATATGTGTCTGCTTGAGGGTGAAATAAAAGCTGCTTATATCGGTCACCCCTTTTTTATCCTACTTGTCTTTAACTGTATTCTGAATTTGGCAGGGGACACACTGGGGGTGGGTCCGGTTGACTTGAGAAACGGAAATGGAATGGGAATCGGTAGTGGATAGCTTGATCTTTGGTATGAAAATCTGATTTAAAGAAAAACTTTAAAAAATACACACCTACATGATATTTTAAATAACATAACTATCATAAACAAATATTAATGGTAAACTAAACCATTCATATATGTTCAGTCTTTAGGATTGTTACATAACATAGAGTAAAAGTGATCTTTTTTATTTTAAGTACTCTGTTGCTTTTATGATCCCACTTTCTTTCTTGGCTTTCTGTGATCACAACAACATCTATGGCAACCAAGGGAGGATAAAATAAAAAGCCCCTTATATCCTTCTAATTCACCAGCCCTAAACCAAACATCTTGAAAACATTTCTTTCACAGTGAGGGATTAATTCTAGCAATCAAAACTCACGAGCGAATGTGTCAAACACAATCAAGCCTGGTATTTGTGTTATTACAATGTCAATATGATGCCTCTGTTGTCCTAGAAAACTTAAGCTGTCATAGGGATTATCAATAATAGTACTTTTGCTTTATTTAAAAAATTGATTACTTCGACATTGCAGAATGGAAAAATAAACTTCTTATAGATCAATAAAACTCTACTCTCTTCTGTGTGCTCCTCCCCACCCCTGATAAATGCTCTGGGTAAATGCTACTTTTAATGCTTGCCTAGCTAACAGACTGTACATATTAGGTTTGAGCAGCTGTTGCTGACACGCTGTTCCATTCTAAATGTCCTGTTTCCTTTTCAGCAGCTCAGCAATAGTCTGAGTACCCGATCATGTGCTGAAGGCATAAAATTATTTTGATAGGAATTAATAGAGAACACTAGCTGGTAGATAATATAAGGCTACTGAATCATGCACACACTTTGAAGTAAACAAGAATTCTTAATGGGAATAGTTACTAAAGCCAGAGAAACTGACCAGTGAGCTTTGTACCCCAGTACTTCCTATCACCTAAAGATGACATGGTAAGAAGTAAAACTGATAAAATTTCAAAAGCAGTGAGTCATTGATTATTAACTATGGCATAAAAGAAATTCACTCCACCTTCTTGTGTTATCCTCTGTACATCTGTAAACAATGTATATATGCATGTATGAATACTTATATTAATCTAAAATGAACAATATTTGTTTGTCTTAGATTTAAAGAATTAATGACTTTTACTTTTCCTAATATTATATCTGTTTTATTTTCAATAACACTCTTAATCCCATGAGATCAAAGACTTTATAATACAAGTAGTCTTAATTAAATCAACCTGACTGCACATTTGTTGAATGAATGAGTGAATAGTGATGAAGGCAAATCACATGGTAGACACTCTAAGTAGAGGAATTAGTGTTCAATGCTTTATCTTTTTAAAAAGTCAACAGCCGTTTGGAGAGAAAAAGTTAAAAATAAAATAAAAATGAAATAGTTCAAGATAGTGACAGTGCCGTAATAAGGCAAAGATTCTGTGCCAAGTGAGTGGCACCGACCATTTTAAAAATAAAGATTGAACCACCAGGGTCTGGGCTGTTTGAGAAACACAGAACTTGAAATCAATTATTCAAAACATATTAGTTGAGTGTCTACTACGTGCCATGCACCATACTAAGTGTTCGATATGCATTATTTCATTCAATTCTCACATGTCCAGGAGGTGACGGTCATGATCGTCCTATTTGGTTGAGAGGAAGAGTGAGGCTTAGAGAGAGGTTAACAACTTGCACAGCACTAGGAAATAGCGAAGATAGGATTCAAAATCAGGTATTTAGAAGTTAGAGCCCTTTGTTCCTACCTACTATTCTAAGGGCCCTTTCTAACTGTGTCTCAGAGAAAAGGGAACACACTGTAGGTGAAAGGGGAGAGGCCATGTATTAAAAGTGTGAACGTGGCATTCGTTTGACAGCTTCAAATATTTAAGAAACCTAGAGTCGACAGCCTGATTATCCTAAAGCCACGTTATATTGAAATAAAGAAATAGTGATGTTGACTATAACACTTTTTTTAATTCTTTCAATGTGTTTGGCACTGTGTTAAGTACTTTTTGTGTAAAGTACCCTTGATACCTTACTTCAGTTCTGTGATCACAACCTGAATTACAGCAGGTAGTGGGGGACCCTCAGGGCCAGGTTAAGGTACTTGCCTTTCATCCTAAATGGAGAGACATTCAAGACTGTCAAGTAGTGGGATGATACAATAAACCTCATCAATATTTTGTGGTCAATATTTTATTATATGTTTTTAGTGACTATTAGTAAAATTTTATAAATATGATAAATAAGATTAACCTACTAATATTGGGAATAATGAATTTTTCTGTGTGAGAATGAGTATGTGCATTTGTATGTGTATTGGTGAGAGAAGCGATGCTCTCTGAAAATTTGAGAACAGAGATTAATTTGGAGACTAGAGCGATGATACAAGTATAAGATGATAATGGCTTGAAAAACACTGATGACATCAGTAATAGATTATATATGTGAAAAGAAGATTTAGAAAAAGTAAAAAAAAAAACAAAACTGAATAGATCTTGAGCCCAAGAACATAACAAAATCTTTCTGTAGTTTTAAGTTGGGAGAAGAGAGTCCAAATACAGTGGTTCCCCTTTTTCCATGGAGAATATGTTCCAAGACACCCCCAGTGGATGACTGAAACTGTGGTGGTACTGAACCTTATATATACTATGTTTCTCCTACACTTGCATACCTATGACAAAATTTAATTTATATATTAGTCACAGTAAGAGATTAACAACAATAATGATAAAATAGAACGATTAAAACAATATACTGTAATAAAAGTTACATGAATGTGGTCTCTCTATTTGCTTCTTGCCCAGAAAATACTACTAGTGCCCTTTATCAAAAGAACAGGAGATGAACTTGATGGCAGATTATTTTCTAAGGTTATCAACATCTTCGAAATTATTCTTAATTCTTAAATCTCCCCTTCATGGCCAAAAATGAAATTACAACCTCTCTTCTCTCTTGCTTCCCTAGAACTTTAACTTCAAAATAGGAGCTGATGAGACTGTTCGAAATATGCCCCATTTTTACTCATTCCAGCCCTTAATACATTATTAAAACATCTTATTGTGCTATACTCACCCATTCACTTAAAGGAAGCACTTTATGGTTTCTCTTTGGCTTATCTGAATTGCCAGCACCATTACTATTGCTCTTTGGAGCAATTATTAAGTAAAATAAAGGTGACTTGAACACAAGCACTGAGATACTAAGACAGTGGATCTAATTACCGACATGGTTACTGACAAATGGGCAGGTGGCATAAACATCATGGATATGCTGCACAGAGGGACAATTCATGGAACAGAGCAGGGGACAAGAGACGTCATCATGCTACTCAGAATGGAGTGCGATTTAAAACTTATGAATTGTTTATTTCTGGAATTTTCCATTAATATTTTTGGAACTCAGTCGACCATATGTAATTGAAACCATGGCAGGTGAAGCTGCATTTGAGAGACTACTATATTGTGGTTGGAAACAGGCTCCTATACCAATAAGTGTCTTTCTACATGCCAACTCCCTATAGGCTTCCTGTGGCTTGGATGCTAGCTTGGAATTTGGATGCTAGCCTTTGGGGCTACACAGATTCTCTGGTAGTCCTCCAGTTTCTCATAAGAATTTCTCTTGCCCAGGACATGTCTCAACCCTGGCTGTGAAAAGTACTGTTTGAACTAGTTACCTGGGCTGAACAAAATCAGTGAATGAGATGCAATGGACGTCTGTTTTTCTCTATGGCTTCTCAGGATGCATTGTAGCACTCAGAGCAGCTGGCAGTGAGGAATGGAGCAGCATATATTCTAATATGGTTAACTTATTCTAATGAGCTGCATTCTCTAAAATCAGACTTGCTGATGTTGGCAGGAAATAAATTTAACTCCCTGTACAAATAGATGCAAAGCTGAATTCTCTGATACATTTTCTTTTCCACAAGGTAATCAAGATTCATAAAACTCCGATTTAGGATCAGGGCACCAGGGAGCCAGTGTCTTTGAGGAAAACAAAATCTTTTAATGAGAATTGTATTGCAGTGGTGTTAATCTCATGAGATCTGATAAATGGACGCAGCGGAGTTGAATCTTATTTGGCTTCATTGTCCTTTCTGCCATTCATTTCATTCAACATCAAGGTAATCAAATACATAAAATCCGCACTATTGTTTCTTGCCCAGAAAATACTACTAGTGTCCTTAATCAAAAGAACAGGAGATGAACTTGACAGCACATTATTTTCTAACATTATCAACATCTTCAAAATTATTCTAAATTCTTAAATCTCTCCTTCATGGCCAAAAATGAAATTAAAACCTCTCTTCTCTCTAGTTTCCCTAGGACTTTAAGATAGGAGGTGGTGAGACTGTACCAGAAATGCCCTTTCCTACTGATACCAGGCCCCAATGCATTAGATCAATAGCTCCCCCAATAACAACCCATTATGGAAAAAGAGAGTTTGGGCAGTGCTGGCTCCACACTCTCCCCAGGAGGGGACAGCCCCATGGGAGCACACAGTAGCACCCCACTATTTCCACTTTCTCTGGCACAGTAGTCCTGCAAGCAAGTACTGCAGTGTTTTGTTAGCACTATATACTCTCTTCAAGAGAGGGGGCCCCTTGTGTGCACAGCCAGTGGGTGTCCAAAGCAGCACCCTGCTGTCCCCACTGGATCAGTCTATGGGGTGGAGGAGCCCCTCGTATGTGAGCTCTGGCACCCTCCTGTTTCTGTTGGTTCAACCTCCAGGAGGGGTGGCTAGGAATGTGCCACAGTATCCTGTATGTTGGCCAGAGAACCTGGATGGAGCTCCCACCTGCTATCCATGTTCAGGGGAAACATAAGCAATGGCGCTCACCAGTTCCTCTGGTCCTGGGTGGTTCCCTCCGCTCCTGGAGAGCTATTATGGTTCCCGACTTTCTCTGTGTGGTCCCTCTCATTTGTTGTGCAGGAGACATTCAACTGGCTCAAAGTTGTCTCTCACTAGGAATTGCTCTAAATATCGGTGTACATTTGATGTGTTCTTGGGAAGGGTGAGCTCAGCAACTAACTACTCTGCTATCTTGGAACCACTCTTCACTCTTATGTGTTGAATCAATAAATATTTGTTGAATGAATGAATGAATAAATGAATGAATGATTGAATTGTCAACTGAAAAAGACAATGCATTAAAAAATCTTTTTTGACCATGAATTATTGGTCACTAAATCTCAATGCCTGACTTATATTATAAAATACATTTAATTTCCTTTCTACTTACATTTGTTTTCTTCCCTAGACTTTTCTTTTTAACTTTGTTAAGCAATAAATGAAACAGACTTTGGATCAAAGAATGTATGGCACATGTGCCAATGACCAAAACAATTTTCTATCAGAAATTCAATCATGGCTTCTTTAATCAGGACATAAATCTTTCAGACACACATCACAGACTATTACACATCAGATCATAACTGCTGTTTTTTTTTTTTTCTTTTTCCCCCTATCCATTTTGCAATTACAACCTCTCAGTGGTAAAGGAATAGCACTGAAGTAGCAGAGAGAAAGCAATACCCTGAAAAAGTAGTTTTAAACATGATGAACTTGGTACTTTTAGTTTATCTCAGTCTGCAATTTCAAATCTCATGGGACTCAATGAAATGGAATCAGGCAATGTCGATCAATAATCTGAAATTCTGTTGTAAAGAGTATAGTATAAAAAAAATTAAGAGCCAGAGACTCTCTTTACTCCTTCTACCAGCAACACCATCATTTCTCTCATGCCTATAGAATTTTTTAAATGATGGTGAGAACTCTTTCCATGTTTGCAGTCACTATTTTTCTCCAGCCTAGGGAGAACATTTAATGAGAAGAAGTTGAGTTTATTCCAATCAATCTCTTCAGCAATTTTATGCACTTTTCTTAAAGAGTGGCCAGTTGGGAATTGGTTATACTTGGCAGTAGACATATTCAAAACAATGAAAACCTGTGAAAATGTGTAAAAAGAAAAAACCTTATTAGATATATATATTTTTTAGTACAAATGAGTAAAATTCTATTATCCTTGGAGATTTTAATGGACACATTTGCTCAGCTCATTTAAACGGTTTTAAAGATAGCCAAGTTTACTTTGTATTTTTTGAAACTTGAAGAGTTAAGAATACACAGTAGTAAAAATAAAAAAAAAAAAATCAAGGCAGAAGATATAAGGAAGATATGTATATTCCATAAGCTACTGGTAAATTGGCTCAAAAGATCTCGTAATGGTTCCCAAGAGTGCAGCATTAAGTTTTCCACAATTTAACCACACTATGGAATTGATGGCCAGAAATATAATATGTCCAGCTAAGTAAGCATGCATTGAGTTCTGGATGGGATATCTAAGCCATAGCAAATGTTCTTTACTGGTACATCTTATATAACACAAGAACATTTATAAAAACATTGTTCTACCAAATATAAAAAGTAATGGAAAAGAATACATGTTTCTTTAGTCCTTAAGTATATATATTTTTATAAAACAAAATTCTACTATTATTCTGTTCTGTAAATGCTTTGCAGGTTATTTTTAATAATTTAATCTTTATGACGTTTTCTAACATCGAGATACCCAAATATCCATCAGTCTTTCTACATTTTCTTCAAAGGATTCTCTCATTTTTCACACAAATGTAAATTTTAGATACCATTTAAACATCATCAATAACTCTCCCTTTCTTCTCAAAGTTAACTGTTACTTGGAAGTTAGAGGGTATCATTCCCATAATTCCTATCAGTCTGTCTTCTCAGTCTCTTAATTGCTATTCATGCTTTTTATCTCTGTCTCTATGGGTTGTGGTCAAGGTAAATTCACTTACTATGTTGTTTTGAGCAGGTTACTTAATCTTTCTCTATACATCAGCTTACTCATTTGTAAAATGTTGACAATAATAGTATCTACCCTATGGGGTTCTTAGAAGATTAAGCGCGTCATTTACAAACCCCTTAGAAAAGAATCTGGTGTAAAGTAAGTATATATAAATGCGTGGTAAATTAAATTACTCAGTAATATATTTTAATTCATTATGTCTTTAGCTCCAAACTGGAGTTTAATCCATATACTGTGATTTTCTTTATAATTTTAGTATTTTTTTCACTGCGAATATTTCTAATCAGTTCTTTTTCACATTTAGTTACTCATTTTATTTCTGCCTCTGTCTTTCACAAATTCTTATCTTTTTAAAATGGATGTTATCCTTTCATTTACTTGTTTTATAGACTTGTTTAGAAGGTTCTATAAAATTCATTTCATCTGGAATAAATTCCTATTTTTATATGTTGGCTATCATTTTCTGTTGACTCTTTTATTTTAGTTTTTAATTATTAAGATTTTTTGTTTGACTCTTTCCTCATCTTCTCTGCAAATCATTTACCTGCCAACAAAACCTGTTTTAACAATCTGTTATATCTTTTCATATTTCACTTAATGTACACGCAGATTTTAGGGCATACATTTTTAATTTTTTAAATTACAGTATGGTTGGCATATAATGTATGATTTCAGGTGTATAAAATAATGACTCAACATTTGTATATCTTACGATATGAATACCACACTAAGCATACTAAACATCTGTCACTGTGCAAAGTAATCACACTATTATCGACTATATTCCTTTCAACTTTTTTATCCATCCTTCTACCCTCCTCCCCTCTGGCAACCACCAGTCTGTTTTTGTTTGTGTGATTAAAAAAAAAAATTTACATATAGATGAAATCATTCAGTATTTGTCTTTTCCATCTGACTAACTTCACTTAGCATAATACACTCTAGGTTCATCAATGCTATTGCAAATGGCAGGATTTTATTCTTTTTTATTGCTAAGTAATAGTCTATGGTGTGTGTGAGTAGGTGTATGTGTGTATGTATATGTGTGCATGTATCACATTTTCTTTACCCATTCATATATTGATGGGCACCTAGGTTGCTTCCATATCTAGCTATTGTAAATAATGCTTCACTGAACATAGGGGTACATATTTCTTTCCCAATTGGTGTTTTTGTTTTCTTTAGATAAATACCTAGAAATGGAATTGCTGAGTCATGTGGTAGTTCTATTTTTAGGGTTTTTTTTTTTCAGGAATTTTCATACTTTTTCTTAATGGCTGCACCAATTTGCAGTCCTACCAATAGTGCATGAGGGCTCGCTTTTCTCCACATCCTCACTAACCCTAGTTATTGGTTGACTTTTTGATAATAGCCATTCTAACAAATGAGAGGCGATATCTCATTTTGGCTTTGATTTATGTTTCCTTGATAATTAGTGATGTTGAATATCTGTTCATATGCCTGTTGGCCATCTGTATATCTTCTTTGGAATAATTTTTCTTCATGTCTTCTGCCCACTTTTTGATTGGATTGCTTGTGTGGTTGTCATTGAGTTGTGTGAATTCCTTATATAGTTTGGATATCAATTCTTTATCAAATATATCATTTACAAGTATCTTCTTTTCAGTAAGTTGTCTTTCCATTTTGTTGATGGTTCTCTTTGCTGTGCAGAAGCTTTTTAGTTTGATGAAGGCTAATTTGTTTATTTTTGCTTCTGTTTCCTTTTCTCAAGAGGTGACATATCCAAAAAGGCATTACTAAGACTGATGTCAACATAGGTTTTCTACCTATGTTTTCTTCTAGGAGCTTCATGGTTTCAGGGTTTACATTTAAGTCTTTAGCCCATTTCGAGTTTATCTTTATATATGGTGTAAGAGTGTGGCCCATTTTCATTTTTTGATATGTATCTGTCCAGTTTCCCAATACCACTTGTTGATAAGACTGTCATTTTTCTGTTGCATATTCTTGCTTCCTTTGCTATAGATTAATTGACCATATACACAAGAGTTTATTTCTGGGCTCTGTATTCTGTTCCATTGATATGTGTCTGTTTTTGTGCCAATGTCATACTGTTTTGATTATTATAGGTTTGTAGAATAGTTTGCAATCAGGGAGCTTGATACTTCCACCTTTGTTCTTTATCAGGATTGCTGTACCTATTCATGGTCCTTTATAATTACATATAAAGCATAAATTTTAGGATTATTCTTGTTCTGACAAGAATGCCATTAGTATTTTGATAAGGATTACACTGAATCTGTAGATTGATGGGAAATACGGACATTTTAATCATATTAATTCTTCCAGTCCATAGATATGGTATATATTTCCATTTATTTGTGCCCTCTTCAATTCATTTCTTTAGTGTCTTACAGTTTTCAGAGTACAGGTCTTTCACCTCCTTGATTAAATTTACTCCTAAATATTTTATTCTTTTTGATGCGACTTTAAATGGGATTGTTTTCTTAATTCTTCTTGTTTGATATTAGTGTATAGAAATGAAATGAATTTCCGTATATTAATTTTGTATCCTGCTAATTTACTGAATTATTTTACATCTTTTTTCATCTCATCATTTTCAGTCTGTGTTTGTCTTTTGATCTAAAGCGAGTCTCTTGTAGGCAGCATATAGATGGCATCTTAATCCATTCAGCTACCCTATGTTTTTTGACTGGAACATTTAATCCATTTACATTTAAAGTAATTATTGATAGGTGTAAGCTTATTGTCATTTTATTTTATTTTTTTGGTTGTTTTTATACTTCTTTGTTCCTTCTTGATCACTTTCATTTTGGTTCGCTAGTTTTCTTTAGTGCTTGTTTGAGTTCTTTTCTCTCTATTTTTTCAGTTTTTATAGGTTTTTGGTTTGTGGTTACCCTGAGGTTCATATATTTCAATCTCTACAGCAGTCTATTTTAAGGAGATAGGCATTTAGGTTCAAATGTATTCTAAAAGGATTACATTTTCACTATCCTCCACCCTTGTTTTTGACATCGTTTTATATCTTTTTGATTTTTGTATTCTCCGATTATTTATTGTAGTTATATCTTTAATTTTGCTACTTTTGTCTTTTAACATTTATCTTAGCTTTTTAAATGGTTGACTCACTGTTTATTATATATTTGCCTTTACCAGTGAAATTTTTTCCCTATATTTCCTTATTTCTGGTTATGGCCTTTTCTGCTTAAAGAAGACCCTTTACCATTTCTTGTAAGGACACTTCAGTGATTGTGAACTCTTAGTTTTTGCTTGTCTGGAAACTTTATCTCTCTCCTTCAGTTCTAAATGATGATCTTGGCAGATATTGTATTCTAGGTTGTAGATACCTTTCTTTCAGCACTTTAAATACCTACTGCTACTTTTTTCTGGCCTGTATGGTTACTTCTGAGAAATCAGCTGATAGCCTTATGAGGTTTCCACTGTATGTGATTCGATGTTTCATTCTTGCTGCCTTTAACCCATTTCCTATTTAGAAAAAAAAAGTACAGCTCACTGCCAGAGTTAATTTAATTTTACATAAACATGCTCTTTGAGGCTGAAACAAATCTGACTGATTTTCAGTGTCAGAATAAAACATAAATCTCTTCTTAGAGCTATTTCTTAACAGAACTTGTCTCTAATCCTAATGTAACATAAATGTATACATAAATCAGATTCATCAAATGAATCTTCGGCTAACAACTGCTTGAGAACAATGTTAACATCGCGTGTAGGAATGCTACATTTTCTAGGATTTGACATTTTCAATGATTGAGAATTACTATATTTTGTAAATGGAAATACCACAACTAACAGCTGAATGCTACAAAAAGAATGATGTCATTTGTTTCCAAAGACTATCGATATACTGGAGCAATGAGAAAATAATAATAAAAGCGAGATATGGTGAACTCTGGGGGTAAAGTTAGGACTGTAATTCGTGTGTCATCTCGGGGTAAATGCTGCAGTTGCAAGTGCCAATGGCGAGTATTCTCAGGGCAACAGGAAATGGGTTAAGAATGTCTCTTTATTCTTAACTTGCCATTTTAATTACTGTATGACTTGGTGTAGGTCTCTGGGTTCATTATGTTTGGAACTCTCTGTGCTTCTTAGACCTGGATGTCTGTTTCCTTCTCCAGATTAGGAAAGTTTTCAGCCGTTATTTCTTCAAATATTCTTTCTGCCCCTTTCGCTCTATTTTTTCCTTCTGGGATACCTATAACAAAATGTTAGAGCACTTGATGTTTCAGAAGTCTTTTAAACTATTCTTGCTATTTTAAAATTTTTGTTTCATTTTGCTTTTCCGATTGTATGTTTTCCACTATGTGCACGTCACCCTGTGCACATGCACTGTGGTGCCCTCCTGTCCTTGCTGGAGCAGTGGCTGGAGACGCAGTACAGTATTCCTGCAAGTCAGCCAGAGCATGTGGATGGAGCTCCCGCCAGCTATCCAAGTGCAGGGGAAATGTAACAGTGGTGCTCACTGGCTCCCATGGTGCTGGAACATGCCCTCAGCTCTCTGAGATCTCTCACACTTCCCCAACTTCCTCTATAACATCTTTCTCTTGTTTGTTGTGCAGAAGCTGTTCAGTTGGCCCTCAGTTATCTTTCAAGGAGAATTTCTCTAAATATAGGTGAACATTTTATGTGTTCATGGGAGAGGGTGAGCTCAACATCTTGGACCCACCTTTGGGACATGTGTTTTATAAAATTATATATATATATAATATATATGTATATGTATATGTATATATATATACATATAAGTTATATGCATATATATATACATATATAATATATGTATGTGTGTGTGTTTTGTAGAACACTTGTAGGAAAATATTAAGAGATGTTATGTGAGAAAAGGATCCTGTAATCAAATAGTTTTGGGATACATTTGATCAAACAAAATTGAATAGGTTTCTCTACTGCCACACTTCTTTGTGCATTTATTATAGAATGCATGCAAACTGTGTATTTCTCCAAATCATTTGAGAATAGAACCCTTTCCTAACAAGGAAATTCATTTTTAGTATTATGAGGAACAGACCTTGGGAAACATTTACCTAACCCTTGCAACAAGTATCATTTACTCCTTAACTGAATTTATATTCAGCTTTTATCTATTTAAAGACCAGACATATCCTAAATCAAGGGGCCAAGAAGGCACTATAGTAACTCTATTACAGCTTTTTATTGTGCATACAGAATCTGGGGTTTTATCCCCTTGCCTGGTTACTAAGCCTCTGCCTAATACCTAAGGATCAGAAACCAAGTATCTGTCTTGATTTCCTCTCCTGGCCTTTGACCTGAATTGTCCTCCCAAGACTTGGGGTACTGACCTGAAACCAAAGTGGTCTACTCCTTGGTCCTCCTAATAATTAACTCACTCCTCATCATGTGATTCAATACTACACGTTGCTATGGTATCCAGATCTTCATTCTCAACTTACTTCTTATCAATGCATAAATTTAGAAAGGAGTATAAAATAGATCACAGAGAAAAAATATAGGATATAAAAATAACAATCATAGAGAGAGTTTTGACTTGGCTGTTTATTGAAGTTGGAACACAGAATGAGTTAAAAAAAATTATTTTCATCTATGTTTAGTTTTCTTCATACAGTTATCACAAAACTAAATGAGTTAACATATAAAAGCATGTAGCATTTATGCTAGTGCAGTATAGGTAATAAATGTTAGTTCACATTCTATTTTTTAAGTAAGCTCACGTATCCAGGATGTCTTTGTTTAATATGAAGACCATCTAGCAAAAATAGAGGGGCTACATAAAAATATGTGATATTTTTATAGATTAATTCATGTCTCTTAAAACATAATTATATTTAACAATAACAATATATCCACAAATAGCATGAAAACTAAAATGTTCACATATTCCAACTTTTAAAGATCCCATACTATATGCCAAGTACTGCCCTAGGTACCTTATATACTTATGCTATGTAATAATCACAAGTATTCTATGAAGTTGCATAGCTAGAATACATGGAATTTACTAGAATCAGACCTTGGCAATTAATTAAGGAGCCCTTATTCTACTCCCTATGCTCTACTTCTTCTATCTCAACTCTCAGTAGGAAATATATATTTAATATAAGAGGTTGGTTAAAATTAAAATAAATAGAAAACCAAAATTAAGAGGAAGTCATATCATAGTCTATGCCTCTCATCTCATATTGTCCCATTCTCTACAAGCATGACTTCACATATGCAGATAATCTTTTTTTTTTCCAAGAAAATATCAATTCTGATTATATTTTAAGTGTGGCATTTTGCATGTCAACAATATTGGGAGAACTTTATCTTAAAGTACAGGAGAAATGGAGAAGTTAGAAAATTATCTGGGTGGTGGCAAACACTTGAAATATATTGCAGAAATTGAAGTCCATAAGTACTCAAAAGTAATTGTCCCCACCTCAAAACAAACAAACAAACAACAACAAAAAAAAAAACACACACAAAAAAAACAGAGAGAGAGAGAGAGAGAGAGAGAGAGAGCGTGGGAGAGAGTGACAAATGTAGTACTAACCAAGAAATGAAGGCTGGACAAATACCAAAGGCATTTCTCTGCCAAGAGTAGAATATTTCTGACCTCCGGACATGAGACTCAGGACTGCAGGGAACCAACAATGCTCAAAAAGATAAATAATAACTAACTGAAAATAAATAATATCTCAGTGGTAAATAATTCACACACGAGAAACAATTAGTATAAGTTTTGCCACAGGGGGTGAGTAAACAGTGACTACTAAGGATGCAACATAAGTTTTTGTCATTGTTTAAAAGACTGGGGGTGAAGCCAGAAGGAACACTAGGACACTGAAGCCTTGTGCCCTGCACGGTGGTAGAAACTCATGCAATCCACGAGATTGTTACTCCTACATGATTATATCCCCATATAAACTTGGTTGAGCTGTCTTCAAAATGATCAATAAATCTGACAGAGATGCATTTGCCAATTATTCCCAATCAATGCAAGAAAAAAATATGCGTTAGAGTAGAGCAAGCAAACAATCAAAATTCTCTTCTCTCCTGAATACCACATTTATCTCAATTTTTAAAAAACAATTCTTAATCCTTTCTCAGCCTCTAACAAAGGTCTCTCATTTTTATCATTCACTGATAAAAATTTAATATGTGTTAATATAGAATTTAAAAACTAATAGTTATCTAAGAAATCATCTGGAATCTACTTTCTAGACTAACATCCAGGAAATTGTAACCAGTTCAGGCTGTGACTCATTGAAGCTCATAAAGTCAATTAATTACTAGGTCCTCAGTCAGCTTCTTATATTATATTAGAAATTAACTTATTCAGTTGGCTGGGCCTAATCTCTCTTTCTCCTTCCCTCCTTGCCTTCGTCTCTATCTCTCTCTGCCCTTCTCCCCAACTCTCAACACAGGAAATTAAAGAAAATAACTAGACGATTAAATACACTGAAAATAATATTTCCAATGCTTTTAAAATATATATTTGTATGTATGCATATGCATCGCAGTCCAAGTTGCATTGGACATCTCTTGACCCATACTCATATTAAAATAATATAGACCCAAATCATAACACATTATAATAGTTATTTACAGTTATTGAGATACCTATTTACTTCTACATTTAACTAGCATGCAGTTTTTTAAAAGTGTGTGCATGTTCTACATCAGTATGTAAAATTAGTGTTAAAAATTAAAAAAGAGAGAAGGGAACCATGTTATAGAAAGAAATTTGAATCAAAACAGTGAAATTTGAACAGATCTTCTCACACCATGATTTAAAACAGCATTGGCTTAAACCTGAGGCAGAAAAAAGTAGAATCTCGCTATAGTCTTATCAGACGGATCTCAGCTTGGTGATCAGTTAAGGTTTTGCACAAGGGAATTTGGAAAGGTCTGTTGGTTTATGCTTATACATTGAAAATCAGTAAACTCTAGGCCCTGTGTATTTCTTTCCGGCAGTATTTGACTTGACTCTTTTGACCTATCTTGAGCTCTAGTTTCATGTCCACTACAAACATCTCTTGATGACATTTTCTCTTTTGTTTCAGTTTAGCAGCTGATATGCTCCAACATCAATTTGTAGAAAAAGCCATTTTCGCATCATACATTCTTTTGACTTTAATTATGCAATATCCTGGAAATTTTTCACATTTCTTTTCTCTGTTTACTTTTTGAATACTCGCACTATCATTATGAAGCCAGACATTTAGAAAGGCTTCATTCTACTTATTTATTCTCTCTCTGTTGTGGAAAGAATCAGACACTTACATATTTGTGTTCATTTGTTGTATACCAAGACATGGAAAATGAATAGCATTTTGCTCTTTGAGGTTTGGCAATGTTGTATAAATTTAAAACTACATAGAAGCATTTTCAGTTGTTTAATTTTTTTTCTTCCAATGCCCAGTACATTAAAAAAAATACATTTAATTTAGTTGTAATTGTGTTGTGGTCAGGTGAGCACAGTGTTTGCCTACTCCGCCATCTTGACCAGAAGTGTATGAAAATAAATATTGACTGAATTAACACATACATGAAGTTTTGTTGTTATACTTTAGATTAACATTAGAGAATACAACCTAATGTTCAGAGTGAAACAGGCAAAACAGTGAAATGATATTTCCTAAGTATCAAGGCTGTCCTGACTGGATAACAGGGCACCATTATGGTTAAACCTCATCCCTGAGCCAGATTTCCTGGTTTCAAACCCAGCTCTGCAACTTTCTAGCTGTGTAAACCTAAGAAAGTTATTTAACACTCCTCAGTCTGTTTCTTCTACTACAGAATATGAATAATTATAATATCTTTATTATAGCATTGTTATGTGATTAAATAATATCCTACATGGAAAGCCCTTAAACTAGTGGCTGGTACATGGTAAGTGTTTAATAAATAACAGTTCCTTTTATTATAAACTTGCATTTCTACCAGTTAAAGTTATTCTGGTTCTACTGTATGTGTCCTTTGTGGAAGAATTTTTAGTTTGGCAGAAAAGGAAGTCCTGCATTGAGGGATACCCCTCTAAGGACATGAAAAAATATTATTGTATATGTAGGAAGGCCATCAGAAATATTGGAGGAAACTCTCAAATTAATAGCTTCCCTATTCAACATGGAATTAGGAAAATCTTAGCATTAGAAAATGTTTTCAAGTCGTATTTTTCATCAAATTACAGTTATGTGAAATTTTAATATTTACTATAGGAAGCCCAAAGATAAATTATAAAGTACACTAAACTCTTACAAAATTAAATTTCTGCTGTAAGGGATAACAGTAGAGGCCATCACAAGAGAATTATATTTCATTGCTGATTTTTTTATAGATAAGAAATAGCTTTACATAAATAGTATTAGAGATTCTTTTTAAAGGTTTTAAGAGACCTTGATAACCAACCTTGCTCTAACTCCACTTCTCTCTATAGAGCAGTCAAGAGATAACTTTTATTCCGGTAACTCTCCCCACTCACCCGCCAGTCAATTTGTTCATTTCCAATTTTGGTAGCTTCTAGAATAATTCATGCTGGTTCAAACCCCTTTTATAGGTATAGTTTTCAAGGTAAAATAGCATTTTGTTTTCATTCCCATCAAATAAAAATAGAGTAATGTAAAAAAATGTTTTCTACTTGTTCTCTAAGGTTCTACAATCTAAATTTTAGGAATAAAATTGTTATGAGATTATTACTTTGGCTTTTATCCTCTTTTTCCTATCAATTGTCTTCCTTCCCACATAGATATGCATATAAAATATATGTTCAAACTATTTTGTTGCCCTCTGTGAAATAATATTTTAATTTATGGTCATCAATGTTAGCAATTTTTTTGAATTGAGAAAAAAAGATCAAAAGGTTTATTTTTACATGTTCTTAATGGTTTAGTATTTAAAAAAAAAGATATCTCATGACTTTTACTTCAGTGAGCTAATTTTTACATGTAAAATAAAAAGAAAGTGCTTGTTTCCTGTCAATTTTAAACCAAGTAAATGATGCAAAACCAATAATCTTTTAATAGCTTCAGAATCTCTGAATGCTCTTGTTTCATTTTTGCAAACTGTGGCAAACTAAATGTGCTATTTTCTTTCTCTTTTATAAATTGTAGAAAACTGTAAAATGTTTTTGTAAGCCAAGAGATTTTTGTTGGTGATGGTAGTGGTGGGTCTTTTTAAAGAATATCACTTTTTATAGGTTTTATGCTGATTAGAACCAGAAGTATGTTGATTTCTGGTAAATATTTACAGTTTCCGAAGATGAAGTAGCCAGGCAAAATGTCCATATCTTTACTCCTGTTCCACTCCTTCCTCATTCCTAACCAACTCTGAATCCAACCTTTCAGAATAACCCCTGACTGAGTTCACTTATTCAGATGTCTAGAATCCATGCTGACTCTCTTTTTAGTTCTCTTTTCCTTCAACAGATGCAATAATGTCATTGGTAGATCTTCAGGGAATTTGCCTTTCTGCTCTTCATCCTCATTACTCCTGCCATCTGGTCCATTTCTTTTATTCTTCCATTCCACAGATGTGTTCCCACCACCCTTCTCATACTGACCTGAATAAATCCCATGAGTCTGAACAGGTACAGGGACAGGCAATGGAACAATGCCAAGGTCTTAAACCCAAATAGATATGAAAGGAAAGACTAAGTCTCTTCAAAGAGACATACTTCTTCATAGGCCAATGTATTTCTTTTCTTTTGGCTCTATAGAGTCAACATGTAGATAGAATCCTCATTTGTTGACAAACAAAAGTTATCTTTTGTAGGATCCAAACTTCTCTTTTTTGGGTCAAAACCTTGTGGCTCATACCACTGAAATTTGCCCAGTAGTTGACATTCATGAAGTATAAGTATATAGTTGCTCATAATTTTTCAAATTACCTGTTATTGTTGATCCTTTACATATTTTTAAATATATCGTGAAAGCTCAATAGTATAATCATTCTTATAGGGATATCAATGTCTAAGATAAATTCCATCCTAAATTAGATATTAGTTCTTTCAAGAGACATGACTAAGCTATGAAATAACTATCATCAGTTTAAGGCTACAGTTTTTAGTCCTGAATTGTGAATTACAGATTATGAAATCCAGTAGAGTTGCAAAGAATGACCACTCAGTTCTGGGAGGAAGAAAAAAGAGAAAAGTGATAAAAGTAGATTATGAGGGGAGTTTGCCCACTGAGATAAAAGTACTACGTCTGTTTGAATCCTAAATTTCATATAAATCTTACTCTAGATGCAATGATCTGAGATAAAGATTAGATTAAAGTTTTAAAAAGTATTCTACAGTCAAACCTGCTGAGAAGATAAGGATTAGATTAAGCAGAATGATGAAAGTTAAGATTATATTTCAGTGTCTAAGTCTACCTTTATAAAAGAATCTTTTGTAAAAAAAATTCTGCATTTCTATATCAACATGATCAGTTTATCATTTTGCAGGATATAGTAATGAAGAAATTCATACTTAGTAAAAATTCATGTGAACTTACTTGGAATAATATGGTTTGAAATGCCTGCTGACCTTTTGGGTGCCTTCACTGGCAGGGTGGGCACAAAAGGTTTTGGGTAGACAAATGATAGCAGTAGGATTCTATTTTCTACATGATGATTTTATTGTCTGTATCCTTTGAGATTGAGCTTCATTGACTCTGGGAGCAAATATACTCCTTTTAAAACCTTTTAAACAAAATTATAGATGAAAAGAATCTGACAGTGTCCCCCAGTGTAAAGAAGCACTGAAAGACAATGGATTTGGGGGTTAAAATAGGGCTCCTGTATCACTTTACTGAAAAGGTGTAATAGTTTGTATTAAATAAGTGTATATAATTGTTATTAAAAAAATAGAGCTAATAATTATAAATCTGTTAGAAATTCTCAGTGAAAGTTCTATTTCATGAATAAACACATGTCTAAGTTTTTAACCTTATATTATCTATTTTTTACTGTAGTTTCTCAAAAAGTAATGACTGATATATATATTAACCTGTGTCTCTCTCTATCTCTCTCTCTTTCAATCTCTCTGTATATATATATGTGTGTGTATTTTTTATTTATTTTGAAAAAATATAACTCTGAGTTAAGAATTTTGGAATAATCTGCCTTTTAAAAAATGAATCTAATCATCATATATAAATTCAGACTTAAGTACATAGAGCTGAGAAACATGGAATCATTGAATTATAGACTTAGAGGGATCTGACACCTCATTATGTTCAACATTTTATTGCTTTTAGAGTAAGTGTAAGAATATCAAATAGAAAACTCTGTCATCTTTTAAAGGTAATTATACAAGCAGAACACCTGGAAGTTCAAAACCTGAAGTCAAAACCAAGGCTTGCCTATCTGTAGCATATTAAAACCGTAGAGTTAATGCCAAATAAAAAATAAATCATCTATTTACTACTGTAGTTACTATACTAGGCGTTTTACATGATAGAACCATCATGTGTAAGTTGATCTGGAAATAACAGAAAATTGAAATATCTGAGGGACTCTGGGGAAATGCACTAGAGCTGCAGGGACTATAAATTAAACATTTAGATTTGGGCAAGGTTGATTTTGGGACCAGAACATAAATTGGATATTTAGGGAATATTCCATGAAGAAAAAAGAGGGATGCATATGTAGTTCTTAGAATTTTGGGCAGGTACGAAACTCGTCATTAATAAAGGAGGGAGCCCTGGTCAACTAGTTTTAAAGAAAATATGTCCAACAGATTGTTCATGTGCCACAAGGATAAGAGAATGCATATGACACATCAGGGGAAATATGAGTGTATGTGAAGCTAAGAAAAGAGATCCAACGAAAAGGGAGGACTTGGGCTAACCAGAGGGCTTAGAATGGTAGCAGCATGTCTCTGGAATAAGGACATGATGGGACCTGAGGTCAGAAAGGAAGGTTTAACTTTAGACATAAAAAGATGAGATGAGGACTTTTCTGAGACCTGAAAGAGAAAGTGTAGGTGTATTGTTGGTGCGGCTGTAAGTTGGTGCAGCCACTATGGAGAACAGTATAGAGGTTCCTTAAAAATAGAAATACCATATGACCCAGTAATTCTCCTTCTGGGTATCTATCCAAAAAAAAACAAAAACAATAATTCAAAAGATATGTGCACCCCTGTGTTCATGACAGCATTATTCACAATAGCTAAGATATGAAAGTGACGTACCTGTTCATCATTAGGTGAATGAATAAAGAAGATATATAAATATTTATATAGATAGATACATATATATCTCTATGGATATAATGGATTATTACTCAGCCATAAAAAAGAATGAAATATTCTCATTTGTGACAATATGGAAGGACCTAGAGGGTATTATGCTAAGTAAAATAAGACAGACAGAGAAGGACAAATACCATATGATTTCACTTATATGTAGAATCTAAAAAACAAAATGAGCAAACAATAGAAAGAGACTCATGGCTCTAGAGAACAAACTGACGGTTGCCACAGGGGAGGGGGCATGCATGGAAAAGGTGAGTGACAATAACAGGCACAAATTTCCAGTTATAAAATAAAGTCCCAGGGATATAATATATGGCATAAGGTATATAGTCATCATTATCATAATAACTTTGTATATTGACAGATGGTTACTTGATTTATCACTTCATAAAGTATATAAAAGTTGAATGTCATACACCTGAAACTTATATAATACTGTATGTCAACAATACTTTAATAAAAACAATTTTAAATATAAATGCAATCTATTCTTCCTTTAAAAAAAAATAAGTCCTCCAGGGCAAGAGTCCTGTACTGCTAGGCCTCAGACTGGTACAGTCCGTGGCCTGTTCAGGACTGGGCTGCACAGCAGAAGGTGAGCAGCAGGCAAGTGAGCGAAGCTTCATCTGTATTTGCAGCTGCTTCCCAGTGCTAGCATCACCGCCTCAGCTCCACCTCAGATCATAGGGCATTAGATTCTCATAGGAGCACAGTCCCTGGTGTCAAAAAGGTTGGGGACCTCTGCTCCAGAGGATTATAATGTGTGCTGAAGTTTGAGAACTTCTCATTTAAACCTAGCAGAATCCTGCTGTTTTCTCAGCCTTGTGCAAGGGATACTTCTGGATATTGGGTCACAGTCCTGCACAGATGTCATGAGCAAGAAGTGTGATGCAAAAAGAAAAATAATTCACCCAGGATCAGGAAATGAGCCAACAGCAATGAGGTGTTCAATTCAATGAATACTTATTACTCCCAAGAGACCCCAGAGATAATGAGAGAGACATTGAGTTTATCAGATTCTGTAGGATAGAGATGTGAGACAAGTTTATAAATCTTAAATGATATAAGGACTAATGATAGTAAATAATATGAAGAAGTGGGGAATAATACATAATATCTCATCGAAATTTTAAAAAATTCCTATTTGGAGAACTATTTAGACTATTCATAATAAAAATAATTACCAATTTTGTTTTAGTTTCATTTAAAAAACAACTAACTCATTGGAAAAGTTTTGTACAGAAAGTTTTTGAATTTAGGTATCACTCTGAGAGAATTAATTTACAATGGGTAGGTGACTTCTTGTGTTTAGTTTAAATTTAATACAACTTAATAGTTATAGAATTATCAGATTTTTAAAATGCTTTGACAATGATGTGTTTCAAAATAGCCCCAAAAGGTTGTTAGAATTTGGGGAGTGTACAAATCTCAATTATGGGCTGGAGAACCTACTGAGAGCTTTGCCTTTGGAGACCATTTTTAGATTGAAGACAGAGAGGGTTGAGAAACTAAAGTTCTTCAGTGGGCAACGGGGATGGAAAGCTCCATATTTGGTTAAAGCTACTTATAAGTGTTGATAGAGGTAAGAAAAGGAAGTAGGGATACAGTCAAAATTGGTAGTAGAATATGTGGAAGATTAGACATGATGTAGATCACAGAGATAGACACTTGTCACAGTAGTCAGAATCCATATTACTTTCTTTCCATAATTGTCTCTTGATTTTCATCTGGAGAATCAAGTGATAGAAAATACAGCTCAAACTGATCTCTGCTCCTCTCTCCATCCATGATCTTCTAGAAGAGCTAGACTGCACCCCAACATCCTTCTCCTCACCCCCCCCACACACGTCCAACCACTCCCAGGACAGGCTCATAACTGATCCAGACAATAGGACATCCTATTTTCCAGGTATAGCATTTAGTTCAGGGATAAAAATGAAATGCATCATCCACCTAGGCTTCTGAGAGTTAGATCTCGGGTTCTATTTTAACTGTTGATGGGGATAAAGACTTTTTTCTTTTGAATTGGAGCTGTGAATAGAATGCCTGGAGCTCGTGGTTGGTATTTTGGCATTGTAGGGGGAAAGTTTATCTGAGAACAGCCAAGACACAACAGAACAAAGTATGCAAGTTGATAAACAGGTCTCGACTGCTACTGAGTGCTTAAGTACAGCCACATCTGAAGTTAGAACACTCATATCACATTTTAGTTTTGTGAATAAAAAAATATTTTCTTATTGCTAAAGTCAGTGCAAGTTGCATCTTCCAATATCTGAGAATAAAAGAAACCTAATACGTGAGTGAGAAAAAAGCAACAAAACCACTGACAGGTTGATTAGAAAAACATGTGATATTGGGCTCCAAGAAATGTGGGAAGGCTGTTTTACTTAAAATTGGCTATGTGACTGGAAAGCTACAGGGTTTCGAGCACTGATATCTGTGTTTGCTCATTAGGAATTCTTAAATACACCGCCCACATTGGCATGCTCATTGTTGGGCTAAGTGGGAAATATCAGTGTCTCAGCTCTGTAATATCCATATCTAAAAATCAATAAATTCTTCTAAGTTTCTGTAAGCCAGATCAATAGTTGATACTTTACACTTTAATCCCAAGAACTTAAAAGCCACAGCTTTTGAAAAGGAAATCCTAGTGTTGATCATTATCACGAAACTATGTGTCTATACACATTTCTGTTGATTTTTACTGTTTCCATGCACACTGATTGTTGTTTTCAGCAAGTAACTGCATCTCTTCACCTATAGGCTTTATCTGGCATCTGTAGCTCAAACATGGGTCCTTAAAGGGTTAGGGAGTTAATGACCCCGAGGAAGCTATTCTCAACCAATGATGGAAGGGAACAAGAGGATTGATTAATGCTCCAGCTTCAACCTGTTGGAGGGGGACCACTCTGAAGCATGTTCTATTGCATCTTTTGGAGGTCCCCAACAAGTGTTAGCCCCAACTGTCAACAACACAGTAACTCATCCTTTTGTTTCTTAACTCACCATTTTTTGGCTGCTTTCCTTTTCATATCTTATTCACTGCCATTGCTCCTGGGATCTTACTCCCAAAAGCTCTCTCTGGGTCTTCTTCATTACAATGGGGGTAACCAAAATAAATGAAGTTTTATGGAATTAGAAAAAGTGATAGGAGGCATAACAGAAGACATACCAACAAAGTTTATGGTAAGAAAAGCCTATGAACAATATAATTTAGTGAGAAGTTCAGAAGCTAGTCTACACGCAGAAAAGCTATGTCTTTTAAATGACAATACCTACTTTTATATAACAATACAAGCTTCAATGAGCAGCCACCCGAATATACACCTACCCACATTTTATTACACAGTTTATTTTACAATCCTGAGGGTCAGTGTTAATGTACTTTTCCCTTTCCAACAAACCCTATTTTGGATAATCTTCATTTTTCTATAGTTCTCCAGCTCGGTCTCTGTAGATAATGATACTCAAAGTAACTAACAAAGTTAGCTTGTATCTTTGCAAAACCATCCAATAATATTTTATATGGTAAAACAACATAGTTTTTCCAGTAGACAATACAGGCAATTATAATAAACAGGCAAAGTTTGCTATCTCTGGAAAGGAACTGTCAATAAGCCTCATCTGAAGTTTAATAGCTTGTGAACCATAACTTGTTCCCAGTAGCCATTGCTGCTGGTAATTATCTGCTATAGGATCCAATAGAGCAGAGCTTGCTAAATTCTCAATTTTTAGAAAGTTAGAAAGAAAGTCCCAGAGGAGTAAAAAGCCCAAAGACATGTTTGAAATAAGCAGAGATTTGGATACCTGTTCTCAGGAATAGTAGGTTAAATTCTAGATAAGAAACCTTCACCATAGATTAATAATAGAGCTAGTAATAGGCAGAAATAAAATGCATCAGACAGGAACACAATCCCCATAGGAAAAGACAGTCTTCATTGGGCAACATGACATTAGTAAAATATTCCCCCAACCCCGCCCCCCAACCACCACTTTGTTAATATTTTACTTTAATTTCAAAATAAGGACAAATACCATATCTTCTCTACCTGAAGAAAATACTAAACTAATAAAATCTAACTTCGACAGCCAATGACTATTATACTTTCCACTTTGTAATGCCATTACATTCATTGTTTTTTACTCTCTGCTTTTTCTTTAAGCTGGCACATTGATATGAAATTCAAAGAAAATCTCATTAAAAAAAAATTTTTGGAGGTCATTCAGAGAGCAAGAAGTAGAGAATGACCTGTGGGTGCTCTAGAATGCACTGGATATGGTGTTGATACAGACAGCTCTGTTCTGAACACAGCTGTCCCTGATGTGTAGTTTATATGCATCATTATTCTGGGGACTTGGAGGACACATCTGTCCACTAAAAGAGAAGGGAAAATCTTAAGCTTGCAAGGTCTAGGTAACCATTTCCTTCAGTCATCAGCAGTAAATTCCGAAGACTAGCCAAAGTAATTGGCCCCGACCCCAGGATGACCCCAGGCAAGGTTCCAAGCTGAAACCCTGCCTTCTTAACAGTGATTGCATTGAAAACACAGTGTGTGTCTAATAGGTTGGTTGGATCAGCCTGATTCTGTACCATGCAATGTGTATACACATGATAAAAAAGATGAAAGAACTCCAATCTAAGTTGGAAATAAATACACAGAGAGAAATATTTTACCTAATTCACATAGGCTCTGTGGGAAAGTAAAAGGTAACTATTTCTCTTTTTCACTTTCGTAAATATTGTAGCACATTTATTAACTCGAGCAACACACACACACACATCACACACACACACACGGAAGAGTTTAATACAGAACTAAATTTTTAAGGGGAAGAAGAAGAGATTGTATTGAAGTATAGATAAAAAATTTAATTCATTCAAAAAAAAATGCTAGGACAATCACAAGCTATTATAAATTAGCTCTCTCCTAAAGGACATGGGGCATAGGAAGTTATAGGTAGTCTAATGCAATTTCTCATGATTGAATTTATACTCTTCAAGATTGGGCAATATATAATCAGGTAGTGTGTTTTATTTTTTATTCAAAAGAGATGGGATTTTTTCTCCATTTTAGAAATGAAGAAAAATGAGTCCCAAAAGGTAGTATTCCAAGACAATTATTTGAGAAGAACTCAAAATAAAATTCTTGACCCAACTATGGTACAAGCTATTATAAATATGAAAATTTGGAGAATTTTTAACATAAATATTAGAGTGAAAAATTGATGGATTGTTTTCATATTAAATAAGTTATCTGTCCAAAACAAAATACATCCAGATTCATTCTGGACATGGTCAAACTAACTTTTTAAAAAATTAAATGTCCAACATATCTTAGTTTTTAGCATACCTCATTCAATAAATCTCTAGATTCACCAGAATTGGAAAATAATTTTACAAAATTCATCTTGTTTAACTTATACAACTCCTTTTTTTTTAACAGGGTTATCAAGACGCTTAATGATGGTCTTGATCAATTAGTCTCAATTTCTAATTTTCCTTTGCATGCTTTCCTCCTCTCTCCCACCACAACTGTTCTTAATATTTTAAGATAAAGTACCTCATATTTTCTGTGGCATTTCTCTTTCTTCCTATCCTATAGCTCTTCTCTCTTCTAGTTTTACTCTCTCTTAGCTTTCTACTTTCTGATCTCCAATCTCCCAAAACAACCATTTTTTCTATACTTACATTAAATACTGGTATTTTCAAGTGTTCCGACTTTAGTTTACTTTCCTTCTTACTCTATAGGCTATGGGTAATGTCATAACATCATATCTATGCTGATATCTATTTTCCCATTTTATACATGAAGACTGATATACAGAGAGGTTAATAAAATTCCTCAAGGTCATATATTCAATAAAAATCAGAGCTTAAATTTTAACAATGTTCATGTTACTTCTACCATATCACATATGTCTCTAGGATAGTTTGGGTAACAAAACTCACAATATCCCTATGACTTTGACCATGTTCGTTTCTTGTTTTTGTTACATGGGACTACCTTCAGTGAAGGTTTCTACCTAACATTGCTGCTTTCTGGAACCCCAGTTGACAGAGGCTCCACCATCCGGAAGGTTGCTAGTTTTGGTGGTAGGGAGAGGAAAATTGAGGAGTTGAGTGTCAGTAATTAAAAACTTAAAAAGAGATGTGAGACACACATTACTTTTGCTCACATATCCTTGGCTGAAGCAACACATATGGCCATGGGAGTTTAGGAGAGCCACATAATGACAAGTGGAAGCAGTGTCTACCACAGTTTCCCTTATGAGGTAGAATACTCATCATATATTTTATAATTGTTATAGAACCTTTTAGTTTTTTGCTACCAACTCCATTACTTCCTTCTCAAGAGGTCCACAATTATTAGTGGATAGAGTTTCCTCTCCTCTGTTCTGTATGGTCTTATAAGATGGATGCAGAAGTGGACAGAGCCTTCTTAATACCATAGCATGGCAAGCAGCCGGACACAGAACCTAAGCTGAGTTAGTCAGATGACCTGCCACAGGATTTGAGACCTGTGGATGGACAGAAAAACAGGATGGAAAAATCACTCATTCAGACAGAAAACTGACCCAACCATTGTTCCTAGAATAATCATTGCTCAACTTCCCCTTCTGGAGCCCTCTAGAAATCTCTTGTTTCTTATTTCTAAGTACTTCTCACCCATTTATTCTGTGAGTGCTTCATAGCCTTTCAATATATTTCTTTGCATAAGGTAGTAGAGTTAGATTCTATTGCTTGCAACCAAAGAACCCAAACTTACATATACTACTTAAAAATATTCTAAAGATCTGCTGAAGGTAATTAAGATATTCAAATGTGAAGGTTAGGATGTATATGCCATTATATAAAATTTATAAAATAAGATCCAGAAATAAACCAATAATGTTTGACATTAATTTATGTAACTTCTTTTGAAAAATGCAGTAAAGATGTCAAGAAACCATAAGAAAGCCAATGAAAGCCTCCTTAAGAAGTATGATGACTCCTTTGCTATAGAATGCTTCAGCTCAGATTGCTTAGCACCTAGGTTAGAATCAGCTTAATGATAATAAGATAAGCACTTCACTAATGTGATTCTGAATGAACAATTTTCATATTAATGGCTTTCTCACTGTATTAATGAAAACACAATTTGCCACTATAATGGGGACATCACTTAAATTAGATCAAAATTGCTAACATGAACAAGGTTGTTAATAAAGCAAAGTTATTGTGTGTGCTAATGGTTCTCCTATTTATTAATGATGTTCTTATATTCCAAAATGTGTATTACATTAGAAAAAAAAAGTCCCATTTTATTGACCGCTCGATAATGTCAGTTACTGTATGTGCAAGCCATTGCTGAGCTGAAGTCAAACAGGATGGAAAATTCCACACATTGGAACCAACAGTGAGCATTCTATCAGCTCGGCTTCCTTAACCTGGGACTGTTGTATTCAGCCATCTGACATAGACTATAAATGACTGGAGCAAAAGAAAACACTACAAGAAAGAAAAAAATGTAAACACTAGAGCCATACATATAATAATGACTTTTTAACTGTATTAGTTTGTGAGGGCTGCTGTACAAAGTCCTGCAGACTGGGTGGTTTAAACAACAGAAATTTATTTGCTCACAGGACTGGATGCTAGAAGTTTGAGATCCAAGTGTTTGCAGAGTTAGTTCTTTCTGTGGGTTGTGAGGGAAGGATCTCTTCTAGGACTCTCTCCTTGGCTTATAGATGACCATCTTCTCCCTATGTCTTCACTTGGTCTCCCTCTGTATGTGTCTATATATCCAAACTTCCTCCTCTTGTAAAGATGCTAGACATATTGGATTAAGGCCTACCCTTATGACCTCATTTTAACTTAATTACCTCTGTAAAGGTATGTCCCAATATGGTCACATTCTCCAGTATTAGGGGTTAGGATTTCAACACATGAATCTGGGAAAGTAGGACACAATTCAGCACATAACTTCCTTAAGTTTTAATTTTCCAGGCATATATAAAAATGTATTTAAGAAATGTTTGTATGTAAAGTTTAGCACAGGTGAGATTATCAAGTTATTTATAATTATTTAAAGTATTCTGATTTATATTGTATATAAGTATCTCCCAAACTAAGCTTGCACATGAAATAGGTTGACTAGAGGTATTTATAGCTCAGTACTTATATAACAAAAGATAACAAAAGGTTAGTATTAGAAATTATATGTGTACATGGGGAAAAAAGAGACATTTAAATGATAGGTGGCATCATCTCTGTTTGTTTCATAGACATTTATATTCCCTGGAATGTAACTTTTTACTGGATTAAAAAAACAACAAATATTATTCATTAGGAGTAATAAAAGATAGTCTCACAGCTACTGGTTGAGTTGAGGCTGAATTTCTGACAAACTGTAAAGCCTGGTGGTATGGTACAGACTCAGCCTGAACTTCCAAAGGAGTCACTTTCTCATGATAAGAAGCAAATCTTATTGAGCTGGCTGTAGTCTGTTCATTTAGTTAAACATATATTTAATGGGCACTTAGTATGTGCCTGGAACTGTTCTCAGTACTAGGTAAAAGGAGTCAATAAAAATCCACCCAGTAAGATCTTTTAAATATTTTAAATATATGCTGGTATTTCTTCATACTGGCAGGATTAAAAAGAATCACCACTGCACTATTTAGATAATTTTAAGCATGTTGCCAATAAAATACCCATTGAAAGTCATTCATAAGACTTAATTGCTATTTAGCTAAAGAGATTGTATGTTTTAAATATTCTGATTTAAGTATTGTTTTATTCTCTAATAAACTTTGAACTATGTGAGAAATCTCAGTATACTGATGTTTAATATTTGGAGTCTTGTAAATAAAGGCAAAGAAAGATAATTTTTGCTTCAGAATGAGTGGTTCAATAACACCTTTTTATCTAAAGCTATGAAAGATGAAATCAATAATTAAGTCTTTAAAACAACTTATTTTATCATTCTCCCCTCCAACATTTTATCAGTCCTGCTGAAAGTAAAAAATGAAACAACTTTTAACATTATTTCTTTTCATTTTTACTTCTTTTTCATTTTATACAAATGGGATATTACCAAAAATAAAAGTGGCACAAAAATAACACTGGGATGAAGGAGAGAAATGAGAATTTTAGATGATTTACAAACTGAAAAATCAGACCAATCATAATAAATTAACTTTATAAACATAGAGTTTTCAGTTGATTTTCATTATGTTTTCATATAAATCAATACCCCACATATCTTTTTAGGAATGCAGTTGATTTTTAACAACTTTTTCATCGGCAATACCTGTGGAGAATCATTTTTTTTTTTTTTTTTTTTTTTTAGCTCAAAGGGAAGTTGTTGGTTGTCAACTGGACTCAGTAACTTGCACCAACTTATATAGAACATTTGTAATTTGAGAAAGCTAGATGCAAGCTGTTTAATTGTGAAATGATATAATGTAACATAATCCTCAAAGCATGTACTTGAATATAGTGCATTTGTATTTGCATAGTAATGAATCCACAAAATAAAGTATACAGAATTAGGTGAAAGCTAAAAATGAAATAAGATATCGCCAGCAAGAAAACATGTGGCTGCATCACATTAAATTTAAATGGAAACTCTTCCTTTGAAATTCATTCTAAATGCATTTTTGTACTTAAAGAAAATAGTATTTGGGGAAAATATTTTCTAATCTTAGGGTGTGACAGATTGTATTATATTACACATTATATTCCTGACTGGAATAAGAATCAATAAATATCTTAAATGATAATATTTTTCATTAATTAAGTTCTTCCTTTTATAAAGCATTTTCATATGTAAAACAAAAGAAATACATTTACTAAAATTTATTATATGCTAGGAACTGCCTTGGCTTTTTACGTGCATGCATTACTTCATTCAACCATCACAACTCTATAAGATAAAAAACAATCAGTTTCTAGATAAGAAAAATCAGGCCAAAAGAAATTAAATCACTTTCTCAAAGTCACACAACTCGTAAGAGTAGACTAGAGGGTTTGATTGTGGGGGCCTTACTCCAGAGCACCAAACCATGTCTCTCTATTGTACTCACGTGCTACCTGTGTTGATCCTCGGGAAAAGCTTATATCATTGTTATGACTTGATATTATAATAAACTCTTTCAGAAAATTTTTGCAGCTTCTCCATGTCACACAATCAGTAAACAGCAGAGCCCACTTTTGGTACCAAACCATGTTGATTCAGATCTTTGACAAAGTAGCCTGAGTCTGCATCGCTGTGTCTTCCCTTAAACTCAGGACTCAATGTACAGGAACCTCCTTAAAATGGCTCATCTTTTCCAGGTCCAGAACTTTGACATCTATATTACAGAGTGATCTACACAGATTATCATTCCAACTCTGTAGAATCATCTCCAGGCACCTCAAATTTGATGTGAACATACAAAAAAGGGAATCTTTGAACCATCTTATGAAACTACACACTAAAAGGGACATTGTCAAATCCTTTTCTATCTATACAAGTCTTCTTTCCCTAGTCCAGGGCTTTCAGAAATATGAGTTAACAAAGCTCGAACAGCAACCTGAGTAGTAAAATGGATGTTTCAAAATATAAGACTGCTGGCCCTGTTGGCAATTTCTATCTCAGTTAATTAAATACTATCCATCTATTCATTTATTTATTCAAGAAATATTTACTAATTTACTATGAGAAGATATTATTCTAGGTACTGGATTTATAGCAGTTAAAAATAGGTAAAATCTCTCTTTGCACAGAACTTACATTTTAATGAGGGCAGACAGTTGATAAATAAAAAAGCACGAAATATAGAGTGTTAGATGGAGGTAAGTGCTAAGGAGAGGAATAAAGCAAGGGAATGGGATATAGATGGCTGGGGACATCACAATGCAATGTCAAATAATGTAATGCATTCATTTCCTACTGCTGTATAACTTGATTCGTCAATGCCACCAATACAGACAGACAAAGTCTCTGGGGCTTAGAGGCTCTGAATTTGGACAAGGCCTAAGCCTTTTAAAAAAATCTCACCTGATTAGGCCAGGTCCACCCAGAATAATCTTCATTTTGACTACCTTAAAGTCAACTGATTGGAGGGCTTAATTACATCTGTAGAATCCCTTTCTTTACCATGTAACATGCATAATAACAGGAGGGCTATCTCATTGCCTTTGCTGTATTCTATTGGTTAGAAGCAGATCATAGATTCTACTTAGACTCCAGGAAAGGAGTTATACAGGGCAGTATTGCCCTCAATGTATCGCCACTAGTGATCAGGAAAGGTCTCTGAGAATATCATGTTTGAGCCACTACTTGGAAAAGGTGATGGATAGAGAAGCATGTTACTATCTGAAAGATGAAGATTATAGACAGTAGGAACGGTATGTGTAAAGTTCTTGAGGCTGAAATTTCACATGTGTGTTTAAAACAGCAAGAGGGCAAGGTAGCTGGCTCAGAATGAGTGACAAGAAAGTTAGACGGGAATAAATTCATAGTGATCACGAAGGGTAGATCGTGCAAGGCTCTTGTAAAGAGTTTGGCTTTTACTGTATGAGAGACAGGAAGCCACTGAAGCTTCTTATTGCAGGAGTGACAAGACCTATCTTACCATTTTAGGAATATCATTCTGGCAGCTAGCAGGCAGTAAATGGTAGGGGCTATGGGTGAAAGCAGGTAGGCCATTTAAAGGCTATTATAACAGGCATGTACCCTAATAGCAGTGGTGGAGGTGATAATAATTGTTAGTTTCTGATATATTTTTAAGGTGAATAAAACAGTATTTAAGTGACTGGATATAAGAGATGAAAGAAAGAAATCAGAGATGGCATTAAAGTTTTTGCATAAACCCTTTCTTCCAACTATTTTGCTTAATAGATTCTCAACACATCATAGTACATACTATTAACACGGTACTATTATGATGTTAACGATTTCTTGGCTAGGTTAATGTCTGCCAGATTTTTCCACTATAAAACTACTTTCTTTTCATCCTTTTTAAGGTTTATTCTTCGGAAGCATATTGCTCAGTGCAGCTCACACTCAAGGAGTGAGGAATTAAGCTCTGTCTCATTGCGGGGTAGATGTCTCTCCTCGGGAGATGTGTCTTTATCCTCCATTTATTTATTTATTTATTCAATCCTTTATTCATATTTGTATGGATTGATAGATATTTACTTTATGCTTTGAATACATTGTACACTTTGCATATAAAGCATATTTTATGCTTTATAATACAATATACATTATTGATTTTATTGCTCAAATTGTCCCAGCTATAACTACAGGGAAGGATTTCATGTTTACTTCTGTATGATTCTAATCATTTTTTTTGAGTCCTTCCTTACTTTGGGGACATTACAAGATGCTCCAGGCTTATCTTATATATTACTTGCCTTAGCTTTAGATTCAGCTATTTCCCCATAGAATCCTAGTTCTTTTTATTGGTGAGTAATATTAGAAATAAAGATTCCTACCTCTGGGTCCTGGGTTTACTCATTGCTACACAGCACTACTCTTAATAAGAAAATAGTTTTAAATGGTATACATGTCCATTTACAGTGGTTTCATTAAATACATATGATAAATTCATATACAATGGAATATTACACAATCATAAAAAATAAGAAAGTACTATGAAATAAATTTGAGGATATAGCATTACATGGATAAAAAGGAGTGTGTGCATAACATGCTATATCTGTGCATGTATGTTAACATTTATATAAAAGGACAGTGAAGAATAATTAGGTATGTGTCCATACACACAGTACCTCTAGGAGAGTACACATGAAATTGCTGAAATTAGTTTCTATGGAAAGGAAAACATGATAACAGTGAGAGGAGTGAGTGTAGAGGAAGAATTTTCACTGTATGCACATTTTTTTTTTTTTACCTTTTGAATGTTAAACCTATTACCCATTCAAAATTATTTTGACTGTAGCTCAGACTTGAAACATATTTTACATGTGGCTATGTTCTGTCTGCATACCAAGATATTAGGTTTTAAGAGAGGACAAATCATGGTCTACCAGACATCACTCTTAGTTATTGTTATTAACTCTCCAGCTAAGTTGTCCATTACTTTATGGCATGGGCTGCCTTAATTCGTTTTTTATGCACGTCTCAATTCCCTATCACATCTTCTGTGAAATCAGGCCAACTTAATTGTCTTGTCAACAGTAGGCACTGATTCTTTTTTTCTCTGATTTAACACTGAAAAAAAGTGGGAAGATTTCTTATGGAAAATTATGTCCCATTGTTGGTATAATTAGCCATTTTAACTGCCCAGAAAGATCTTTTCCAGAATAAAAATATCAGAGAAAGTTATACACACACAGATCTGAGGGTGTGTGAGATATGTAAACTGGCAAAAGGAAGAACCATAGTGGATGTAGAAAGACAGATTACCCACAAGTGGATTGTAGCTTGTGATAATGTAGTTTGGAGTTGGCAGCCAAATATCTGCTAAGAAGGAGCTCAGACCCAGGAAAACTTTGCAGTGTTTTAGTTACAGAAGCAACTAAGCCTCCAAGATATATCACAGTGGTTGACAGCCAAGAAAAGAATAATGTTGAAAGCTGAAGGATCCAAGCCCTTTTTCTGGAAAGCTTCTACTCAAGCCTTCGGAATCCAGGACTTTGCCACTGGCCTTAAAGTGTTGTTGTTTCCACTTGTGTCTGTGTGTTTGTTTCCTTGAGACCTGATCACACTGTATTGTGATTTATCTCTCTATACATCTGTTTTTGCGAACTCTTCAATGTCAGGGGCTATACTAGATCATCTGTTACAGAATTAGGGCTTCCACATGACTCAGGACATTCTCTAAAAACATGAAGAATTAAGAAATTTTTTAAAAGGAGAAGAAACCCAATACACAATTTCAAACACAAACAAGTTATGGGAAGAAAAATCTTTGAAGTATGTACATTAATGAGTAAAAAAAAGGCATGCTATGGCCTACAAAAGAGAAAAGGCAAGAGGGAAAAAACAAGTACAGAAAAAGAAGGAATATTTAAGAGAAAGCAATGTAAATGGAAAAGATAAAAAGTGAGAGAATTCTGTGGGAGATGGTAAAATGTTATTGCCTATTATTTTGCAATTCTCTTATTTCATAATAATTAAATAAGTAAGATAACAAGTATAAAAATAATGGTTAACATATTTTGGTGCACTTAATATATAAGAGCTTTTCTTGAAATAATATTCAATTCTCACACTGGTCTTTTCTGGGAGTAAGTATTAATATTTTATTTAACAAATAAAGGGATCTAACCAAGAAGAAGGGAGCTAGTCATCTTTCCTCCAAATCTAACTCTCTTCTTCCTAAACTCTTCTGGGATAAAAAAGGATTTGATATTCTAATGTGCAATCAGCACTTACACAGCTTCCGTGTTCTAATTTAAAATCACAATCACCTTTTCCATCTGTAGTTAATAATAGTTGCTTAGTCTTGAATATACCCTGATCAATGAACAACATACCATTTTAGTTTCAGATTTTTATGCCTAAACATTGCATCTAAATTCCTTAACTGGACCTTCACATTTCTCGAATCAGTTTTAGGGCTGATTTCAGCTGGGCTGCATTGGGATCAACAGTGTCCACTCTGAAGAGCCTCTGACTTTACCTGTCATTATATATTGCATATCCCTAGATCTGGCCTAACACAGTCTCTTCATTCTTATATGCCATCACTTGAAATGCAATCCTTTTACCTTCTTACATGCCTCTCATACCTTGTTAACTGAGCCACATCCCTCTTTTTTTTTTTTTTTTCTGATGCTATTTCCTGATATAAAATCATGTTCTTCCCCCCGCCCCATTCATATCTTTCCAGGATTAGTCAGATCCATTATGGATTGTGTACCTCTAAAATTGATGTTAAATCCCTACCCCCACGTACCTCAGAATATGACTTTATTTGGAAATAAGGTCATCACAGATATAATTAGTTAAGATGGGTCATACGGAAGTAGAATGGGCCCCTTATCCAATATGACTGGTGTTCTTATAAAAATAACACACAGAGAGAACACCATGGAAAAACTGGAGTCATGCCGCCACAAGCCAAAGAATAACCAGAATCTAGAATGACAGGGACAAATCCTTCTTAGTGCCTCCAAAGGGTGCATGGCAAGTACCGACATCCTTGATTTCAGATTGCTGGCCTCCGTAACTATAAGACAGTACATTTTTCTTTTAAGCCACCAACTTGTGGTACTTTGTTTTGACAGCCCTAGCAAGCTAATGGCACCACCCATGCAGCCATATTTTGGTCTCTCTCCTTCCTCGTTAACTTTATTTGTTGCCCAATGGTAATATCAGTTAAGTAGCAAAACAGAACAACATGTTCATGAGTTTTACTGAACACCTGACGCTATGCCAAGGCCTTGTATACACATTATTTCATTATATTCTTATACAGACCTGTAAGACAGGTTCTATTATGCAGATTTTTACTTATGATAAAATAAGGCCCAAGAATGTTTAAGTAACTTGTCTATGTTCACACAGGTGGAAGTAGGACTCAAACCAATCTCTCTCAGCCTTATATTCTAGACTCTATTGTTTGTGGGATTTTTTAGTTATGCTACTAACTAAGCATTAAGTTATATATATTTTTTTGTATTATGCTCAAGTAATACATCTCCGACCGAATGAAATAACAGCTAAAGCTTATTGAGTGTTTCTTATGAGCTATGCTGCTACTAAATGGACTTCTTACAACAACCCTGTGAAGTAGATTCTATCATGCTATGTAGTCTCAATTGGCAGATGAGGAAATTTAAGCATGGTATTTTAAGCAGCTAGCGTAACGTCAGGCAACCGTGGAATGTCAAGGCCAGCTTGACCCCAGAGCGCCCGCTCCTAACTGCTACCCTGCACCAGATCTCTAGTGGCATCCTTGAGAACCAGGACCATGCTTCATGTCTCAGTTGTTTCCTTCTAGTTGTACTAAAACGCTGGAATGATAATAAGCTCTAAATGAAAACTGGGAGGGAAGAACAGAAGAGAAGTCCAGGGAGAATGTGACTGGAAGTGCTCCCATTGCCTCAGGAAACCAGTCTGGGTTACTCACTACAAACGGGCACAGATTGCCTTTTCTCTCATAGCAGAGTCTCCTCCAAAACTGGTGTAACATTCAGCATGCAACGCCATTTAATCACTATTTATGGTTGACAGCCTCTGCAAAAGTGTCCTTTTATCAAGAGAATCCTTGGAAGCAGAGGAGAAATTACTCATTTCCAAAATGGTAATGAAACAAACAAATTAATCTTTAAAGAAGTTTTTAGTAAGATATCACCAGGATAAGTGAGAAAATACCATAAATATTTTAGAAAAGAAAACACCTATTACAAATTTTGGCATTTGCACAATACACAAATTTTCAAAACTGCATAAATAATTGTGAATAGACCGTGCTTAAGTAAGTGTATGTGTGGGTGTGTGTATATACAACCTCCTCGCCCCCCACACACACATACATATATCTTTTTAACTGAGTTCTATAAGTATGCTAGGCCAAGGAATAAGAAGTGTTCTAGTATTACATAAAGAAACTCAAGGTGCATTTCTTTCATCCAACTTTTCCCCAAGAAAACTTTTTTTAATTACTGTAGATGTGACTCCAGTGTACTTCCTCATTTCATTTTTAAGCCAACGGGAAATATATTTCCTACTGTTGTTATGAAACCTCCAAAGTTAATTACTGAAGATAGTTGGATTATTTTTTGCTTATCTTTATCCTATTGGGACTATACACCATTTGCATGTAGCAATGTAGGGTGAGTTCACTTCCAACACAATTATATAAGTCTATCAACAGCTATTTTATTATGGGAACAATAGAGACAGACGGCTTGGACTCTGATGAATGTAGATTAGGGAGAGGTCACCCTGACATACATAATTAGTTTTAGAATGTTAAATTAATAAGTAGAATGCCCCTAAGGCAACCATACATTAAGGCTGAAGCTGCAGGATCTGGAGTCCAAGTCCTGCCTGCTGTTGTCAGCACTGACATGGCTCAATGCACTGGCTGGGAAATGGCATAAGGTATTATGGCAAGGCTAAATGGCTGTAAAAACAAAATTTGCATAATACTATGGTCATACTACATATATTTCCCTTCCGAAATATTTTTACAGCTAAATTAGCATGCAAATTTCTAATAGGGGGTTGGCTCTAACAGATAAATCTTTGGGTGCCTTATGAGAACTAAATATATGTTTAAACGAGGGTTTGATAAGCAATCGATGATAATATTCAGAGAAATATTAAATTTCTAGTCTGTACTTGCTGTAGATATTAGCTTAAAATGAGAAGGTGAAATAAAAGACATTTTTTTCTAGTTATAAATTATTTGTTTTTCCATGCAATTGTAAGTAAAAAATAATATCTATGGCAGATCTCCTCTATAAAATAGATGATATTTAAGCTTTGCTTTTGTTTTAATCAATGGCTGATAATATTTTGCATTATTATTAATCTGTCTGAATTTAAAGGATGATTTTTATAGATAAAAATAATAACATTTTCTCAGCACTTCTAGGACAAACTAGAAGCAATCTAGAGGCATAGCTACAGCATAATCTGTGCCATACATTATACTATTTTATGTCAACAGTATAATTTATTTGTTCATAGTTTAGTATTTATGGCGGGCACTAAAATTGATGCTCTATTATGCTATCTACTTTCACATGCAGAGCATACCTGCAAAGTGGATATTATCCACTTTTTACTGATGAAGTAAATGAGATACCTGTTGGTCATGGGAACCTGATCAAGAAATGCCTGAATCTGAAGCCCATATTCTAACGATTTTATATCACTCAGATCCCAAATAATTGAACTAGGCCATACACATTTAGGTTTATGTTAAACAAACAATTAATAAGCATATAATTCCTCTCCAGTACCAAGTTAGATAATTTCTTAATAATCCTGTGGGATACTTTTTGACTCTATAGCCCGGAGAAGTTAAGCTACTTTCTCAAGTTCATATAATTAAAGTGCAAAGATCATGCTTAATTTGTAACTATTCATTTTACATTTATCACAGTCTTTGAGAATTCAGTGGCTACTCACCCAGAAAAAGCTTTAGTGTTTCTAAGGCTGCTGTAAAAATATTCAGGCTGTGTTTGTATAATTGAGGTTGCTCTCAAGTACAAGTTACAAATCACCCAATAGAGTTAGTGACTTAAACAGAGCAATGGATTCTATCCAGTCAATTATGAAAATATATTTTTTTAAAAAAGCAGATCATTATTTTTGCAAAAATAATGACAGTAAAATAAAATGTCAGGATAACTAGTCCCTGCTCTTATTTAAATGCCAAAGTAAAACCAATTATTAATATTATAGTCATTTTATGGAAAATAAATATTGGAAAAATGTTGAGGTTTCTTTCAAAAGGTAAAGACTGATTCTTTAGTAACTGAATATTATAATAAAATATTTCATCTTATACCAAATGTAGATCACCTACAGATTTAATTCTATAATATATGTACCTCAACATTTACACTATTCTAGTATTTATTTCACTTCTTTCCCTATTTACCAAGTTTTTAGACTAACTCCAAAATTTGTGAGGTCAGAAAGACTAATTCACCAATGTCTTGCTGACCTCATAAATTCTAAGTGATCCATAAGTCAGCCATATCTTGTTTAGCACAGATGAACTTTTGTTTCTACTTTTTCAAGGAGAGAGATGCAAGAAGATTTATGCTTATATTCAGAGAACAGGAAATTAAGCAGCATTTTTGATACCCCAAGTTTTTTTACTTAACCCATTGAGTAACATTTCATCAAGAGATAACATCCACAACAAAAACGTCAAATAGAAAATGTCCTTGTTGTATCTATATACAGGTGTGATAAATGAAGCATTTGAAATGTTGCCATGCAGGAGATGACACTGTTACCTAATTTTCAAATCTTCATTTACAAATATATTTTTAGTGAACAAGGCCCAGCTGTTCCTAACTTTCTTCTTAGCAAATTTCTGAACTCCCTGTTAGAGTCTTGGAACACTAGATCCAGGTCAGATTTCCAGATTTTGGAGTTTGGCACAAGGACAGAGTGGTACTGATCTATTAGTTGTAGAATAGGAAGAAATATTTTAGCAATAGTTTCAAAGATAAGATTAAATGTTGATGCTAAAGACAATGTAGGTTTAGGCTGTAGAAATTATATGTATATGCAAACACACACACAAAGGTAAGAGAGGAGAATCATAAGTTACCACTATATAATCAAAGGCAGTGCCTAGAGACATGGCTAGGACATAGCCTATAGTCCATTTTGTGAGGTTCCCATTACCATGTATTTTAGGTAGGGCAGACAGCAGTGATTACTCAGGTATCACTGAAGAAAATAAGTTTAATATCATCTCAGAGAAGATACCATCTTTTCTGATAATCAATAAAGTGTGTCAGCTTCTAATTTACTTGCCTGATTTTCTCACTTATAGCAAGGATGAATTAAGGGTCATGAAAGAAAGCATCAAACAATGGAGAAGAACAGAGTCAAGGAATATAGTCCCATGGCAATTCAGATTAAAAGGTGCCAGTATTGCATCCTTTATACTTGTGGAGACCAAGATTTTATAGGAATAAAGTCATGATACACAAGGGTTTTCCAAGAGGAAGAAGATATGCCCAGAACTCTTAGAAAATCATTGTGTGGGAGGAAAGAACCCTTTGCTATGGCAATGCCTTAATGCAGTAGGATGCATTTTATAAGAAAATTATCTGAAGATTAAAATTTGTACAAAATAGATGGGATCTAGTGGCCACTGGGCTAAATGTGGCCCATAGGTGCCTTATGTTTATACAACACAATGTTTAATCAAACTTTAATTTACATGTCTTTAGTGAGGGAGCAAACAAGGTAGTTCATGGAAGGTGCTACTTGGCCTCTTCCCATGTTTAAGTTAACAGTCTGGCCACTAAAGACATTTGAGGTCTCCCTCCTATTGTAGGCACAAGGGCGCTTCTGGTCTAGATGGAGTCAAGTTCATGGTTTGGTGACTGGAGGGCAGACTGGATTTCATCTCTAAGTCACCTCTTTTGTGCAGTTCATGATCCTGACAACCATACATAGTGTCATCCATTTTCTCAAACTGTTAAGCTTCAGCAAAAGGTTTTGTCATATAAAATCATAACACTGAATAAATAAACTCTAGAGCACTCTCTATTCTTCATGAAATTCAGATATTCTCAACCACTATTACTACCATTTAGAATCGCTAATGTGGAAAATGTATTAGAAAGATAATTCTATACTGAATCCTCTTTTCTTGATTTCTACAAATTTTTTTTTTTGTCTTAATGTAGCTTTTTCCATTAGATGTCATCCTTTTATTATGATATGTTTGGAGAACATCTCACTCATACTCTTGTTGATAGACCCAAAGGGGCTTGCTATGACCATTCATTGCTTCTTTTGGAAAGCTTTCTTTTCCTCCATCAGAACATCATGTATTATTATAACATTTGGCAATATTTAGTAAATTTAACTCTGTTTACAACATGCAGCTGTGTTTCATTTCTAACTACAGGAAAAGTAATTGTGAACAAGTTCAAAGTACAAAGAGAAATTCTTATAATGACTAATAAAATGCACCTATTATTCAATAGGTAATAACCCAATTGAGGTGTTTTTTTTTTTTTCATGATTGATCTCACTTTCTATTTTATAGTCCTCAGAAACTAATGGAAACCTTCATAGTGCTGTTTTTTTTCTCTCAAATCTAGATGTTTCTAAATTCTCATCAAACACAGTAGGTTGATGACAGGTACAAGGAAATGGTAGACATTTAAATGATCCAAATTATAATTGGTAATTAGCTCCAAAATTATGTATGTCTTTTTCAGTTGGAAAGAAGACACTTTTTATGGTTATGTAATTGCCACAAAGAAATATAAATATACTGTTCAGAACTAATATTTATGTGGCATATAAGTAGCTGAAAATGTGTATTTGCTCATATACAATAGAAATATATATAAAGTATTTTAACAATCTCGAAAGAAAATTTTCTTTTAAAAATTATGCCATTATAAATGAGTCCTTTAAAACATTCTGATATCATAAACTTTCATTATGAACTATTAGTTTTATCTAGAACATCTTTGTACTATGAAAATTTATTTCTTCCTTTCATGATTTTAGCTATTGTACATATTTTTCATTTTAGTCATGATGCTCTGCTAATCAAAACTAGCAATATAATCTAGAGAGATCTGGGGAATTAATTAGATACATCTTATTTCTATTCTGCTAATCATCTCTATGAATTCAGCTTAGGGAAAAAGAGCCCGTCACTGACTGATAAACAAGGAGATTCTATTTGCTTTATAGAAGGATCTACTAAAAGCCTGGCTATGGTTTATACATTATTTTAGTCCCTTCCTGACATAGGAACATTTGAATGCTGACCTTGAAATGGAAAGCATCGTACTCTGTGTCAAAATCAAATAGAAGTACTACCATCTTAGCTGACTTTATATGTTTTGTCTATTTTGATGAGCGAGCGAGTGAACCTGCGTGCGCGCACACGCACACGTGAGAGAGAATATTAAAGCTATATGGAGAAGGTGGCATAGATCCTGGAAGGATTCTTTATGAATATACCACTTCTAATCGCAAACAATTTGAATGAAGACATGTTGGCAAAGCTATCTGCTTGCTAACTTCAACTAAATGGATCTAATCCATAAGAAAGTTTGAAACACAAATTAAGGCTATTAACTTTTCATTTGGAAGGGAATGTTTGAAAAGGGAACAGGAAATTTTTTTTTCTTTCCAATGGATCAGAAATATCCTACATATAAAAGATACCACCTTTTCTAAGTCATATTAGAGAACTGGAATGTCAAGTTACAATATATAGAAAGATGTCACAGGCACATCATGGATCCATGAGATGACAATGAAAGTTGAGTGTAATAATTCTTTAGCAGTTTGGAAAATGGGTTGAGTCATCTGAAATCTGATTATATTAAATTGTATTACCAATGTAATACAATATAATACATTAGTAATACAATTTAATTCATTCAATAAATGAATTAAATTATTGATTATTAAATACCTACTGACGTATCTGTATCCTACTTCTGTGCTTTTTTTTAACCAAAATGTATGTTAAATTTATTTGTCGTGAAAAAATTTACTTTAAGAAATTGTAACAAAAGCATTTGCAATTTAAATGAATTATAATTCTGGAAATAAAAAGATAAGTTTTGGAAAATATCTATTTCAAGGAATCAGATAATTCTTATATTTAATAAAAATGAACACTATATTCCCATTAACTATTCTAAAACACAGTTTGGTGTCTTTAAAGTGGTCTCAAAAACTTCCCTTTCAAACAATCATTATAAAAACACTGATTGCAATTACTCATGAGTACAACACAATTCAGATATATTTTGTAATTTAGGGTGAAGAAGTGGTATGTGCTACTGAATTGTACACTTAGAATGCTTAAAATGGTAAATTTCATATTATATATATTTTACTAAAATAAAAATAATATTAAAAAATAAGCAATGTTATAAGTATTCAAGGTGGAACTGTTAGGATCAGTTATTTATACTGTCTGATTTCTGGGAACTGTACAAACCATCATCTTTTTATAGTTATATAGAGGTCTGTAGAATCTCTGCACAATGAAATGGAAATGATTATTATTCAAAACTTATTTTCAAATTTTACCATCTACAGCAGGTTTTAGATAACTGGTTTCCACATCCTTTTGTTTTTGTTGTTACTTCCTATCCTGCCAATAGCAATTATATTGTAGTGGTAAATTGAACACAGAAATATTAAAGCTCTGACAAGTTCATTTCATGTTTCTTTCTATGGTTGTAGCTTCTTAAATCGAATTTCTTACAGAATATAATAAAATTGTGAGTCTCATGTCCCCTTCTGAAATTGGGAGTAACTCTGTTACTGGCCCTGAGAAATTCGTTTTCCATCTAGTAATAGATCAGATTTACCACTCCAGTGTGGGTATGAGCAAAGTTCCACTCTTTGGTCTTATTTTCCTAGAGACCATTTTTTGCATTGCCAGGATAGAAATGGCCCCAGAGCAGTGAATTTATGCCTCCATAATGAATACGGTTAGTCTACAATCGCATGCCAAGTACATGTTCATATCCTCTTTATGACCCATATAATATATCATGGAGCTACAGTCTGAAAGGAAACTAATTAACCTTTAATGAGATGAGGACACTGTAGGACAGTTGGCATTATGGAATTCCCAGACTGAGACATTCACCTGGGCTCCATGCCACTGTAGATCTACAACCTATGTTTAGCCCTAACCTAATTTACAATGTCTACCAAATCTGTCCACAAAAACAAAGCAAAATAAGTCAAAATGTTACCCAAGGGAAGCCTACCCAGCTGGATTGATACAGAGAATATGGAAATAAGTGCAATTTCTAATATGGCTGTCCTCGAACTCTTCTTTAGTTAAAGGAAATTATACACTTTGTAAGCTCATCACAGATCATTCTGCTTTAAAAGACTCTAACCATGCAGGTATGAAATTAAAGGAACACTCTCAAACCAAATAGTGACATTAATATGCTCACTCTCATCACAATAGAACATGACAGGTTTTTCAATACTGTTTGATTCATATTAAATTTCAATTGAAGATAAAGGTTCAGTGAGTTGATCTATGCCCAGTTTCTAGGATTCACATAATTTCTGAAATTACAGATACCAGATCGGTTATCTGACAAATGTGCAAAAAGAGTAATGCTCACAAAGTGTTTATTAATGTTCTGAAAGTTGAGAGAGAAATCACTTTGGAATTGTTTGACCTTCATTCTTATCATATGAGTTGACAGTTATTCTAGAAAGAAAATATAGAGCCTGTAAAACATCTTTCTCTTCATATCGATCTTTCCACTGAATCCAGACAAACATTTTTATCCGGTGGCCATTAATGTGGCAAACACTTAGGCATTTATCTGGGAAAGAGTAATGATGTCATCCAAGCTTCTCTAAAATCATCTGTTTGATTTTATACATATGAAAGGAGAAAACTGAATTTCCTTATTTATCTCAAATCAGGCTGAAAAAAATTATGATGAGTTAATCTCCATTCTTTTATTTATTACACTTAAATAAGAACACTTCTCAATTTTCTTTGTAAACTATGTACATGTTTTGATAACATTAAGATAATTAAGGCTTAAATTTTATGGACTGTTTCTATAAAATATTGATGTTACCTCACTACTAGTGACTCATATTTTTATAGCAAATTTCCTTCTCTTATTTGTTCTAGAATCTTCTCAGGTCTAGCTTCTCATCACTACACGCACGCGCGCACACACACACACATAACAATGCTTTTTGTTGTTTGATGGAAAATTGTCTACTAAAGGGGGTAGGAAATTTTCTGACTATATATTGCATCCATTTCTTAGGGATATGCACTGTTAGAGTAGCATGTAAAAGGTTCTGAGCAATCTCTTGTTCAATGGTTTTAAAACTTTAGGCATAAGAATCACCAAAGGAGCTAGTTGCAAGCAATGTGCTAGGGCCCATCTCAAAAAACTGTGGTTTAGTGAACCTGAGACTCTAGAACCCGCTTTTTAAATAAGCACCCACCTACTTCTGATGTAGGCATTTCATGCGTCACAGGGAACGTTAGTTCACCCTCTCATTAATGAATATGAATACTGTATCCTAAAATGAATGTAGCATGAGGAAGCTCTTGAAGCCATGGAATTAGGCGATGGTGAAACCCTTTGTCTTGAGGCTGCTACTAATGAAGATTGATGAAGGACAAAGTTGATTTCCTGGGAGGAGGAGCTATGCAATTTGCATAAACCAAGCAGGCATGTTAGGTGAGAAAGGATGGAATTCAAATTTAAAGAGACTGCTCTGAGTGAGAACTGTCTGACTGCTACCGAAGCTCTATAGCAGGAAAAATACCTATGAAGAGGAGAATAACTTTGTGGTCTGGCTATAAAATAAGAACCTCAGAATTTGTAGCAGAGAGTGGCAAATATTGGATTATCTTTAAGACCCAGGCCAGTGGGAAAACACTGAATGCTTATTTTGAAGCATGTATAGCCCTTCTCTCCTTTTGGTAGGGTCAAGTATCCAGGATTTATTGATATTTAGGAAAGTGAAATGAGGCCTAAAGAGAGAGAGCTAATGTTCTCCCTGCTGATGAGGATGGATCAAGGGTCAAATGATAAGGAAAAATAAAATAAGTGTACTCCTAGTTTATAAAGTAGGTCAGACAAAGTACAGAACTTAAAGGAAGGAAAGAATGAGCCTGAATTTATTTTATTCTTCTACTTTTAGCTAATTCACCAGAGTAAGACAATGCATATCAACTTTGTCTAATCTTAGGTCAAAGGGAATATCTCTCTGTATGAATTCTAACAACATATTCATTTTAATACAATTTGATCACTATAGAATAATTTTGAATAATTTGTATAGCTTGTTATATGGGAACTTTACTTTCACTTAAATTTATATCAAGGTAATTACAAATTCATTTTATATAACATCTTAGATTTTCTTTTTCAAATCTAATCTTCTCAACATAATTTTACAAATGCTGATAAAGACACATCCTCAACTGATCATTTTTATTATGTTTTACTAACTTTCTCGGTTCAATAAATCAAAAATACCAGAACAAATTTATCTTTCTTCTTTTTTGTTACAAAAATCACTCTTCATCTTAAAACTTAACCTTGACCTGTGCCTTTATTTTTCTGCAAGGTATTTCACTACCTTGTAATTTATCGTCAGCAGCAAGAAATCTGTTCTCTCTGCTTCTCAATGTTATCCTCATGTTTCACCTACTTGGTCTTAACCACTGTCTATGTGGTTATATTCCTATTATATTTAATGCCTCTTTAAATGCAAAGGTTAATTATCACTATATACTTCTTTAATTCCTTTTTTTTTGACAAGGTAATATTAAATTCTTCCTTACACTTGGAAATAATGTCAGAGTATAGTCTACTCATTTGTTTATTCAAAGAATATTTATTGAGTATCTGCTGGATTACACAGATCCCATTTGCTGCAACACTATGAAAGCTGGAATGCAAAATATAATTTCAGAACTCAGCATCTGACCACAGGAAAAAAAAAAAGACGTACTATCTATGTATTATAAAAAGTATATCAACAAAAATTTAATCTCTCTATATTGAGAATGAATGATGATCAAATTTTGAGTTTTTGTGAAATCTATTTTTGATGAGCTATATTGTTATATTAGGTGAATTGCATTAAAAGTAGGGACACTTCTCTGGAGGGAAGAAGGGAGAGAGGGAGAGGGAGAGGAAAAGTAAGTGGATGAGAGGGAGGGAGGGAAAGACAGAGAGAGAAAAAACAGTCTTTTTATCAATCCAATTTCTTTCTTCCCACCAATCTCTCACAAGCAATTTGGGTCAGAAATATCTGTTTCATTAGGAAAGAGCCCTGAGAAAGCAAAATTAGTTTATTTGGATACACAGCTAGAATTATTTCCTCTTGTATTCTCTGACATATTACACTACAAAGTTGCTTAGAAACAGGTTTGGTAAAATCAATAGAAGTTAGAAGAAAACTAAAAGTACCTAGCCACTTACCAAAATCATATTACAATTTGTTGAAAGTATGTTTCCTATACCTTTTTTTCTTTGCCTCCTAATAATTCCTCAATATACGCCTAAGAAAAAAACTTTCATGACCCTCATCCCCTTAATCCTGAGCCTCAGACAAGGTTATATTTATCATTATTTTTATTATTATTGTTACAATTATCATTATGATTATTTTACATATGGTTGTGATATCTGAAAAAGCACTCAGACCACTGCTTGCTAATTTCTAGTACATAATAGAAACTCTATAATTGCTTTCGAATGAAATAAAATTGATAAAAAATGTAAATATATAAAACTGCATATTGATATGTTAGAATATTCTACATATTAATATGTATAGTAAATGATCTATAAATATAAATTATTCTTTCAAAATAGTCACTGATAATTTGATTATTGTATAACTGAAGAATGTTTACGGGAGAATAAGTACATGGTACTCTAATAAATATAAATAAATATATGACATTTTTCTTAAACTATTATTTATTTCTACTAAATTGTACATATCCCAGTTTTCTCTTGCTTAGTGTTTGCTTGGTATATCTTTTTTTATTGCTTTGATTTCAACCTATCTGCTTAATTCTATGTAAAGTATGCTTTTTGAAAAGATAAAAGTTATTTTTATTTTCTAGTTTTAAAAGAAGAGATGAGGATAGACACCTGCAGAGACTGAAGGCCACATGAAGACATAGGAAGAAGACAGCCATCTGCAGGCCGAGGAGAGAGGCCTGGAACAGAAGAAACTATTCTCATGCAATGCCTTGATCTTGGACTTCTAGTCTCCAGAACCGTGAGAAAATAATTTTTTGTTTTTTAAGCCCCCCAATCTATGTCGCTTTTTTATGACAACCCTGGCAATCTAACACAGATTAACTATGTCCATTTGTACAGTTGTACTCCATGTGATGTCAGCTAGGGTTCCAATCACATAGGGCTAAACCGGACTGACGTGTCCAAGACGGCTCAGGAACCAAACAGCTATACAGTGCTGGCTGTCAGCTGGTAACTCATCTAGGGCTGTCAAATAAAGCCTGTTAATTCCCCTCTGTGTCACTTCTTCATGTGACTTGGGCTTCTTATAGCACGCTGACTGGGTTCCAGGATGCAGGAAATGGAATCTACATGTCCCCATAAATTCCAGGCTCAAAAGCCTTACTGGCACCATATTTTGGTTAAAACCAGTTACAAGGCCTGGTCAGATTCGATGGGAATGGAAATAACCTCTCTCTTGATATGGAGAGGCAGCCATGTTCATTGCAGGATATATAGTACAGTATCCTTGATTCATTACTCTCTATTTTGAATTTGGATTTTTACCACTTCCATTTCAATAGATTAGTGATTTTAACCACTGTCTTATCATTTGTGCTATTATTGTCACATATTAATGTTCTGCATCTGTTAGAATTCTAAAACATATAGTATTGATTTGCTCTAATTAGTCAGTATGTTTTATATGTATTTACATAATTATTCTTTTCAGTGTTCTTTGTTTCTTCCTGTGGCCTCATGCTTCACTGGAGAGGATTTCTTTCAGTCTGAAGGATTCTTTTAGTACTTCTTTATTCTCTGTCTGTTGGCAATGAATTCCTTCTGATTTTGGTTTTTTGAAAATGTCTTCATTTTAACTTTATTTTTAATGAATATTTTTACTTGGATAGATATCTGTATTGGCATGTTTGTTCCCTAGTACCAACAGATGTTAGTCAACTGTCTTTTGGCTTTCATAGTTACTGTTGAAAAATCAGCTATAATTTTATTACTTTTGCTTTCTAAAAGGTAATATGCCCCCAACCTCAGCTGTTTTTAATTATTTTTAGCTTTACTTTTGAAAAGTTTGAATATTTTTTAGTTAGGTATGACTTTTCTTCATTTAATTGCTTAGGGTTCCCCGAACTTATTGAAAACATATTTTGATGCTTTTATCAATTTGGGTGATTTCTCAGTTAGCATCTCTTCAAATAATACTTCTGTCCTTTACTCTCTTCTTGGACTTCAGTTTAATGCGTACTAGTTAAGTTGACTATATGTTGCACGTCTCCTATGTGCTGTTCTGTTCTATTCTCTTTTGCATTCTGTACTTTTATTTATTATTCTGTCTTTGGGCTCACTAATCTTGTCTTCTAAAGTGTTAAACCTTCTACTAAAACCATCTAATAATCTCTTAATTTTAAATATTGTGTTTTTCAGTTCTAGAAAAAACTTGGCAAACTGAAGCCCATGGGCCAAATATAGCCTACCACCTATTTCTGTAAATCAAGTTTTACTGAAATAGAGCCACATTCAGTTGCTTATGTACTGTCTATGGCCGCTTTCACACTATAGCAGTGAAGCTGAGTGCTTGTGACAGAAACCACATGGCCCCAAAGTCCAAAGCATTTACTAATTGGCCCTTTACCAAAAAGATTTGCTACCTCTGTTATAAAAGGCCCACTTGTTCTTCTATACTGATTTCAGTTCTCCATTGTAATTTTTCTCTTCATGCATCTAGTTCATATTTTCTTCAGTCATTTTAAAATTTTTATAATAATGATTTTTAAATTCCTTAACTACTACCTCAAACAACTATATAATTTTTAGGTCTGCTTCTAGTGTCTAATTATTCTCTTGAATTATAGCCATGTTTTCCTGATTCAAGTCTCAACTTTAAATATATATACATATATATTCCAGTCATTGTCTATAAAAGAACAATACTGACTGAAGCAAATGTTACTTTTATCAGAGAGGACTGGACCTTCCCTTTACTAGGCAGATAGTTTGAAGGGCCATTTGCAATTAAAACAAATGAAACTGTATTTGGCCTGAGATTTTCTTTTAGGTAATCACAATCTAGAAATGTCTCAAGGGCAAGCTCTACAGTGTGTTCGTGATAGTATCTCCCTCTAGTGCCACTTTTTCTTCTAAGCACCAGGAAGGTTTCTGTACGCTTTCCTAGCTCTGGTTGGTATCCTGCCATGTTGTTGCCTTTTCTTCCCTGAAGTATTGCCTTTTGGAAGTTTGGAGCTTAACTCTTCAGCCCACCTCACACAGAATCAAAATCTGGCAAAAAGGGCTTCACTGTCTTTCTCTTCCTTGAGAATAACTTTGATGTCAAAACACTGTGAGACTGGGAATTCTTTTGCTGAGCCTTCCTGACTAGCCTCCACTTTCTGTATCATCACAGCACTCAGCCAGTTTCCATTTGGGAAAATCAGCTGAAAATCTGAGGCTCCTCTAGATTGCAGTCTGTTGTGCCAGACCACATGGTCTAAAAGCCCTACTGACTTCCCTTTCCCCTATTAGAGTCCTTCTACCTCTTGTTAGGGATCCTTAATCTCAGATTATTCCTCTAAGGGAATAAATCCTGAACTCAAGTCACCCCGGAAAGCTCTTCTCTCTTTAGAATTTAACCTAGACAGTCTTACTTGGTGCCACAGCTCTACAATGTTTTTATAAGTATGGTTTTTATGATTCACTCATTTTTTTTTCCAGTTGAAATGATTGCTTCAACCTATTACATCTTACTTGGAAGTGGAAATCCCAAATTAAATATAATCCTAACTGCTATATATAAGAACTTAAACAATATAAGCTCCAACTTACCTTTCTACCTTCCTCTGTTACTGTTCTGCAGCTTGCATGCTATGCTACAGAAAAATTGGATTTTTTTTTTTTAATAACACACCAAATATTTCTGCTTTCTGAGTCCCTGCTCATGCTGGTCTTAGCAGTCAATGCCTGCTGGAATTCTGTATGCTCTCAAAGCCTCACTTCAAATATCACCCTTTAATGCGGTCTTTCTTAAATCTTCAATTGGTAATGATCTCTCCCTGCTTTAAAAACTTTCCAGAAGTATTTTACCTTCCTTATAACATATAATATTTTGTCTTATCTTTTCTCTTTTTATAAAAAAGTTAATTTTATTTCTCTCAATAGGCAGATTATAAATGCCTTACAAGTAAGATATAGGCAAGTCCTTACAAGTAAGTACTGTGCTTAACTCACTTCATAGTTCCTTAAATATCTTGCACATAAAAGGTTGAGATGGAGCGACTGATCACTTGACAAATTTCTTTTCTGTCATGGCTGTCTCTGTCTCTGTTCTGGGCATAGAACAGCCATTTAAAAAATAGCTTTATTAAAGTATAATTGACTCAAAATAAACTGTACATATTTCATGTGTACCATTTGACAAGTTTAAACATAAATTTACACCCACGAAATTATAATCACAATCAAGATAATGAAGATACCTATCACTGCAAAGTTTCCTCATTCTGCTTTATAATCTCTCCCTCTCACGTCCAAACCCACACAACTACTGATCTATTCTCTGTTACTGTAGGTCAATCTGATTTTTCTTGAATTTTATATAAACAAAATCATACAGCAAGTACTCTTTTTGTTTGGGTTGTTTCACTCGGCACAATTATTTTGAAATTTATACTTGTTTTTGCATGTTTATGAATCTTTGGATTACTTTTACATAGTGGTTATTATAAATAAAGTGATTATGAACATTCATGTATAAGTCTTTATGTAGACATATGTTTTTATTTTTCTTGGGTAAATACCTAGAAGTGGAATGGCTGGATCATATGGTAGGTGTATATTTAACTATGTAAAAAGCTATAAAACTATTTTTCAGAGTGATTTTACCCTTTTAAATTTCTTCCAATGGCTTGTGAGAGTTTGTTCTTTTATATTCTTGCCAACACTTGGTGTGGTTAATCTTTTTTATTTTAATTATTCTAATAGGTATGTAGTGGTATCTCATTGTAGTTCTAATCTGTGTTTCTCTAGGACAAATGAAACTCAGTTTCTTTTTGTGGGACTATTTGCCATCTACTCATTTTTTTAACAACATATACACACACCATACAAACACACAGAACTACCATTGATTAAATCCTAATTAGTTACCTGATCCAATATTGGCTATATTTCCCAATTTAAGAGCATGCATTTGGAATTTAGAAAGAAAATGAATCTCCCTGAGTGATTGAACATATAAAATGTTATCAAAGGCACTGTAGGCAGCCTTATTTGTTCATAAGTCTTTGAAACAAAAGAAGCTAATATGGAGAGAGAAAACAAAATACACATTTAGAGAGAGGGAGGCATAGGAGAGACATACATAATACTATTTGGATTCGCATATCTTTCTAAATTCCAATTCTCATCATTACTGAATTCCTACTGCTGTCTGACCTCAGGTCTGAGGAGGCACAACTTTCTTCTTGTTGATATAGCCTAGCTCTAGTTGGCTTCTGTAATTTGCAACCAAAATTACTCAAGAAATGCTATTTATGAAATATTTCTGCAGTGTTGGCAGTAGGTTTTAAAGTTGAATGATTATTTCAGAGCAACTCAAACAGTTATTCTTTAATTAGGTGCCATATTTAGCAAGTATATTTAGAAGCATGTGAATATGCTTCATTGTTTTTACTTCGAGTTTAAATAACAATAACCTTCGTATATAGTGTTTTCATAGGATTAATGGCTGATTGAGGTTAATGACTCTCAGCTATGCCATGGGCCATCAACTTTTCTCAGTTGGCCATTAATCCCCAGGAAATGTCTTGTACCTCAATCATTATGGTTTAATTAGGTCATTAAGAAGCTGCTGGTTAATTGCCACATTACAAGCATCAAGACATGGGCAGGTGGCTGCAAAGACTAGAAGAATCATCGCAATCACACACACACACACAAAAAAACCAGGAAAAGGTAATTCATACGTGTGTGTGTGCACGCACACATGCAGAAGATGATAATTAGAAAATGTTTCTATGTTTCTATCTGATAATTTTCAGTTAAAATGTTTGCATGATTACAAAACATTTTAATGAGAAAAATAATTGTATTAATATCAAGTTTTAAATTTTATAAAGAATAATTGCTAAAAATTTCTTAAGTGTGATTTAATATTAGGATTTAGAATTGAAAGTTTCAAAACCTAGATGTTCCATCAACTAGCTACCTTGTCCTGGCTAACAGCTTCATTTGTTCTGCATCTCAGTCCTCTCATCTGTAAATTGAAAAAACTATACTGAAATTTGGAATGTTCTGATATTTTGTTTAAAATTTAATATTTGAAGAACATTTAAGCTAAGAAAAATTTTACTCTTGCACAAGAAATGTGAATTATATTAGACTTTCATTGAATCCTATTTATTTTATAACCTCAAATTGAGATCATAAAATTAATTTTCACAAATCACCAATATCAAGAATAAAAGATATTCACTATATCTCCTATATGTATTAAAAAGATAAGAGAATATTGGAAATAATTTTAGCAATTTATATAAAATAAATTCCCTGAAAGATACAAATACCAACGCTCTCTTAGGATTAAATGGATAACCAGCATAAGTTCCATATCTGTTAAAGAAATTGAATTTGTGGTAAAAATATTTCCCATGAAAAACTCTGCAACCATGTGGCTTCATCAAACATTTAACAATAAAATTATATTTATTCTACATAGCTTTTCCAAAAATGTATATCAAAACACGTGTTTTCATAATCTACTTCTGAAAGAGAATTTGTCTGAGTTAGTCATTAATTTGAATTTGGTAAATGAATAAGATACTTCAATTTTGACACTAAAGCTCTGAACTTGATAGAATAGCTTAGGATTCCTTTCGGAATATTAGTATTATTAAATAAAGAGAAATATCCAATATCAATGTTAATTAAGAAAAACTGTGCATGAACTTCAGGATACAAACTACAGATACCATACAATATTAAAGTATGTGAGAAAGAATATTTACTATTGAATTAATATAAAAAATTTACTTTTTAATAATATGACTATGAGGAATAATACATGGACTGTTTTTTTAAAAGATGATAAATAGTAAATGAGCAAATGTTTAAAAATAAAGTTTATTTTTTAATGTAAAAGCTAACATCTTAAAGCTAACTCAATTAAAAACATTAAATTTGATAAAAAGATTTATTATTCGATAGTCACCGAGAATTTACGCTGGGAAAACAAGATGAAATCTGATGAATTTTTAAAACTAGATTGCATTCTCTGTCCACATTTTCTGAATGGCATAGTTCATCACATTCTTAGTCATTAAACAAGAGTGCTTTTTGATTGTGTATATTATACTTGGAAACACTTTCTGCCCATGAGACCATTATTCTACACACGTCTGTAATACTGATAATAATAATCGACAATCTCAGGACCAGAGAGAGGGCAAATACATTGGAAGTTTTCTTTTAATTAGTTAACATGGCCACTGGGGCAAAAGTGTATCTGAATTATAAGTTGTTTAAAACTCAGAAGAATAAGAGTTCTACATTTATTATCCTAGAGAAGAATTTAGTCTAGAGAACAAATCAGCTTAGTTGGAAATCTGTTCTATGATGACAGTAATCTCTTCATAGTACATTATTTTCAACATTAAGGTTTTAAAGGCCTAAGAAGGTTGGTATTTGGGGGCAAGGAGAGCTAGGAGATGCCATATCCTCCTATTAACTTTGAGTGTATCATGATGCTGACTTTATTTTTCAATTCTCTACTAGACTGCCCTCATTCATTCATTTAGTCAACATATGAGGACCCATTATCTGCTAGAATCTGTTCTATGTCATGGAAATGCAGTGGGATACAAGCCAGAGTAGGTCCTAGCTCTGATGGTGTTTATATTCTAGAGTGGAAGGAGAATACAAAGATAAATACATTTTCAAAGAGTTTTAAGTGTCATTCAGTGAAATAAGTCACCATTCAGCGAAATAAAGCAGGAAGGTTAGACAATTTAGGTTGTATCAGCAGGGAAGTGCCATTAGAGGCAGTACTATTTGAGCTGGGATTTGAATGGCAGAAGAAGCCAGCCCTTGAATATCAATGCAGGAGAACATTTTGAAGGCAGAAGGAATGGCTGGTACATGTGAAGTTGGAATAAGAAGTTGTATCTAGCTAGAGTGCACTGGGTGAGAGAGGAATAAGATTATGTGAGATTAGGGAGGGCTTTGTAAGCAGTTGAGGACCTGGGGCTTTAGCCAAGTGCATTTACAGGTCACGTGAGAAAGTTAAGCCATTGGAAATAAGTATAAAAATCTCAAGAAGAGGTCAAAGCAGACAATACATTTTGGAAGTCATTGGCGTATAGATCGTATTTAGGATCATGAGAGTGAATGAAAATGTATAAATAAAGAAGTACTAGAAGATAGAGAAGAAAGCTACTCAAAAATGTAATTCTGTGTGGTGAAGCTGTATAAGCAGGTGGCCATACTTCTTTTGTGTGTCGATCACATTTAGGGAAGAAAGTTCCGAGACAATGGGGCAGAGAGATGGTTACTGGCGGCTTCATTAAGAAGGTAGGGTGCTATTCGTGAAGTTTGAGAATTAATAGTAGCAGCCCTAGGGAACAGGGTCAAATTCTATACTTAGGATAGAGATTTGTCCTACATTTTGTTTAGTTCTGTCACCTTGGAAACACAATAGATATCATTTGCTTGGGGCTTCCCACACTGCAGGCACAGAGTACACAACTTCCTCCTCAAGACATGAACCTTAGGGCTCTTCAACCTGTGATTTCTGATGGCTTTCTCCACCTCTCAGAGGCCATTCTTTGAGTGGAAGGTCACCATTATCTCCTCGATGCACTTACAATATTTAGCAGCTCTTAGTAATGTATATGCAGATAAATTGCACTTCATCCCTTGTGAAAAATTTTCTTTCATTCTAACAGACACCACAAATATATTTTAACTTTTTAAAGTTTATGTATATTAGTTGTCATGTATGTTCTATCAACCTTTTCCCCCTCCTCACTAGAAGTAAAACGAGCAAACTTAAGGCAGACACAGAAGAGACAACTATTTAGGGGCTCTCCCCTAGTGTCATAGAGTTTCCTCCAGCTTTGAAACATCTTCCATTCTAGCTTCAGATACTCTTTCCAGCTCTAAGACTGCCACTCTGGCTGATGTTGACGTGGTCACATTTAAAAATTGCTAATCCTAAAAGGAGGCTGGGAAATATATCACAACGGGCAGCCCCCCTGCCATAGCACAGCAAGCTGGGGAAAGCAAAGGAATGGTTCTGAAGGCAAACCAGCCTTCACCATAGAGCATTCTAGGGTATACTTCAACTATGATAAAGGAGATCTAGCACTATTCCACATTTCTTAAGGATAAATGTAATAAAAATAAACAAACGATTTGAGCTATTGTTGTGGCACAATCAATTCTAAGACCCACGGAGCCAATTGAGATGAATTGTGAGCCTTTATTAGCCGGCCAACGACTGACTCTCTACCATGCAGGGTTCGAGGAGATCAGCCTCAAGCTCCCAAAAGAGGCAGTTTATAAAGCCTAGCCACACCCTAGTTAACATCAAACAAGCAAGCAGATTAACCACACCCTAGTTAATCATCTAACAAGCAAGCAGATTACAGACGCAGAAGTTGGCCCTTAGCATCTCTTTGCCCAGAACCACACCCTTAACACTATCTCTATTTATCAGACAGATCTCATTCTGATAAACCATGGTTTTAGGGTAAAGTGTATCTTTTGGCACCTTTCTTAAATAAAGCATTTATATTTTCCAATTAAAAAAACACTAGTAATTGAATGTTACTCAAATCCTTTTTATATCAGAGTACTGAATATACATCAAAGTAAGATGGGGAAGAAAAAAGCCCATTTGTGTACATAGTAGTTCTCCACAACGTTTGCTAAAACTCATTTTGGTACACATCTGTTTTCTTGGCAGAGATACACCAAGTAAAGCCTACTGCTGAGAATTCTCTAGTTTTTCACTGATTCATAAAAACGGGGTAAAAAATCTAAACATCTCTGAAAGTCCACTAGTTGATTTTGACTTCTAATTAGATTTAGCATTTATCTAAATCTAATTAGCAGGACAAAGAATTTAACCCCAAAAGTCAAGTTTACAATAAGGAAATTCATGTGCTAATGTGGTCTGAGTGTATTTTTAAAGTATTGCTGTTTATTTGTAAAACACAGTTAACAACACCTGCCCTCATTACATCAGAGGATTATGGTAAAGTCAAAAGGAAGGTTAGAAAATGCTTAGAAAATGTATAATTAGGTACATGCGAGGTGATTTTACCCATGTTAATTTCTTGTCAATTGAGAAGTATTTAATACTTGACATTTTTCACTTACAAGAAATCAGGCTTAATAAACAATATTACTATGTTTCCTCACTGTGATCCATAAGATATGATATTTTAAAAAAGAATGACTAACAGAATTCACCAGTAAAAGAAATTGAGGCTGCAAATGTCCCAAGGTACTGCAAATAGTCATTATGGATGACTAGTCCACGTGCTAAATAAACAAATGACTAAGTGATTCTCCACTCAACTAAAAGTTTGTAGCCAAAGAACAGCTATAATTTTGAAGAAATAAACTCTTAAAGGATAGCAGAATAAGAAATGATTTATATAATTGTCTCTTGCTTAAAGGGAGTTTTACTCCTACACATAATGAATGAGAGTAGTTCCTGGGTCAGATTGATTCCATCACTAAAATTATAACTCAGGTTATATAAAAATTCATCTACATCCTGCATCTTTAACTAAATTCAGTCAATTGTCTCTTTAACTACATTTCTCAAGATTTTCTAATTCTCTGTGGTGGCAAAAAACAAAGTTTTGTATCAGCGAGGCCAACTAAGATGAAAGCTAAAATGAAGAACAAAGATTTTCATTTTCATGATAGCAGAGTTATCTCAATCTTAGTGTTAAGGGAGTCAAGATATGTGTAAGGGATAATGGAAGTAGAGATTATGGGTGTCATCTCAAGTCATTTTGTAGGACTTTGGTACTCAGTGTACGTTTTGCTTAGTAGTGAAGGAGTGATCATTTGCTAATTATTTCTTTAACAAATAATTATTTACTGCCCACTATATGTTAGCCTGGTGACTCTCATTAGGGGCAATTTTGTGCTTCTTCTGGAAACATATTTTTTTTGTTGTTTTCATACTTTGCTTATTACATTTATAATGGTAGAGGCCAGAGATACTGCAGGACAATTCCCCACACCTTTGCCGCTTTCCAACAAAGAATCATCGAGCCTGAAATGTCGATGGTGCTGTGGTTAAGATTCTGTGTGCTAGCCACAGTGCTAGGTGCTAGGTTACAGTGATGAGCAAAACCAGACATAAAGGTATCTTGCTTTCATAGCACTTACAATTCATTTGTTGGGGGGATCTCCATTCAAATAATAGTCTAAAATATATTTAAAAATATGAATTATGATTACTGATTTAAAAGGGCAGTATACTACCTTAAGAGAGCACATACAACAGAGGGATTTGACCCACTCAAGAAAAACAGTTATTTCTAAAGAAATGACTATTTGCTAAAGTCTCAGAATATTTTTTAGTCATTTGCTTTTTGGAATTTATGGATTTATGATTTTAGTCATGTCACTATTGCTCAACTGGCTTTTGAAATATTTTCTTTGGTTAGGGTGATAAAGTTATACATAATCAAAAGCTTATCACTTATTTTAACTTTGCTATGGCCTGTAGCTGCCTGGTTTTTTGCTCTGTAGAGGATGCGTGTGTGTGTGTGTGTGTGTGTGTGTGTGTGTGTGTGTGTGTTTAAGATATATGTATTAATTTATCATAGCAGTGTTCAGGATCTTGTCTTTTTGTCACTCTTTCCTCGTATAGAAGGCCAAGCCAAAAGATTTGAAGATGTTAATAGCTTTTTTTTCCCAACATAAAGAAATTACCGTTCTTTGAGATGATTCATTATATTTTCTTATCATCCACTTATTTTTTAAGCCCATCAATCTGTTTTTCAGATTCCCTGTTTCCATTGCCATGATTTTATTCAGGATCTTAAACTTAAGGTCACATTTAGTTATTTTTCTTAATTGTGCACAAAACCAATTCTTTCATGAAATTCTCTTAACTCTTAACTTTTATTATACCACAATTTCTTCTTTCTTCTAATCCTAAACACATTTTTTCCCTGTCTCCTTTTCTGGTTGTATTTCTTCTTCTTGCCCTGATACATAGTCAGTCTATGTACAAAGTTCAGTTGTCAACAACATGACTCTTTGATTCATACAGGACTTAACTTATATCTGTGGTTTATATAAATCACCTTTTTTCTTGGGATATTAGAAACACATAGTCACCAACAGAATGTGTTTAAATATCTAAATATTTAAATATCTAAATATCTAAACATTTATATATCTAAGTATCTAAACATTTAAATGCCTAAATATTTAATATTCAAATCTACTAATATACAAATAGCCTTGAGTACTGAAGCAAGTCGACCTGAACCTATTCACATATTCTGAGTTGATCATCATTGAAATCTACATCTCCAACCTTTATCACATATTCACCTTTAAGATCTTTGTAGTGTCTCAAATTCAACATTTCTATCAAAGTCTCAAAATTGACCTTTAAAAAGAAAAAAAAAACCCTTCCCTTTATTCCTCAGGTGGAGTTCTCTCTGCCAATTAGACTATTTTCAAATGTTAATTCATCGAAGCTACCACATCAAGCGAGGCATTCCCGTCACCACCTCTCCAGTGGTGGTCTCATTATTTCACATCCGGCCAACTGCATCACTCTTCTAATTGTCTATGGATCGTGCATAGACAATTCATCCCTGTCCATGTACATCACTATGCACCCCCTCAGTTTATTTCACACATTGTCGACAAAAGTAATCCAATATTCCCCAAGAGCCATATCAAATACAATGATTAATTCAGAAGTTCTTCAGTGAATTCTCTTTGCCATCATAAGAAGGTTTATACTTTCTAGTCTTTGTTCTGTGTATGCCCTCATACTAATCTTCCCTCTGAAGTCATCTTAAAAACATTCTTCTTTAAATATTCTTACAATGTTCCTTCTTAGAGACTTCTAAAAGACTTTTCAGAATACAATTCCTTTTTGATCACTTCTTTCTCAATATTTATTACATGTCTCATGAATATAGTATTTGAGACTTCATTAAAGTACCTTATACTGTTAATTATCTTTGTTCTGTTCACCTCATTTCTCTCAAATTTGATTGTAAGATACTATGGATGGGATGTAGGCCTTAAACTTCTTTAAACTTTTTAAAAAACATTATAGATACTATCAAATAACTAAATAATTTTTAGTACATATCATGAGCTTAGTTTGTTCTTCATCTATTATTTTATTGTTTATCATTTATGATTACTTTATTTCTTCACTATCAATTTGTTTTGATGTGTGTTTGGAGGAACTGCTGGAAAGTTAAGCCTTATCTTTGTTCTGTGTCTTCAAGCTACCTCTTTTCTATAAAACAAATGTGTTCCCAGAAAATATGAGAATTTTAAGCATAAATATTTTGTGATCTTTATCCTCTTATTCCTAGAACAGCACCTGGCAGGTTATTGTTTGAGAAATAATCAAATTAGAAATTTGAAATAAAAGTTGGCAACCAAGACATCATGGTGGGAAAATTAATTCACAAAATTTGTCAGTCCATTGCGGTTTTTAAGTAAATACTTTTCCCATTTATAATTATGAATGGCTGTTGCCAAAATGAAAATATAATAATTATTTTAGATGTATATTTTAAATGATTTTATGAATGATTAGTGATCGTGACACACATGTTTGAACATGCTTTTTAAAAATATTTTGTTAGTGGAGAGCATGCACGAAGATCTAGCTACAAAGATGTTCGTCACTAAATTGTTTTTGAAAAAAGACAATTCAAAATGTGTGAAATAATGAAAAACTGGTTTGACAAAATCATGCTTAAATATTAAGACATAAAAATATTGCCATACAGAATATTTAAGAGCATGGAAAATGAATATTCTATTAGGTAAGAAAGGTATGACAAGATTATATGCATAACGTGGCCCTTTATTTATAAAAATAAAATGTAGATATATGTCAAACAGGACAGAAGAACAGAAATCCAATGGTAAATGGAAGTTTTCTATGGGTAAGAAATTGCGCATTATTTTCATTTTTAACTTTTTGCTCTTTAGTGTTTTCTGTAACAATCCTACAATAAGCAGGTTGCATTTTTTAAGTGTTACATTTAATTGAGAAAAATGATCACAGGTATAATGAAAAAAATCTTATTTTGTATGATTACATAATTTACCAGAAATTATTCTGTATACAATTTTACATAATTTTGGGCAAAATTACTTCTAATTTCCTTGCTTATTTATCCTACACTTTATCACCTCTTAACTAAATTTGAACCTAGATACTGGGTTTTCTAAAGTTGAGTTCTCAAAAACAATGTAAAATTCAATCTGAAAATTAAATAAGTTCAACAAAATACTTTATTTTGTGCCCAATATGCTCTAGACACAAAGACAACCAGAGGAGTAAGACACAGACTCTCCTTAAAGGCTAACAATTAAGAAGGAATAAAATAATGCACTTAAAAGTGCCAAAAAAAATATGTCAGAAATACAATAAAAGTGTCATCTTAAAAATAAGGTTTTAGATGTGACACTAAGGAATTTCTATATGTTTGCCAAGACAACCCTAAAATGCAAAACACATCGAGGAAACTCAAAAAGCATTAGGAACCTAATGCTACAGCAGCACCTCCAACTTATTTCTTTCAGGATAATTATAAATAAATAAAACACATCGCATTCTGTTTGTTAGTTTAATGCTTTCCGCAGCTCTACTTCCCTTAAAACCACACTCATGGCTATTAATGGATTATTCTCATCCAGTGCTATATCAATTATAGGAGCAAATTGGACAAAGGCAGGATGTAAATCAATCCGATTTTGAACACAGAGGGCCAGCAGATAAACCAATACACATCCTCTAAAGTCTAAGCAGCAAAAAAATTTCTGCTTTTAGGAAGGATATTTGAAAAAAAAAATAACAAAAAACAGCATATCTTCATTTTAATACTGACTTCTGTTTGCTTTAGTTTTTCTTTGTTTTTGATAGGATAATCTGGTATAATTACAAGCAATAAGACTTTCATTATTTGATTAGCATAATTTTAATAACAAATAAAAAATTTGAGATTATAATGGTGATTTCTGAATGCTTATCCATGAAACTAACAATAATTATTTCTGTAAATCAAACTTGAGTAATTCATCAAATTTATAGTAATTGTGCTATATCCCCTTCAGAATTATTCAGTAGTTATCCTTAGTAATTATAACATGTGTTTAAGTGAGACAGCCTACCAAAATTAGAAAATATTAAATATTTTCCTTAGAAAATTAACCAGTTTTCCTTAAGGTATAGTGAGAGTTCATCTGGAATTTGTCATAGGTCAGTGAATATTGATGACTACTTGTTTTTCCTCAACATTGTCCTATTTATCCCTATATCCATATAGGGCAAGTTCTATTTCTTACTTTTATAATTGGAAAACATCCAGTTGGACAAAGACCAGAGCTAGCTCAATGTTGTATTCATCACCTAGAGCACTGTTGGCCTTCAGTCAATGTTAAATATTAATAACAATAAAAGCTTCCGTAAGCAAAGCCAGACAAAGCACAGGGGAATATAAGCCATCACTCACTCCAACACCAACAACTTCACCCTAATCAGAAAAGATCATCCACAAGAGAAGGTAGATTTCTCCTCCTGTCAGACCCACTCCATTTGGAGTTAGCCAGACTACATTATGACAGTTTTGTGGCAAATAGACAATTTAACATTAGACCTCTCAGAATGCTATATTTTAATGGTTGTAGTTTGTTTTTAGAAACAAAGGTAGACGCTAAGTTGGGCTGCAAATGCCACTTATTCTGGCCTCTTAAATTTGCACTATTCCCTTCATCATTCTCAGACCAGCAAAGGGCCAGAGAGATTAATAGTCATTATATAAAAACTTAACAACAACAACAACAACAAAAACAGATTTTACAGAGAGCTCCATTTCCAGCCTGGCTCTTATATTGTATGTTCTAGGGTTGCCTTTCTAACGGCATATGGGAAAGACATCAAGTGTTCCCAAACAACCTTGGCAAAACCGTAACTGTCAAATCTCTAGCAGAATATCAAGGGCTGTATTTGGCAACCATTAAATAAATGAGTAGGTTTTGTCAGGATCAACAATTTCATGCTCGCTTTACAACAAAACAAAAAATGTCCTGTAACTTATTTATATAGTCTCAGTTGATATAATAAAATGTACCATTTCCTGTAATTGAATTGTCATTGTTTCTGTTTATTTTTCTTAATGCTGTCGTTGTTATTTTCTATTGCTATCCTTCAAGATGATAAATGCAAAACAGAAGGCTTACACTAATTACTGTACTATAGTTGATTTTCACTCACATTAATGCAACATGTCAATATCTTGTATCTTAAAAGCTAAATTTATTCCACTCATTGCTTCCCAATTTGTAACAAGTCCTATGGAAACAAAACTCTAGCTCTAAAACCCCTTGGTGTATTAATTTAAGAATGCTGTAGGAAGGTAAAAGATTATTGTTAAGGATCAATTGATACAATTTTGGGTGCTCAACAGACATTATGGGGTCATAATCCTTCACGCACAACCCCCACATACTCAAGGAACCTGGCACTAATGAAATGTATTAAATGTAAATGAGAAATAGAAATCCAGCCTAGCAATTAGATAATGGTTTATATAAAATATGCATTCATGATAATAAAAACGAATTGTTCCTACACATTGGGCATTTTAAACAGTGAATATTCTTGGACTTGGACTATCTCACATAACTGAATATGAAGCAATAGCTTGTGTCTGAAAGTGATCACATTGAGGTAGCTGTCTCTAGGGTATGGCAAACACGCATTGCTATCCAGGTCCTCTCCTTTGTACAGCCCCACACGCTGTTATAGGCTCTGGGCAGCTGCTGTGCAGAGACCAAGTGGGCAGCATGGAGAGGAAAGGTGGTCTCTCCACCATCTGGTGATCAAAGACCCTCGAGGGGTTCATATTAGGTCACAAGTTTCTCTGCCACTGTATGACAGGAACTTGGCCAAATACCCTTTTCCCATTTCTCACAGTCCTCTTGAAGCAGCATGTGAGGTATGTGGCTATGTCCTTATATATGCATATTTGGCCTTTTTAAATCTATTCTCAACTGAGCAGCCAGAATACTCTTTACAGAACGTAAATCAGATTAAGCCACACTGCGACTTTCCCACCGCATTTAGGACAAAATCCAAACTCGTTTGGTTATAAGACACTGCCTAATCTGGTTCCTGCCCAATATCAATTTTTTTTTTTCACTTCACTTTCTCAGTTGTTTGTTAGGCTCCAATGCCTCGGACCTCCTTTCTGTTTTTTGAATAGGCCAAGGTTTTCCCCAACTTTTAAGACTTTGTTCTTTCTCTTCCCTATGCCTCGAAAATGTTTCCCCAGGGTTGGGTACGGCTTCTACTTCTCATTCTTCAGGTCTTGACTCAAATGCCATCTCCTCAGGAAGGACTGCTCTGTCCAGCCTCTCTGAAACATCCTCCTGCACTCATTTGACATGATTCTATATATTTTCTTATGTGTTTATCATAATCTATGATTATTTTGGCTTTTAACAATTTTGGAGAGGTTTTTCCCCCCCCTCCAGGTGTTCCCACCTGAAAAAAAATGAAGCTTCTTGAGGGCAGCAATCATCCCTCTTTTCTTTACTGTTATAGCCTCAATTCTTGGCCCTTGGTGGTAACTCATTATACATTTGTTGTTGAATGAATATATGATCATACAACTGAATGGCTGAATGACTTAGTGAGAATTAGGGACTATTAATCTTTGGACATATTTCATTCCAATCATACATTTTAAAAATATAATTTGTTATAAGTTCAACTTTTAACCATGGAATGGTCTCTGAAATAAAGTCAGTTTTTTTCTTTTATATTTATCTTTTCTAGAATTTATACATCTCAGTAAAGGAAGGAAAAATGTATTATGTTGAGCATCTATATATTAATTTGTATATATACACTATTTAATTCAACCATCTCAATCACCCTATATGGAGACATTCTATAGATAGGGACATGGAATTCAAAGAGTGTTAAATATATAGGTGCTTCTATAATAATTTACTACTAATTTATCTCTATAAAGCTCAGATTCAGACTTAAGTGTATTAAACTCCATCGGCTGATTTTACACTATATCTTGGTCATTTTTATTGTCTGGATAGATAACATCAGGCAGAATCTGGGGAAAGACTTTAATCAACCTTAAAACCTTTTGCTACATGAATTAAAAAAAATATATATGACACTAAGTACGGTCAAATAAACAGTGAGAAATAAAACCATTGGGCACTCTGTAGTATCCTTCTACATAAGTTTTTAAAATTTTTAAATTAGCTTGTTACTATATCAAGTAAATAGAGCTGAAAATGTGTTTTCTGAAAAATGAACTAAATAAGCTTAACTTACTAAATTATGCTCTAACGATCAGAAAAGATAAATTCACTGCTAAGGGAATATATCATAATATCAACGGATGTTTTAATTATTGCAACCGTCTATCCTATTATCAAATCTATATTGTTTCTCATTTTTATTGGTTATAATAATGAATGATAACATTTGTTTATAATTTAATGTCTTCTGCTATCATAAGTGAGAATGCAAAAATTTCCCCAGAGGAGGGACTGAAATTATCTATCAGTAAGTATTTGCTTTACTATGTTATATAGGTTTAACTCTGTAATAATTTTTATTTTCAGGGTGGCCTTTAGAAATATGTTAAGGTAAAAAGAAAACCTATGACAAAAGTAAGTTCTTTTCTACATGTTTTAAAACCTAGAATAAGCCACACAAAGAAAGAAAAATTGCATGATCTCACTTACATGTGAACTCTAAAAAGGCTGAATACATAGAGGCAGAGAGTAGAATGGTGGTTCCCAGGGCTGGGGAGGTGGAAGCAATGAGGAGATATTGGTCAAATGGTACAAAACTGCAATTATGTAGGATGAATAAGTCTAAAGATTTAATGTACAGCATGGAGATTATGGTTAATACTGTATGGAATACTGGAAATTTGCTAAGAGAGTAGATTTCAGGTGCTTTAATCACAACAAAAGAGAAAAAAATTAATTAGCTTCATCATAATAATCCTTTCACTATGTATATCGAATCATCATGTACACTTGAATATGTATAATTTTTATTAAAAATAAAATAAATCTGAGTTGGAGCACAAGGAAAAGTAGCAAGAGGCAGACCCCCATAAACAGGTCCAGATTGAAGTTAGAGAGCCTGATATTCTGTTGTTTTGCAGATGATAGAAAACCAATTCTCCATTTCTTATCAGAAGTACTCATAGGGAACAGAGCCCTTCTGTAACTGTGGACCTCCATAAATCAGTTCTTTCTGAAAAGTAATGAGAACACTGGAAAAATTTGTCAAAATCAGCTTTTTCAGAGCTGTGGAAATTAACCACAGGCTTGAAACAATTGGAGGAGTATTTATTCAGGAAAAAAAAAATGTCTGAAAATGTCAAGAACAAAGCTCTATGGTGTCTTAACTTGCTCTACTCCTATCCTCTTCTCCATAGCTCTGTGGTAGCCTTAAAAAAAACAAAAACCTTGCAACTAAGGTAGCTGTGAAAAACAGCAGCCTGGTAGCTGCTGGAGGAAATGGAATGGATTTGGAGTTTCTAAAAAGTCTGAGCCCCAAATAATTATGAATATTCAACCTTTCTGGAAGCTCCCTAAAAAGCCTTCATTCAAAGTGCTTGTCTTTATTTGACCCGATTTGGTGGGAAATGCCCTATCCCCAGGGCATTACCGCAAAACAACCGGTAGCAATTGTTTCATATTGCAATTGCCTGAGGTTGTGATACTAGTTTGTGAGAAGTTGGCTACATACATGAAAAAATCAGAGGACTGAGATGCCCATAAGTGACTACATCCCCAAGAAGATCCTACCACCTTCCTAAGGATGTAGAAGGCCATACACACGTGCACTTCTGAGCATGCGCCTTGGGAAGACCAATCAAGGCCCTAATATCTCACCTCTGGTTGGCTTTGAGCTCTGCCTAGGCAGGGCTGTAAACTGTGGATCATTGAAAGTGTGAGCATACACACAGAACTCCTTGGCAAAGGGTGAGACACATATAGATTCAAGGCATTTAAAATTTTTGTCTGTCCAGCCACTAGCTGACCATAAAGCTACCTGATCAGAGACTTCGGTGGCCACATATGATAAAAAATACAAACTTTAGAAAATCACTTAATGCACAATATCTATCATCAGCAGCAAAAATAACGAATGGCAGCATAAAGAAGCCACAGTGGGGATGGTGGAGGAGTAGTCGCCACATTATATTATTTAAAAAGTTCAGTTTCCAATAAAAAATTAAGAGACAAAGAGGAAAATATGACCCATACACAGGATAAAAAACAAGTCAATAGGATCTTGTTCTTGAGGAAGCTTAAATATTGAACTTAGTAGACAAAGACTAAATAAGCTATTATAAACATGTTCAAGGGAATAAAGGAAACCATGTACAAAGAATTAAAGTTAACTGTGACAATGATATGTCACCAAATGGAGAATATAGAAAGAAGATACTAGTAATTTTTTTTTAAAAAAGAAACTAAATTAAAAAAAAAATTCACTAGAGGGACTCAGTAGAAGACTTTAGCAGCAGAAAAAAAGAACTGGCAAACTTGCATATAGGTCAATTGAAATTACCCAGTCTGAGGATGGAAAGAACAACAAAATGAACATAGCCTTGGAGAGTTGTGGGACACCATCAAGCATATCAGCATATGCATAATAGGAGTTCTAGAATGAAAAGAGAAAGAGGAGCAGACAAAATATTTAAAAAAAATAATAGCCTAAAACTTCCTAAATTGGATGAAAAATATTACTTTATACACCAAAGAAGCTCAATGTACTTCAAGTAAGATAAACTGAAAAAGGTGTATATCTAGCTACACCCAAATCAACCATTGAAAGAAAAAGACAAAGAGAGAATCTTGAAAGTAGCAAGAAAGAAGTGACACTACATGCAAGAAATCCCCCAAATGATTAAGAGCTGACATGGGGCGACATTCAAAAGTTCTGGAAGAAAAGTAACGTCTATGAAGAACTCTGTATCCAGCAAAACTGAGCCTATAGAATAAAGAAAGAAATAAGAATTTCCAAGATTAAAATTTAAAAAGAAATGAGGACTTTTTTTTTTTTCACTAGCAAAACTGCTATATGAGAAATACTAAGGGAAGTCCTTAGGTCTGAAATGAAAGGGCACTAGACAGTAACTTGAATTTATACAAAGAAATAAAGAATCTGGGAAAGGCAACTGTATAAGTGAATATAAAACATTGTATAAATGTATTTGTAGTTTTAACTCTTCTATTTAATCTAAAATATAAGAGTATAGTGTAATAGCAATAAAACTATATTGATGAGCTTCTATTACATAAATATATAATTTGTATACTAACGCAAAGGAACAGAAGATATTTTGCAGCAAAGTTTTTATATATTAGAATTTAGTTTATATTAATCTAAACTAGATTTCTTTAAGATATTACATTTAATTCTCAAGGCAAACACGAAGAAGAAAATAACTTTAAAAATACAGTATAATAAAAAACAAGGTAATTAAAATGCTATAACTATTTAACACAACAGAAGGCAATAAGATAAATAGGAGAACAAAAAAAAAGTCCTACAACATTTAGAAAACTGAGAAAAAAAGTCTGCTCTAAATTCTACCTTATCAGTAATGTTATTAAACATAATAAATTATATACTTCGATCTTACAAAATAACAAAGGTGGAGGTCTATACTTCCAAATTTCAAAATTTACTATGAAATTACAGTAATTAAGACAGTGTGTTACTGGCATGTGTATAGACATATAGGTCAATGAAATAGTATCAAGAGTCCAGAAATAAATCTCCCAAGTTATGGTCAGTTGGTTTTTTGACAAAGATGTCAAGAAAATCAATGGAGAAGGAATAGTTTTTGTTCCTTTAAATTTTGTTTTGTTTTTAACAAATAGTGCTGGGACACTCAATATCCACATGCAAAATAATAAAGTTGGATTCTTACCATAGGCCACAAACTATCAAAATAGGCCAAAGACGTGAATTTAAAAGAAAAAATTATAAAACTCTTAGAAAAAATGGGAATAAATGTGATCTTAGGTTCGGCAATGGCTTCTTAGATATGATGACTAAAGTACAGGCAACGACAACAAAAAGAGATAAATCGGACTTACCAAAGTTAAAATTATTTGAGTTTCAAAGTACAACATCCGGAAACTGAAAAGGATAATCCATAAAACTGAAGAAAATCATATATTTGATAAGGGACTTATATCCAGAATATGTAATGAACACTTCCAGTTCAACAATTAAAAGATAAATAATCCAATTTAAAAGTGGGCAAATGATTCGATGACATTTCTCTAATACAGATATACGAATTGCAAAGAAGCATACAAAAAGATGCTCAGCATCATTGGTCATCAAAGAAATGTAAATCAAGACCACAAAGAAGATACCACTTCATATTTACTAGGACTGTTATAATAAAAAAAGATAACAAATTTTGTCAATGTTGTGGAGAAATTGAAACCTTCATATATTGCTGGTTGGAATGTAAAATGGTACAACTACTTTGGAAAAACAGTCTGGCAGTTCCTCAGATGGTTAAACATGAGTTATCACATATTCCGGCAATCTCATTCTTAGATATATATCCAAGAGAAATGAAAACATGTCCACATAAAAATTTATGCAAAAATGTTCATAGCAGCATTATTCCACCAAAAGGTAGAAATAACCCAAATGTCTATCAACTGATGAACAGATAAAAAAAAGTGGTATATCCATGCAATGCAATATTATTTGCCAATAGAAAGGAATAAAGCAATGCCACATGTTATAGCATGGGTGATACTTGAAAACATCATGCTAAATGAAAGAAACGAGTCACAGAAGATCACGTATAGCATGAAATACCTATAACAGCCAAATCTATGGTGGCAGATAGTAGATTCCATTGCCTAAATCACTTTGCTAAAATACAAAACTTATTATGCCACTCCTCTGCTTAAAATATGTCAGTAGTCCGAGACTTAGTGAAACATACAATGTCCTTAATGGTCTTGCCTCACTTACCTGTCCAGCACAGTCTGCTAGTCTTCAACATGTTCTCCATGACCAAGTGAGTTCTTTTCCACATCTTTTACTCTCTGCCCATCGACACTAATATCTCACCTCCTGCCTCTACCCTCCAGTCTTTTTGTCAATTGTAGTTGCTTAACACAACTCAGCCAGTCGATGTGGTTCCTCCCTTTACAGCCTGTCATGTGCCCAGGCAGATGGAGGCTGTGTACAAATCCATCTGCAGTATCATCAGTGAGGTAAGAGAACAGCAAATCTATTCACTGGTTCTTAAACCCTGGAAGTGATTCACACACCTCAACCTCGCTTAAATTCCATGATCAGCGCAGGTCCATGTCCATGCATCACTTCAAAGTGGGCACAGAAATGGAATTCTTTCATTTGTTTGAAAAGCTCAGAAATGGGCTTTTTTATATTCTATTATTTCAAACAACATGACTAAAATTTTACCTTCACACTAACACTCACCCTTTAAGATTCAACTCAGGCATCAACTTAATGGGGGGCCTTCGTCCATTTGAGTTTTCCTGCACATCTTTTTCAGAACATGTATCAAACAGCTGTAATTGTAGGCTAGTGTTTTCGGTCCTCCTCAATTTACTGAACTCCATGAGGGTACAGGCTATCTTTCATTCATGTATTCCTAGTTCCTGTGTTGTGTAATACTGGGCATACAGTAGTTATATATTTATTAGGTGAGTGAATAAATGAGTGAATGAATGAAATTTAACCAGATTCTGCAGATCTAATTATGTTAGGAAGTCCCATCAGGACTTCCTTGGAGAAGGAAGGATGTTCCACTTTAAAGATAAGGTGACCCAAATTGAACCTAAGGCAAATTATAATATATCACATCTTGTTTCTGAAAAAAGTTAAAGCTGTACATACTCTTATAACCCTCCTCAGATATAAGTTCCTCTGAAACCTATGTATCTCACCATCTCACCGTGGGCGCACGAAGGAAACTGATTCTGTGAGCCCTAGCTTTGTAGAAGATTGTGAAACCAGTTACACTATAAATCAAAATAAGTTTGTGTAGGAGGTTTAACACAGGGATAATAGGTCAGGACCTAAGGAATTATTTTTGTTTATATGACTGAATTGCAATGATTAAAGATATATGGCAATAAATAAATAAATTCATTACTAAACACATATAAAACACAATTGCTGACTCACAATTTTGAGGATTTTTTTTTTTCCTACCAAACTCTACTTCTCATGCATACCAATTATTCTACTGGAGCTTAATCTTAAAAAAACAAAAAAACAAAAAAAAAAGAGAGCTTTCCTCCTGTTTAAAGGAAACATAGTTGGAACAGTGTCAGGTGAGCCCAACCTACCTAGCTAGTGGCCTGTAGGAATAAGGCTTTGAGAAACATGAACTCTGTTCAAGGACCCATTGAGCCAATGACCAATACTTACCATCTGTTCTAGGACAGAGGTGTGGCTGATCTGCCATGTACTGTTTTTTACTGAATTTTATTGTAGAGTAGATGATTTAACAATGCATAACCTATAGAATAAAATGAGTTTTTAAAGTCTGTGTTAAGTTCCGATTGCCTGGAATTAGCAATCGGAATATATATTAAATATATATTTCAGGAATAATAAAGTAGCAGTCAATACCTAACTTTTTGAGTAGTTATTCTTTACCAGGCTCTGTGTACCTGATCTCATAAATCCTCATATGGGTACTATTTTTATCTTGACCTTACCAATGACGAGAGGAAGACTCAGAGAGTATAAATATACCAGATAAGATTATATGGTGCTGGAACCACACCATTCTGCAAGTCCCATGATATTTCCAGATGACTTGGATGCTATCTCAGAATTGAGCGAAAATTTTCATTTCCACGTCATTTAAGTCTCTGCTACTTTAAAACATTGAGTTTAAAGATAATACTCCGGCAAAGGACTCTTGACTTGTTAACCAAGTCTGGCCTTGACCTCTTGTGTTTGATTAGCAGTGTTTAGGAAAGAAGTTTTTAATGCTCTGAGGTTTGGAAAGCATTCATGTGTCCTCCCCACACAGCCACTCCCTATTATCATATGCCCCTGAAGTCACACATTATTATTTTAATAGCCTCTGAAGACATTTGAGTTTATGATATCTCCTGACACAATAAACACCATTTCTACCCACCTGGTCTCCTTGGGTTCCCCTCTTATATTCTGTTTAGCTACTGACATAGTCCATGGTTATTGACCAGGCCCATAATCATGCTATCTTTTTCTTTTAAAAAAAATCCTACTTACCTCAGACTGTTAACATGGTCATAACGTATATCCATTTAGTGTGACTCTCTTGTAAGTTACATTGTGATTTTATTAGAAAAATTATGTTAAGAAGAGGTAGAGAAAGTCAATCTCACAAAATGGAATTTCAGAATGTCAGGATAATATGAAGTATTTTGGGGATGTGGGGGCTTATGTGGGCCACTCAAATCCTAACTTTTCTTGGTATCCATTTTTGTATAAAAGAGAGCCCAGAAATACCTACAGTCCCATTGCTGACCATTTCTGTTAGGTTAATTTATTATATTAATTAAATTGTTGACATTATTTTTCCTTCAGCTAAATTTGAAACAAGATTTGTCCTGAATGATTTTCCTACTCATACTTATAATATGGGAAGAATTAGTGCTTTTTCTTTGTCTCTTTTAAGAACTTTGATCAGTTCTCAAAAACATACTCATTTAAGTAATATACAGGTAATAATTTACGTGCTACAATTTACTTACATACAATTAAACTTGTTAGCAGAGTTCTAAAATTTTCTTGGATATTTTTATCTTTTAGGTCTAAATTACATAAAATAATGTCAGAGAAAGTGTAGAAAATATTTACTAATACATGATTTCTTTTTTTGTTTGTATTCTTTTATGTAAATGGTGGCAGAACTATTTTGTTCTAACTACCTAAATGGAATTTCTTTGGAATATTTGTATAATCTGTAAAAGATATATCTTCCATGCTAGAGAATAACCAATTCATAATGAAAACATTACCCTTTCTGTCAGTTTTCAACTTTTTAATCTTTTAGAATTTAGATCAAATTCTCTGCTTGAATTTACAGTTTCTGCCTAATCTTCCAAATTCTGGGAGCTTTACGGATTATCATTTTAGCATGTAATGGAATATAACTATACACAGTGCAAACCTAAATCCAAAATGCCTATATTTCAAAAGAATAAACTCATTTTTAAGAGATGTGCATTCATATCCAAGACTTCATCCAAATTAGTTGAAGAACTTCCTAAAATGTAATAAAATACAGTTTGTGGTACATTTCCTCCTGTTTCTCTCAATTATCTAAGGTGCCTAGTTTGAGGGGTATTTGCATTTGAAATACAAGCATCCCTTGGAGATATCATGGGTTTGGTCCCAGACGACCACAATAAAGTGAACATAACAATAAAGCGAGTCACACACATTTTTGGGGTTCCCAGTGAATCTAAAAGTTATGTTTGTACTATGCTGTAGTCTATTAAGTGTGCAATAACATCATGTCTGAAAAAGCAATGTACATACCTTAATTAAAAATACTTTATTACCAAAAAAATGCTAATCATCATCTGAGCCTTCAGGGAGTCGTAATCTTTTTTAATGGCAGAGGGTCTTACCTTTAGTTTGTAAAAATCGCAGGATCTGTGACATGCAATAAAATGAAGCGAGATAAAATGAGGTATGCCTGTATTTACCTTCCTTACAATCATTTATTTAACTAAGGAAAGAGGCATTACCTGCAATAAAATAAAGTGCTTAGGAGCTAAATTAATGTTGCTTGCTCTCTTTGGTCAATCTATTTAGAAGAGTGACTTTTTAAAATTCACCTGACGCTATTAGTAGCAGTCAACCAGCCTAAAATTATCTACAGATTATTAATGCATCATTTCAAGCCCAAAAGGTCTTGCTTTATCAGGAAAGCATGGGTTTATTAGTATGAAAAGCCTCTGCTAACCAAGAAGATCAGAGTTATTATTATGTAATAATAATATTGACTGGACTCAGAATATCCTGGATTTTTGTGTTAGGAAGGGGTGCAGAGTTAAGTGATCTGTGCCACGTAGAGTCAATATCCTTTCCACTTCTTGACAGCATTTGCCTCCATTCAAAATTAAGGGTACTCGTCCTTATAGGATACGATTTAGATAATTTAATTAGTTGTGAATGAGATTTTGGCTCTGCAGTGGAAACAGATTTTCTTCAGTCTAGTACTTGATTTGGTTTCTTTGAGCTTCAATACAACCTCAATGATATTTTCTAAATGTCTATAAGATTTTTCAAAAGCTTAGAGAAAAGTTCCTGAGATTTTTAGATTAAGATAGCTAAATAAGAATATTTTTATCAGCGTAGAGTGTGAAGATGTTTCTCCCTTATGTATACTACTTAAATGTTTTCTAAGCCGAAGTGCCATGAATATTTGAGCTCACAAAGTATAAAAATAAAATATATATATATATATACATATATACACACATATACATATATATTCAATGTATATATGTGTGTGTATACATATACATATCTACTTGAGCTTTAAAAGAAGCCATTCTTGAACTATTATTGGAAGATTTTTTTTTTTTACCCCATCTACCTCCCGCCTCCTCCCTCCCTGCTATTATTAGAAGGTTTTTGAGTATTTCTTTAACCTTCTCCATTCTTACAGACAGGAAATATGTATATGTACATATGTATTTATATAAATACTTTACTAATATATGTTCATTAAATATATATTGTATCATATGTACATCTTAGTAAAAATACTCATGCCTGAAAGCTGACAGCTAAATGCAATCCTCTAAAATGATAAAGACAGCAAACAAATTAGTCTTCTTAAAATATTTCTAATCACATTTCTTCTCTGTCCCCAAACTATTCATGGGTTCTATTTAGTTTAAAAAAAAAAAATCCCACCAATTCCTTACCCACACATTCAAAGCTCTTCAGGGTACATGCCTAAGCTCTGTTGGCAGACACTTCTCACTCTGTCCTTATGCAATGTAAATGTCTGTTTTATCACAGTAATTTGTCTGACTCTCTTCTCCTTGCTCAAAATGGCCATCTCTGGCTTTTTACATGTCTGAAATGTACCTACCCCCAAAGGGTCAGCATATATGCCTCTTTGACCACGAAGACATGCCCCATTTTATCTGGAGGTATTTATTTCTCATTCTTTAAATTTCCAAAGGACTTTATTTCTGCCTCACTACCCTCATTACTTTTAGTTTCCATTACTTTTTTCAAGCAAGTCAGTATCTGAGTAAAACTGACCTTTATATTCTTCATACTGCTGTGCATAGTAGGTGTTCAATATGTTAGTGACTCAAGCAATGCTATAATAGCAGAAAAGTCACCATGACAATAACAGAAATGAATGCTAACACTGAGTAATTTTAAGTGCAAATCACTTAAGCACTTTACACTCTCCAAGGAGAAACTAAAATACAGAAAGTCTATAAATCAATTAAATCCAAATATTCTGGGTATATGTCTCTCCAAAATTACCTCCAAAATTTTTAGAAATGATCAATAAAATGGTAAAAAATAAAATCTATATTTTTAATTCAAAGTGAGCATTACAACAATGTATGCTCCTTCTATGATAGCTCACAACTCTAAATGTTCTTTACATTTTTTACCTTTTAGGAAGATTTTTAAAAATAATATACATCTTTAAAGAAAAGATCATCAATTATTGATGCTGTTCACAATCACAAAGCCTGAGGAGGTGAAGGTAATGTTGTCAACTGCCACTGCATCTTAGAAAAAGTGTTTCTAGACCTCATTCATTTCCTCTGTCAGTAAGAGAACATTGTGTCAGACAATAGGAAAAGAAACTAGTAATAGAAATTGCTGCAAATTCTGTTTTTGTTGATTCAAGTTCAAACTTTTCATTTCATGGGCTGTAGCCGTTAAGGAGAGAGCTGAGGAAGCTGGATTATTCATTTCCATAATTAAAGAGATACCCACTCGTTGAAATATAATGCCCTTCTCTGTGACTGACAGCCACTGTGATTGGATGTTAGCAACGGGCCACATAGAAGATGAATTCAGGTAATCTCCAATTTTTTCCTTCTCTCAGAAATGCCTCAAATTGACACTAATTTGATAGTCTCAAATCCCAGAGCCCCTTGGATACTGAGAATGGAATGTAAAGAAATTCTCCTTGGTGTCAGTCAGTAAGTTTCTCTTTTCTTCAGGTTACAAAAGGTGATTGACAGAAAGAGAAGGCCTGCTCATTGCTACAACAGAGATGAACTTGAAAAGTGGATTGGCAGATCTGCTCTGTATTTTTTTTTTCCCTAATTGGGATACCAGTGATGATGAAGAATAGATGATAAGAGTTCATGGGGAAATTGATACCTTTAATAGCCATTGTCAAAGACAGATGGCACATCAGAGAAGCCCCTACCAAAATAAAGCCACAGTTCACTCAACCCATTTTACTTCTTCCTTTTATTCATTCACCTAACAAAATTAAGGACTAGCGGTAAATATATGAAGACCCATACTCTGTATTTTTACTGCCTAGGATTTCCTCATAAAGCATAGTATGCCCACCCCATCAATCCATGAACAACGTCAATGTGAAGTAAATCCAACTTGACTAAGAGAGTGTGAAAAACAGAAAATCACACTCCCCTTAAGAAACAAAAACAGTAAAACAAGTTGCCTATTTGTCGTACTTTAACTGAACTATATGTGGCCTGAAAGAGGCTACATACATATGCACAATGCGGGTCCCAGAGGTGAAGATGTGGAGTAGAAGAGAGATGGCCTCTGGAGCAGAATTAGATGCAGCATCTCTTACTACACATTACTGGTCAGGTGAGTCTTTGCACACCAGGCCAGGTCTGGCCATCTCAGAAGCTTGATTTTGGGTTGTCTCACAGTCCATTTATACTTCTGCCACTATCTGGAAAAACTTGCACGATATGTTTCAAGGAATATGTGTTACAGGTCAACAGGGCTCCCTCCTCATACAGGGGAAAAAAGGCAGAGTACATACACAGGCATTACAAATTGCTATAACCAGTGCCCTGGAAAGTTGTTTTATCCCAAGTGTAGTGCTTTCCAAAGACTAGCAGAAAAATATATTGTATTATGACTAGATTAAAATTCCATTTAATTTATTACCTGGTATAAACATTAAAAGAGAAAACCCAAGTCACATAAGCTTTGGAATATAAACTCCATGTTTTCTCATTGCCCTACTGTCAGTATCTAGAAGATATCCTAATATAGCTGGCTTGCAATTATTGATTGAACTAAGGAATATGCAAATGTATTCAGAATGCTGGGCTACCTCCCAGTTATTGTTCAGAGCTCAGATGATCCAAATTACCCCTGAAACAGAAAACACCCTTAGCATTTCCGGTTCCATACTGGCTGCTATAAGTCACATTTCTACTTGATTGTTTTAGAAAATCTAAGTAGCATTTGTTTAATTAGCAGCAAATACTGCAAATTGCTCAAAATACAATTTCGGGACAAACCTTTGCCCTTTTCATCTTCTTTATCTTATTCAATCTTATGTTTTATGTCCTTCTATTACAAGGGCTTCCTTTCACACCTTCTGAAAAGAGAGAATGCATTGGGAGTTGTATTTGAGTTGCAGGCCCCACCTGGAACTTGTGGGCTATTGTCTTTTGTAGAAAATAGCCTGTCTGGCCTGCTAAGAGATAGAGTTCAAGGTAAAAATAGATTCTCCAGCTTTCTAAAGATACTATCACCCTTCCCATGGGGAGACGATCTTAGCATAAACAAGAACAAGACTGCCAAAAGTGCCAGAATGATGTCCTGCAGCCTATCAGTGACACGAGCGAGTGCCCTTCACAGGGAAAACATGTTTTCTCATTTCATTCATTACTCAACAAGTTTTTATTGAGCATTCACTCCATGTAAGCTTTGTACTGTGATCTTGGCTAAAGAAGTAAATACATAGCTCCTTCCTTCAAGAGGCCCACAGTTTGGGGTCAAATTTCTCCTTATGGGACAGAAAATGCCTGTCAAAAATTGGCAGACAAAACAAACAAACAACCAAAAACTCAGAAAACTGTTGTTTTCCTGCCCCACCCAAAAATAAAGATAAAAATTAAAAAGTGTGATTATTAAGTTAGTCACAGTAATTTTTGCATGCACAAATGTTACAAAACAATATAAGGAAACAAGTACCGCAAGAAATATAACATGTAATACAGCGAAGTTCTTATTAAAACTCCCTTTATCCAAAACCTGGTCCTTTGCTCTATTTTAACGTTGCCACACAATAGTAGTATTCTATTGGTTAAACTTGCCTCAGAAAAGATAATAGAATTATGACTAGATTGTACCAGCGCTAGTCATCCTGCCCCAGGGAAGATACTGAGGCAGGTGAGAATGTGTCCACCTGCTTTTAACTTGCTCATCTGATCAACCTCCTGCATCACTCAAAATTTCACACACACACAAAAAAATGGTGGAGAGCCTAGAATTGCTTAAATTTAAAAATTCCTCACTGGTATAGGGTTAAAATTAATGATATTTGTCTTAAATACTGTTTATTATTACTTGGGTTATATAATAAACAAATTGACAGTAGAAAACCTCTTTGACAAATTTCTATCTCTTCATGACCGGATAGTTTATCTCATTGCTCACTCTTACGAAGAACTATAGAGTCAGGTTCAAGCTGGTGATAGAACAGTCCTGAAATCGCTTCTCCAACAAGCACACCAAGTATACAGCTACATATGCAACAACTTCCTCTCAAAAATACCCTAAAAACTGGCTGACAAACTCCTGGGTGAAGGAGAGAAGTCTCATGTGGAAGTATGTAGGAGAGGCTAGGACGCAATTTCGCCATGAACTCCAACGTGGGAACAACGACGACCCACAGGGCGGATAACGCAAACCTCGGAGCTCCTCCCGGAGGCGTGAAGGGCTTAAAGCCCACGTGGGGCACCCTTGACTTTTAAGACCTGCACCTGGACGATGAGCCATCAAAACATCTAGCTGTGAAAACCAACGGGGGTCGGGCCCAGAGCCCTACAGGCTCTGAGAAATGGGAAGAGGCTTCCGGACCTGGGACTCACCAGCGCCAGCGCCCCGCGGAAGCAGCCGGAGGCGCTTCGGCGCCCCGTGTGGCCCAAGGATGCTCGCCTTAGAGCCTGGGCCCGAGGGGCGGGCGGACGGCCCGGCATCTGATTTGACGCATGTTTGAAGCCTGCTGAGTGGGTGCTCTCTGGGACGGAGGCTGGGGGGCACCATCTTCGCTCACTCCTTTTTCTTCCACTGGCCAGGGGGCCTCGTGTTTTAACTCTAAGCTGCTGCTGCTTCTTTCAGGCCAGAAGCCAGCTCGCCATTCTCCATCCGCCCTGCTCCAGCGCGTAAGTACCTCCCAGAGGGGCACTTTTACACTCGCCCTGCACCCTGGTTCTTGCTTCTGGTGTTCCTGTGTTTGCAGCTGTCACCCAGGGGGATATCCCTTAATCTCCAGGCTTAGGTGGCCCTGGGAGGCTTGCGTTCCTGAGTCCCACAGGACTATAACAATCAGAAAAGTAGTGCTTGGAAGGTTACCAACCCCCAGGGACTGCAGACAGCTGACTGAAACATACCCCCAGTCTGTGAAAGCGGCCTGTTTGTTTTTCCAGAAGTTTCGGCATGAATCTTGGGGTGGGAGGGACCTCATAAATGCAGAGAACAGGTGGGGCGGGGCATGAGCAAAATGGGTGAAGGGGTTCAAAAGGTACACATTTCCTGTTATAAAATAAGCCATGTACAGTATGGTGACGATATAGGCATACCTCAGATAGTGCTGGTTTGGTTCCAGGCCTCCACAACAAAGCAAGTTGTAATCTTATTGCTGGTTGGAGGGTCTTACCTTCAATTGGTTAAAAAAAAAAAAAGCACCTGTGAGGCACAATGAAGAGCAATAAAACGAGGCACACCTTGTGCTTCAGTTCATTGCACCTCACAGATATTGCAGAGCTTTTTACAAATTGAAGACACAACCTTCCGCCCGCAGCAAGATGACAGCTTGCTTTATTGTTATACTTTATTGTAGTATTTATTGTAGTAGTTTAGAACCAAACCTACAATATCTTCGAGGTATGCTTGTATTTGAAAGTTGCTAAAAGAATAAATCTTAAGAGTTTTCGTCATAAGAAGAAAAAATTGTAACTGTATATGGTGACACATGTTGGCTAGACTTACTCTGAACATTTCACAATATATACAATTATCAAATCATTACATTGTACACCTGAAACTAATATGCATTATTTGCCAATCATATCTCAATTTAAAAAAAAAAAAAAAACAACTGTAATTAGCCACAAGCCAGGAAGAGAGTCAGTTCTGATTTCAGCAGTTTCTACCAAATGGCAGGTCAGCAAAAACAATCAAATTCCAGTGAGCTAAATGCTATGATTGATAATATACATGATCCATGAAGAGAGACTCAAAGCCCATTTTTTTCAGGGCAGTCTTCCAAGTAAAGGTCATTGCTGGGATGAATCTTTCATGCTGAATAGGAATTAGCCAGAACAAGAGAAAAAAAAAAATGAGTCAGAAAGAGAAACAGCATAAGCTAAGGAATAATAAACAGTATTAAAATTTAAGTCAGAGAGAAGAAAGACTATTTCCCACTATGGGCAGTAAATGAATCTAATTCGAAGATAATATATTACTGTTTTTACATTGCTGGATTCAATTTGTTAATATTTTCTTAACGATCCTTTATATTTATTCTCATAAGGGATATTTATCTTAATTTTCTTATAATTCTCTGGTTTTGGTAACATGACGATTCTGGCCTCATAACGACCACGTCTGAATGCACACTGGACATTTTGATTCTTACACTATTGTCAGAATTTTCCTGTCTCGTTTTAAAAGTTGAGGTTTGGTTTAGCAGCAATGAAGAAACTTCAAGATCAGCCTTGACCTTTTCTTTCCTTCCTTCCTTCCTTCCTCCCTCCCTCCCTCCTCCTCCCTCCTTCCTTCCTCCTTCCTTCCTTCCTTCCTTCCTTCCTCCTCTTTTTACGCATTCTTATGGAAGGTCTAGAGTAGCCATTACTGTAGAGCTTTTGTCTTTATTGTTTTTTTAATTTTTATTTTTTACTGTTACTGAGTCATTATTTTCCTGGGACTTCTGTCAGTGCCCCAATTTTTTCAATAAAGTCCCTCAACTCTGACTACTTAGAAATGTAATATCCCCTGGCCGATTACGAGATCTAGAAATTTTCATCTTGTAGCTCCCCAGTAATTCTTTACCCAGGATCATGGAGATTTACACTACACATTCAATTTTTAGAGTTCAGCAACAGATACAAGGGACTTCTACACTGAGCTTCTTTTCTGTGTAGCTCCGCACTCTCCAGCACTCTGCCTCACTAACCTCACCTGCCTCTTTTTCCCTGAAGTCCAAACGTACCTCCTCAACTAGTGAGATGACTGTCCTCTAGCTTGGTTACCACCTCTGAGCAACCATCTGTAAAGTTTTCTCAGGTAGAAATCTAAGGCAATTGGAGGGCTTACCTTATCTATTTTGTTTCTTAGGCGAAAGACTAAAAGAAGTTTTTTATATGTTATCCAGTTTTCTTGTGTTTATAGTGAAAAGGCACATCTAGTATCAGTTACTTCAACATAGCCATGAGAATTCATAAATATATTTACATTACATAAAATATTGCATTAGATGTAAGAGGCTAAATGATGTTATACATTTTCTATTGATTTTTGAACTAGCTTCAGTAAATTTTCGGATAACTCTTATTCTTGATATCTCCAATTCTTAGAAAACGAGTATCTAGCAACATAAAGTATTTTATTTTTCTGAAAGTTTTATTCATAGAAAAATGTAATAAATTACAGATGAGTTTAAATTTATACAACGAGTTTTAACAAAATATTTTTTTGTAAGTCCAGCCATTGAACAAGTTTACTAATGAGTTCTCATGTCAAACAACCTACTTAGGAAAGGAGGTTGTGAATACCAGCTGAGATCTGGCAGAAGGTATATGGGAAGAAGGGAATGGATGGAATGTGTTGGCATGGGTAACCAGTGGTAGGGAATCTCACAAAGCACCAATTTAAAGCCTAAATAAAATACCCAACTTAAAGACTTGGTGGGTAAGGAAACTATTTTATTTGTGTATTTTATAACCAGGTAAATTTTCCTTCAGATATAACTAAACAAACAAACATTCTTGAACATACAACAATTCGAGGGATGTAGTTTCCATGTCTCCTTCCATGAGATTACTGGCGATGAGAGTTGAATTCTTTTAAATAATAGACCGAGGCTAGAATAAATGCTAGGTTAACAGAACAGCACGTAAGTGTTAGATGACCTGCAAAGTGTAGAAATTTTAAAAAAAAGAAAAGGTGGGAGCTAAAAAGGTAGAGAGGGATAGTTCTTGAATTATCTTTATTAGCTAGATGTTATTTTAAAGCTGATAAATATAACAAGACTATTTAAAAGTAAACACAAGGAGAAATACTAGCTAATAGCAGGTGGCAAAGGAAAAGAAGGGGAAAGAAAGAGGAAAGACTCCAAATTTAGATTTTATTTTAGAATAGGATAAAAATTGTTGAGAGAAATAGAAAACTGAGTCTTATGTAAAGTTATAGTTACAAAAACAAGGGAAAATTGGAACTTTGTAGATGTCAGAAGGACTATGAACAAAATATTAAAGAAAAAGCAGACGTAGTGTAAACATATATACACATATGTAATTTAAAAAGATATAACAGTAAACAACCTTAATATAAGTTATAATAGGCTTTATCTGATTATTATGGAAAAAATAATTTTCAGTTTGGATTAGAAAGCAAACCCAAATTTTATTTTCTGTATAATAGAGGCATCCAAAGAATATGATTCAGACTAGCTGAAAATAAAATGATGAACAATTCCAAGGGTTCAAATCAAATGTAACCAAAAAGGAAGCAGAGATAATGACCTTAATATCAGACATATAAGAATTAAGACCAAAAAGTGTTACCAGATACAAATACTTTATAATGCTAAAGTTATAATTATAAATATAAGTAAATATAAGTAACATAGAATCAACATTCCATAAAACATAGACGGTATACAGAAAATTAAAATCCAGGAATAATACCAGAATTTCTAAATACTATAATGCTGAATACATCTTGAAAATTTCCAAGTAAGACATTAAGTTTAGAAAATATTTTTAATTTTTAAAGAAAAAGCTTTCTCCTGAAGAAACTTTGATCTAGAATGCCCTACCTAATTATACCCAAAGCTTCCTGTATTTTCAGAACTTACCTTGATTTTCACTTCTTTCTTATTAATAGTAGTTAGCACATGTTATATCTTTCTAGACATATGTATTTATTAAGTTGTCTCAGTGAATAATCACAAAGGCCTATGTGATAAATGGTATATACATATAATGGAATATTATTAGCCTTAAAAAAGACGTAAATTCTGCCACCTGTGACAACCTAGAGGTCGTTACACTAAATGAAATGAACTAGACACAGAACAACAAATACCACATGATACAGCTTAAAGGAGGAATCTAAAATAGTCATACTCAGAAAAGCATAGAGAAAGGTGTTAGTCAAAGGGTAAAAAAATTCAATTATACAAGATGAGTAAGTTCTAGAGATCTACTGTACACCATAGTACCTATAGTTAATACTGTATTATATACTTAAAAATTTGCTAAGAGGATAGGTCTTACGTGGAACATTCTTATCACACACAAACTAATAAAGATGATGAGAGGAAACTTTTGGAGGTAATAGATAAGTTTAAAACATAGATTGTGGTGAAGTTTTACAGATATATACTTATCTCTAAACTCATCAAGTTGTATGTATTAAATATATAAAGGTTTTTACTGTCAATCATACCTCAATAAAGTAGTTTAAAATCACAGTTAAAATAAGGACACAAGGCTCGTAAAGATGACTTACTTGCTCAAACTCACCTTCTAAGTTGTCGAGTCAGGATTAAAGGCAGCCATTCTAACCCTCCAGTTTACCTCTTAACCTCTTCTGATGTAAGTGAAACTCTCCCCTTGCTTTTTTTTTTCTTATAGCTAAAAAGACTAATAAATAGAATTTAAAATTTTAAATATATATATATATATATTCTGTCACCATGTTTATATTTCAGTTTTCTCTATTTCTCCATCCCAGCAATTCCTTTTTTGGAAAAAGGACTGTATACCTCACATTTTCTTTATACTCATCACTCTAGGTGAAGTAATTATCTATTGTCCCAGAGACTAAAAAAGTAGATATTGTTCAAGTAATTTTGGGAAACAGATTTGTAGAGGAATTCTTGCTTTTCATGTTATGATTCTGGAGACATTCACAATATAGGCATACAATCAAAAGACAAAATGTACAAATTAAAAATGAAAGCTTTTATTTTCCAGTTGCTTTATCTCCAACTTGGCATGGTTGCTTGCTTTCTTCTTTCCTTCCTCATTTTCCTCTTGGTCTTCATCACCCAACCTCATTGCCCTGTACTCACACACTGTGTGTTGGATAAGCATCCTTTTTATTAGTACGTTATCCTGTGAGATTATTCTTTTGTTTTATTTTGCATAAGTGGCACATATATCTAAGATATATCTATGTGGCTGTACAAATGTCTTTTTATGTTTCTTTTTTCTAATGCTGTATGTTATTTCTATACGGTCTCACATTTTCTTATCCAACTCTCCTAAAATAGATACCCAACTTTTCTTCATCTCCTTATGACCACAAACGTCACAGTGAATAACATCGTTCATGTTCCCTTACAGACCCATGGCAGAACCTTTTTGGGACATAGGAGTGGGATTTGTGAGTCATAACATGTATAAGAATGCTTAATTTAACAGAATCAGTGCTATTTTGCTCTCCGGAATGCCTTCACGACCCCACTCTCCCATGAGAACAGGATGGTTATTTTTACCCCATATCCAAACTTCCAATTTTCTGTAACAAAAAGAATAGTGACATTGCGTTATTCTTTTTTATCCCTCTGAAAATTATTCTCTTTAAGTAGAAAAAGATCTTTGACATCATTTTTTACAGGAAACACAAGGCTTTAGAAATCCTGAAGAAAAAGCATTTTGTTGGCCCCGATCATTTTATCAGAAATAGGCTGTTGCATAGCTAATGAGCAAACATGAATATGTAACTATATCAACAATTTGTTCCCTGTACTGCTACCTTTTAAAGAACAGAATATTCAGGGTGCTCCTTCTAATTACAGAGTTAAATCACAGTGTTTAAAATGCAATAAAAGAGAACAATTTGTAAAAGAAGGAACCCAGTAACAGATTTATATAAAATAGAACAGACAATTTGGCTTGGTTTAGAATTTATGAGAATTATCCATAAATTCTATTAATTAAAAGTGTACGTTAACTATTGAAAGAGGGCAAACATATATCCATAAATTTGAAAGGTTTTACCTTTTAAAGTCACTCAAAATTATCCATTAATGGCAGTTCTGAAAAATATCTTTTTGAAAAATAACAATAGTGCTGCTGAACCAGGAATCTTTTTTCCCCATAATTTCTTCCTCCAACATTTAATTAGTATATAGTTCTAAATGATCAGTATAATTTATAGGTAAATATATCCAATCATTTAATCATTAATGTACTTATATGCTCAATTATTAAATGAATAGAATTTATTATTGACCATAAAAGTTACCACCTTTGAATATCAATATTTCATAATTCTTTTTTCCAATGATGATAATTTGACATACATGATATATAAACAGAAATTTCACACTCTCATTCACTTCTGAATCTTCACTGCTTATAATACTGCTTGGTATAGAACGGATGCTTAATGAATATTAAAATAAGATGTATTTCTGGTATTAAAGGTGTAATGAATTAGAGTTAGGATTTATGGGTTTTAATTTGGAATCATTTATTTTTAATGATACCAAAGTAAATATATACTCAAATTCTGTGTGATACACCTACCTTCTGCTGGGCAGAAGGCATATTTTGAAAGAGATCTATGCAACAGAAAGGCAACTCCACGAAAGAGCTCCAAACATGGATATCACACAGTTTCTTTTGAAAGGACGAATCCTAAGAAATAGAATGGAGGTAGGGCGCATGAAAATTTCAGACAATAGGTAATAGATGGCCTTGAGAACCTATGAAATGGATCTGAAGCGGGCTCAGAAACGAGAAAAAGGTAATTACATTTACCTAGCTACAATTGGAGTTTAAGAGACCTCAAACCTACACAACAGTTAAGAAGAGGTTGAGATCTGAAATCACTGATAGGGTTAAAATTATAGCTCCACCTCTTCCTGTCCTTATGTTCTTGGGCGATGTTTTAAGTGCCATCTGCAAACTGGAAATAATAATGACATTTTCAATTAATGTGTTTTATTGTGAAGATTAATTCATATACAGTTCATGACTTGCTATTAGCACTCAATAAATATTAACCATGATTATTGCAATATCTTAACTATCTTTAAAGACATTAATACTTACATACCACAAATATTGTATAGGTTTATGCTGATATATTTTGACATTTGTTTTTATCTTGATTTTTAATTAGTATAATATAGTAGAACTTGCCTTTTACAGAAGCTACATAAGAACTATGTCAGTCTTCCATTCTTTAAAAGAGAATAAAATGGGGACAAAGCCACCTTTAAAGGTCGGTTGGTGACAGCTGTTCCAAAGGCATGACTAACCTTACAATACTTGTGTCACTTATATCATATTCCATAAACAAAGATTGTGTGCTCTAAAAACTAAAGAGAAGGAATAGCAAGTTTAAAGCAATATTGTATGGGAAACCACTCAGATCTTGATGAAGAAAAAATATATAATTGTATATCATATATATCTGAATTATTTCCTCTCATTATCTCCATAGATTTTCAAGCTGTCAATACATAGTGTCCATGAGATAATTATTTTACCTGATTCTATAGTCTATGTATGTATTTTTCAGGAACTACCAAATATCACATTATATTTTTTCTTACTGAATGTTGTCTGACACATCTCCTATTTAAAAATCAAAGGCTCACCCAAGAAACTGCATCATTCCCTGGGGCACACATATCTATAAAAATACACCAGTACTTTGGTTGCAAAGAGAATTTAGAATGTATCAGCTATTTAGTATCCCGTGAATGACGAGTGCCTCGAATGTAGAACAGAATAGAGACTGCAGCATTTATATTTTAGGGTAAACTGCAAACTGACATTGCTCAGTTGACATTGATATCAATGATGGAAGCATATTGCAATGTTCTGGAAAAATAGGGCCGCTGCTCTGTTATTTATCTAAGTTATAAGACAAAATAAACCCCTCCAAACAATGTTACACATATTCCAAACTGGAGCAATATTTAGTAATATGTATCAAAAGGCAAACATCTGTGTGATCTCTGATCTGGATGACCATTCCTGGAATTCACCCTGAAGAATAAGAAAGGTGAACAAAGATGTTCCTTTCAATATAATTTTTTTTTGTTTTCTTTTTTTATTTTCTGTTTGTATCCTCTCATGCTACTGTATGGTAGATTATTTATTCAGGATTCATTTTGATTTATCTATGGTGTTTTGAATATACCATTTTATATAATTTACTTAGAGGATACTTTAGGAATTACAACATACATTTGCATAATTTATTATAATCTACGTGTATTAATATTTTACAACTTTGAAGTGTAGAAACTATATCATTTAGCTTTTTTTATTTGCCCAACTTTTTAATTATAATTGTCTTAAGCATTTTCTCTACATACATTGAGTACCACATCAGATGTTATAATTTTTTCTTTAACCATCAAATATGACTTAATAAACTCATAAGAAGTGAGTTAATTTCTTATATGTACGCCTTTTTTCTCAAGCCAATATTTTTCTTTCCTTTTTGACCTTCTAAGACTTGTCATTTCCTCCTGTGTAGAAAACTTCCTTAAGCTATTATAAGGATAGTTTTGCTAGCGACAATTTATCTTTGTTTTCCTTTATCTGAGAATGTATTTTCCCTTTCTTCTTGAAGGATATTTTTCACATGATATAGAATTTGCTGTTGGCAGTTTTTTTTTTTCCTAGTATTTAAAAATGTTATGTTTCTTAATGGACATCCTTCTACCTCTTCTTGTCTTCAGGCTCCATTTCTATTCACAAGAGTTGTTGCTCAATGATTCCAAATTATCAGCGCTTTATGCAAACCACTGTGTCTCATGCTTAAAGCTCTCCCTTTGGTACCATGTCCAGGGAGCCTTGACTTTGTCAACAGAATGCTCAGTGGGGCTCTTTCCTAAACAAGACATCCACCCCAGTACATAAGCTTTAAAAAAGTAGAAGTCTGGCAACAAACTTAATAGCATTTATTTTCCTGTTGTATATGTAATGAATTTTTAAAAGTTAAAACTGTTACAATAAAATTGAATTAAATTAATTTTAAAGCCTTTATGTATATACCAGTACATGAATATAAAAAATCTTAAACATGGTTCTCAATTCTTGTGATGTATTAGAATAATCTGGACTGCTTTTTTTTTTTTTAAATGGTAACTAGAGTGCTTTTTAAAAATGCTAAAGCTAGAGCCCTGAACGCATAGATTCTGATTTACTTTGCTTGAGCCAGTCCTAAACTCTGTATTCTCTCATTCACAAAGGCTACTGTAAGGTGTTTAAGATAAAATTTCTTCTAGTCAATTTTTCTCTTAAGTGCCTGTTTGACTTTACTTATTTTGTTAAAGTTTGTATGTTGCAATTTAAAAAAGTCATCTTGGATTCCTCTTGCATGTTCATTTTCTATAGAACGAATTCCTGAATATGTTTTTGTTGTATTCTTTTTAATACCTACTTGTTTTTGTTGTATTCTTTTTAATACCTACTCTGTATTGCCTACCACTATGCTAATTCAGACTTTCATTAATGTTTATTAGTAATATTATTATAACGGCCTCCTAAATATTCTGATTTTTCTCGTGGCATTAGGTCTACAACTGAAATGAGTAATAGTTACTAATCACTAAAGGTTTCTATAACACTAGATATATTATGTTATTTAAATCAACAATGAACTTGAGATATATATTTTTTCTCATATTACAGGATGGAAACTGAAGCACCGAGAGATTAAGTACTGTGTCTAGAAGCGTCAAAACTGTGAGTAAAACCCAAATATATTTGGTTTTTAAGTATCTTCCATTAAAACATTTCCTAATCCTTCATTCTCATACTCATTCTGCATGAGATGCTTCCTTGTGTTAAAATTAGATGCTTCCTTAGGCTTCTCTAGTCAACTGCAAGCTCCCTAACAGCAGAGGTTTTACACACTTTCACACAAAAATTGTCTTGTAAATTTTACTGTCTTTAAATTATTTAGTAAAATTTAAATAATAGAATGAAAGATTGTTTATTTAAAATTTGTAGCATTAATTTTCTATCTTCTCTGAGGTTATATCTTTAAGTCAAACATGATCTTCTATCTGCTCTGAGGTTATATCTTTAAGTCAAACATGATCTTCCATCTTCATATTATTTTTATATTTTTAAATTTAAAAATATTTTTTCTATTACAATTGACATACGATATTATATTAGTTTCAAGTGTACAACATAGTGATTAAACATTTATATAATTTCAAAGTGATCACCTTGCTAAATCTAGTACTCACCCGTCAACATAGTTATTACAATATCGTTGACTCTATACTCTATGCTGTCCATTCCTGGGATTGTTTTTATAACTGGCAATTCGAACATCGTAATCCTTTCCTCTTTTTTGGCCATTACCCCAGCCTCCGTCCCATGTAGCAGCTATCAAAATGTCCTATGTATAAGTTTGCTTCTGTTTCGTTTGTTTATTATTTTGTTTTTTAGATTCCACATGTAAGTGAAATCATATGGTATTTGCCTTTCTCTGACATTTCACTTAGCATAATACTCTCTAAGTTCATCTAAGTTGTTGGGAATGGCAAAATTTCATTTTTTTTTTTTAATGACTGAGTGATATTCCATTGTATCTATGTTCCACATCTTCTTTATCCATTCATCTATCAGTGGACACTTAGGTTGCTTCCATATCTTGGCTATTGTGAACAATGCTGAAATGAAGATAGTGGTGTATATGTCTTTTCAAATTAAAGTTTTGTATTTCTTTGCATAAATACTCAAAAGTGGGATTACTGGGTCATATGGTAGTTCTATTCTTAGTTTTTTGAGGAACCTGCATACCGTTTTCCATAGTGGCTGAACCAATTTGCAATCCCAACAGTGCACGAAGGTTCTCTTTTTTCTACCTCCTACACAGCACTTGTTATGTGTTAATTTATTGATGATAGCCATTCTGACAGGTGTTAGGTGATATCTCATTGTAGTTTTAATTTCCCTGATGATTAGTGATATTGAGCATCTTTTCATATGTCTGTTAGCCATATGTCTTTCCTCTGGAGAAATGTCTATTCAGGTTCTCTGCCCATTTTTAAATTGGATTATTTGTTCTTTTGGTATTAAGTTGTTTGAATTCCTTATATATTTTGGATATTAATCCCTTATCAGATGTATCATTAGTGAATATCTTCTCCCATTCAGTAAATCGTCTTTTGTTGTTCATCTTCATATTATTAATTTGCTTAGAATACCCATTATCTAATATGGTATAAACACAAATGTTAACTCCATAATAAAATCTCCATGATTCCAAATTAGTGAAAGAAAACATAATGAATGACATTATTTAACTGCCAAAGCTGACCCTTCAAAATTAAAATTACTTTATGTAGAGATTAGATACCATTGATTCAACCAATGCTATTTTTATTTTTACAAGCATAAAAAATTAAGAATTGGAAATACAGTTTTGAATCTACTATATTATCCTAATTATATATAAAATATGCATAGCAAAAACACTAGCAAGATGTGGCACTGAAGTGTTAAGTATTTGTAGGATGATGGATGATTTTTTTCTACCTTCTGCCTTTCTGTGTTTTTAAAATTTTTTAATGATTACACACACACACACACACACATATATACGCACACGCACACACACGCGTGCGCGCGCGCACACACACACACATATATATATAAATACTTGCATGGAAAAGAGAAAATTTATTTTTAAAAGAGCACATTAAAAATAGTGACAGATTTCCCAATAAAATTTATGAAATGTAAATATCTTAGAAAAATCCAAAGAACTTTATGATTTAATTTCTTAAAATAACAACTGAACAACCAAACAGTGATGGAGGTAAGAGTGAAGTAAATTTTATCATTGAAGAATGTTAGCATTTTAGCTAAGATGTGACAAGTTTCAAAATATTATAAATATTGAAGCAAGGGAATGATGAAACAAATGACAGAGTTATGACTCCAGAAATATCTCTTACCGTATTAACTGAATAGAAAGCTATAAAACAATTATAGCTCAAAGCTTGACTGGGCATATATATATATATGAAGAAGGTACAGCAACACACACAGAAAACACTGGAAAATGTCACTAAATATTCGGTGTGTGCCAGAGGAGGAATATCTAAATCATAAAAACTATTTTGATGTATGTCACCTAAACATCTATACTATTTACCATTTTTATAGAAATAATAATCTAGTTTCATTATTACAAAAAAATTACCACAGGATAGAAATGCTGAAAAGAGATTTTAAAGATCAGTTCATCAACAATTTTCTGTACTCTAGAAATAAAAAATAAAATGAGTATAGCAATTATAAAATGTTCATTAAATAATTTTACAAATATTTACTGAGTCCCTAGTATAGACAAGGAAGGTCCACGATCCTAGCAAAGGGCAAAGTATCTGCAAATACCCTAAAGCAAAAATCTTCATATATATGACAAGCTGAAAGAAAGCCACTGTAACAGAGAACAGCGTGGATGAAAGCGGAAAGTTTAGTGAGGTAGGACCCTGCAAACTAGGTTCAGCAGAAGACAGTCATAGGACATAATTCACATTTAAAATGATGTATTGCAATAAACCCATGTAATGGGGTTTATCTGAGATAGAGTGAGGTATATTAGATAATTTGTTCAAGCCAGAGAAGGGACAACCGTTTAAACTCAGATCCTTTTACTACATGCCATGTATTATCTCGCCTTACTGCTCTACCAAGCTGTTGTTCTCTCTCTCACAAGCGGACTACAATGTTTGGTGCTATGCGCTGGAAGAGTATATATGAATCTCAAAATAGCCTTTGAGTTTCTAATCTAATTTGGGGACTGATCATATATCTAAAGTGATGCATTGTATTATCCAACAGGGTAGTCACTAAATGAGTGATAAGATCCAGTTCAAAGATATCTTCACAGAGGGAAAGGGACAATCTGAATCAATAAAACTCATCTTTGCTATGGTTTTAAGAAGAGATTTAATTATTACAATTATATGTCTGCATATACACAGTTGTGTACATGGACCCACAGAGATATCCAATATGGCCCATTCTGCCATGTCAAGACACAAACAGCCCACTTCTAGTATATTTCATAACAATTCAAAATTTTATCTAACCTATTTATAGGCTCCTAGTTCCTGTATTCTATTACCAAATTGTCTGAAAACTTCACACAATATTTATTCTAAAGGCTGTCATTTTTATTCCACATACAAAGGAGAAGGAAAGAGAAACTACAGAATTGTTTGCCCAGTATCGCCTTTATTTTCTAGATGCTTCATGTTATCAGTAAAGACCGGCCCATTACAGTCTAATACACACTTTTCAGATGTCCTCTCTGATCTGTTTCCTGCCCAAGGTCACGTCCCATTCTTGAGAAACACAATTATAGGTCTCTTGTTTCATTGTTAGAAATTGTCTCCCAGCTATTGTCTCCCAAAACACTGATACTTTATATAGTTTCTGGGTGTTGAGTGTCTAGGACCTGACCATGACTCCTGTCACTTCTCTCAGCCAAGGTTTTCAGCATGAACTCTCCACCTTTGTGAAGTCTTTTTTGGGAGTATTCTCTATTATATTAAAAAACCGATCTGTCTTCTCTCAAGAAACCAGTTCTGTATACTAAGGACATGGGGCAACATTTTGTAATCCACAAAGGCAAATAAAGCCCTATTACTCTGCATTTATGTATTTAAGAGGGATATATTAATGACTCTTCACAAGATTTTGAAAGCATGATGATTTAAAAATTTAGTTTAAATTTTAAAATTAAGTTTTGTATAATAAAGGAGATTAAAATACCTACCTTAGACACACATATACATAACCTTACCATACTTTAAAACTTCATATGATATTAAAAATGCACAAAAATATAGTGATAATGCGTATAAATTAATATAAATAATAGAAAAAGAACTCCTTGGGTCGAATGAGGCATAATTGTCTTATTTTTAACTTAACACTATATTTTAAATGCTATAGGAAACCCAAGTAAAGGACTAACCAGCAGAGTTTGACAAGGCAATTAATATTGTAATTAAGAAAAGATACTGGAAATTTTCGGTTCTAGGAGAATTACTAAAACAACCTAATTCAGTAAAGGCAAAGTGTATGAGGCACTACAGTTGTTTGTACAATGTGGGGTCCATATTAGCTTTTGAAAGTACTGAAGAGCTACTGTGTTGAATCAAATTGGTAGCAAGATGAATCTGGGACTATATCATAAAATAACAAACACAAGAAAATTAAGGATTGAAAAAGGATAAATGCTTAGTGGATAATGGAAAGGAAAACAGAAATATTATCTTTTATCAGTATTGAAAACCACACCATTAGGGCATTTTGACAATTACTAAGTATAATTTGGGGGAGGTATTTGTTGATACATGTTATAGACAATCTTGAATAAGTTTGAGAATCAGAACCACATCCCAAGAACCAGTTGCTTTCACATAAACAATGAAACAAAGAAAAACATGCCTTCATGTTACAAATTCAAACCTAGTATATCTGTACTCATTTGAACTAGAAAACTGACACACCCCTAAGTGGAGAAAAAATATGTCTGTATTCATTTATAATGTATTTTATCTATTTTATAAAGATACTCAGAGGTATTTTAGTTATCTTGTTTTTCCTCTTTCATAAACCATTTTAAAAATTGCTTAATACTGCTTTTTATTTAACTTAAAAGCAAAAAGTTGGTACATAATGAAATTTAAGTAATGCTACTATTAGGATTGTTTAAAAAAGTCATCATGCTAAAAAAAGTTTAGTATCACATGGTCCGTGATAAATGTTATACAATAAAAATCTTGAAATTTGCATGTTATCCTTAGGGTTTAACACCTACACAAATGTACATATTCAAATCATAGGTAATAGAATATAAAAGCTAAATTGAACATTTGTGTCTTTTCTTGGTTGAGTTGGTGATTATAAACAAGACAAAACTCTGGTATTATAAATGTCTTTCCCTATCTTCACGCACACACAAAAATCCACAAAGAATATAAAACAAGAATAGATGTTATGTTTTTAACATTACAGCCGTGTGCCTCATAATGATATTTCTGTCAACGTTGAAACACATATATGACTGCGGTCCCATAAGATTATAATGAAGCTGAAAATTTCTATTGCCTAGTGACCTGGTAGTCGATGTAACATCATAGTGTGATGCATAACTTAGGGGTTTGTGGTGATGCTGGTGTAAACAAACCTACTGCTTTGCTAGTTGTGTTAAAGTATATAGCCCATATAATTATGTAAAATACATAATCCCTGATAGCGATTATCAGCAACTATATGATTGGTTTGTATATTTACTACACTACATCTTTCATTACGTTGGAGTGTACTCTTTCTACTTTTTTAAAAAAAGTTTGCTTTGAAGCATATGCCATTACGTCCTTTCTAGCTTCATGTCTCGTGTTTACTGCACCTCTTTATTGCATCATTTTCTTCTTGCTTGATTTAATCTCATATTCTTTTATTCATCATGGCCACTATGAGTACAAAACCCACTACTAATGTTGTCAGTAATAGGCCACATCAAGCTATTGGCCTGGAAACAAAATTAAAAGTGGCTATGGACTACAAAGGTGGACAATCAGTGATGGTTATTGCTCACCACTCAGGCATATCCCATTCCATGATCTTGAAGCACAAGAACAAAGTAATGAAGCTGTTAGAAAATCTGCTTCACTGAAGGCAATGAGACTAACAGAAACTGAAGAAAGGCCTATATCAGACATAAAGAAACTTCTAACAATGTGGATTGGAGACCAAACACAGAAGCATATTCCTCTGATCACCGTGATGATCATGGCCAAAGCAAAACTTTGTGAGGTTGAAATAAAATCGTGATTCATTGGAAGAAGTCACCCTCGTGGATGACTTTTAGAGGTTCAAGAATTCAGTGGAGAAAGTAACTGGAAATAGCAAGAGAATTAGAATTAGAACCTGAAGATGTGACTAAATTGCTTCAATCTCATGATAAAAATTTAACATGTGAGGTGTTGCTTCTAATGGACAAGCAAAGAAAATGGTTTCTTGAGATAGAATCTACTCCTGGTGAGAACTCTGTGAAGATTGTTGCAGTGACAACAAAGGAGTTTGAATATTAACATGGTCGATAAAGTAGCAGGATTTGACTGACTCTAATTTTGAAAGAATTTTTACTGTGGGTAAATGCCATCAGTGTTGCATGCCATGGAGAAACCACTTACAAAAGGAAAAGTCAATCCACGTGACAAACTATGCTGTTGTTTTATTTTAAGAAGTTGCCACCCCAGTCTTTAGCAATTGCCACCGTGATCAGTCAGCAGCTATCAACACTGAAGCAAGACCCTCCACCAGCAAAAAGATTATAACTCACTGAAGATTTAGTTGATGGTTAGTATTTTTGGCAATAAAGTATTTTTAATTAAGGTATGTGCATTGTAAGGCAATGCTATTGCACACTTAATAGACTTCAGTATCATGTAAACATAACTTATATGCACTGGGAAAATAAAAAATTGTGTGACTTGCTTATTGCAAGATGCACTTTATTGCAATGATCTAGAAATGAATGCAATATTTCTAAGGTATGCCTGTAATATGTTCTCATTACTTGTTTGTATTTTAAACAAAACTTTATTTAATTTTGCCACTATTTTTCAGTATGCTGCTTTTGTGGCAGTTGCTGTGTTAGTGTCACAAAAGTAAGTTGTAACTAAGCAATATTTCTTTAAAACATTGTTAAAAATTAGCTGCAAACTATCATCTATTTTCAAATGACCCAGATTATGGATTTTACTCAGGAGAGGGAAATAAATCTGAGGAAGAAAAACAATCATATTTTTTAAAAAGAGAATTCATAGTACAACACAAAGAGCCTTAACTAGGGCAGAAACATTAGAAGACTCTGTCATTAGAAAGAAAACTTGAAAATAAATACAAATGAAAATACCCAACATTGGGGAAAAAAAACAATATCTCTTCTAGTGGGTGTGTTTCTTCCACTAGAAGTGACATTAAACCATATGTAAAATCAGTCCTCTTTTCTCATTCATCATTACCTTATTCTTTAAAAAATGTTATATAGAGTCTAAATGCATTTTCACTGAAATGTTCATTCAATATCTATTAAGTATCTAAAAAGTTTGAAGCATATGAGTCATAGGGATAGGAAATAAAATCGGTGCCTTTAAAAAGTAGATAGGCCTGTTGAAAAGATAAAACACTAAGCACACATAACTCATTATGGATTGAAACCATATAGGAGATGGTAGATTGTTAGGTGTCTAAACAAATATTAGAAAGTGAACACTGAAGATTAGAAGGGAGAGCAATAGACGCAGATTAGAAAAGAAGACTCAACAGGATTGGAAAAAGATCTTGTAAGATATGGGTAAGGTTTATGATTCAAGGAGGTTTTGCTGGATAGAAAGTCCAGTATAAGCAAAGGCATGGAGGTAGAAGCAGTGTTGAGAGAATATTATATATCTGGCAAATCTTACAGGACTTGTTATATTTGGGAGTATGAAAAATAATAATTAGAGAAAAAGAGGTATCTAGCATTTATTTAACATTACTATACACAAGATACTTTACAAAGTCTCACAATAAGATCATGTGGTAAGTACTATTATATCCATTTTATAGAAAAAAATAATAAATGAACTTGGAATATATTAAGAGATTTTTGTAAAAGGAAATACTATGCTGTGTGCTAAGTGAAAAAGGCAATCTGCAGAAGGAAATGCAGGTAGGTAAGAAAGAAGAGAATATAAATTGGGAAGTAGGGACAATGCACATTTTGTGAATTAAATTTCTTTTTTCATAGACCACTGACATTTTAAAAACGAATCTGTAAAGTGAATTAAAGAATGCCAGTCTAGGAAAATTCTTAGCTTCAGTGAATAAATTCACAGTATTAGCACTGAATGGTGAGAAAGCAAAATAACTTCTCTTCGAGGTAATGCTAGATCTCATTAGATATAATTTTTTAAAATTTTATTCACCATAAAGATGCATAAATCTGACATACAGATTCTACCATATATCAGTAAGCATTATACTCGTAAAAAGTCACTAAATTCTTCTCCAAAATAACATGGAAGAAGTACAGAGGACAGAAGGACAGCTAGACACACCTTACAGAAGATAATAGACTTGGTCCCTCTTTTCTTATAGAGCTCTTGCATGTCTTAATCCTTTCTCTTTCTCTCACTATCTCTTCGTTTCTTTCTCTTTCTTGCTTTCTTACCTTTATTATTATTATTATTATTATTATTATTTTTATGGCTCGGAGGCTGGCAAATTATACTCTAAGAAGTGAAAAGAACAGAAAAAGAATTATGAAAATTAAGAGTGTAAAACCTAGTAAAGATCTGAAGTAGATGAAGGTGAAATTTCATCTGAAGAATATGCAATTAATATATACAGTTTTAATTTTTAAAATATATTAGTGAACAGATGCAAACATTAGGAACTAAGTTTGTTCTATTTGGTAACTGGCAAACAAAGCAGAAAAGACTTTCTAAAATTGGAATAATTGTTATAGCATCTGTGGTTTTAGGGCACTGTTTTTGAAATTTGACAAGTTTCACCAAAAATTACAGATATGATGAAGGGACTTATGATAATACATAAGGTGGAAGAAGTCAGCATTCTTAGCTCAGTACGTGGATATTAGGAAAAGTAGTAATAATGTTAATCTCAAATAAAAAGATTTAATCTGGATCATCAGGTACTTTACACAAGTTCTGTCATTTGGCAGTTGTCAGCAGCATCTTTTGTAACTATTAAAATAGTTTTAATCTAAAAGTAAAAGGTTTTTTTTCTAGGTGAGAAACTTTATAACTTTATAAATTTTTCTAGGTGAGAAACTTTATAACTTTATAAATTTTAACATAAATTTTAACATAAATATAAATTTTAACAGAAACTTTATAACTTTATAAATTTTAACAGTGTTCAGAAAGTCTCTAATAACAAGGAATATAGGGGGAAAGGAATAAATATTTAGAATATAGATTACAAATCTTTGATTTATCTAATATCTCCAGAATCATATTAGAAATATGAGATTAATTGAGCAATTCTAATTTTAAATATGACATGTATTAGGTAGAAAATTACTAAACTACAAATTTTGTGGGTTTAAAATGAAATAAGGCAGTTCCACGTTTGGTCAAGATGAATAACAGTAACCAAATTTACTCTCCTGCCTGGTTCAATAAAAGGAGAAAATATTAAAATAGCAGTTTTCAACACTGGTCATCAGACATCCGAGACTCTGATCCATGAGAGCTGGTAAACAATTAACCCTGTGATACTCCAGCTTACTAGCCTTGAGAGAATTTCCAGGCCATGGTACAGAGAAGACGAACACAGGTGAAGCCTCGTGGACTTCCTGAGTTGAAAGATGGAGATAAGAATCCAGAGAGACTAAGATAACTAAAGTGCAGAGGCTGGAGGACCAAAATGAAGAGTTGCAGCAAGAGAGAACCCTGGAGATCTGTGGAGGATTTCCTCCGGCTGCTTGGCTGAGCACTGTGGGAGAAACCACAAAAGGATTAGTGAGAACAGAGCCTTGTGCTCATTCAGTGACTTTTCCCACCAGCTATATTGGAGAACAGCATAATTCAGGGGGCTGTAGGGAGAGTACACAGAGTATCTAGGACTCATTAATAGGGAACAGTTAGATAAAACATTGCTCTAGCACAGCCTAACATATCTTACAAGCAAGAGTGAAAAGGATCAAACAGTTTCTAAATAACTTCATTGCATTTGAGAACAAAGCTCAGGTCACATATATATATGTTTGTGTATATTTATATATACGTAACTATAAAAATATCCATATCCCAATAAAGTAAAATTCACAATTTTATGTTATATTCTTTGTAAGCAAAGATTACTAGTCATAAGACAAACCTCAATAAATTTAAAAGGATTCAAGTCATACAACATGTGTTCTCTGACGATAATGGAATAAATTAGACATTAATTTTTTCAAAAATCTGGAAAAAAATCCCTAAACATTTGGAAATGGAATAACACGGTTATATATAACCCATGAATCAAAGAAAAAAAAAGAAAATTAGAACATTTGAATGAAAATAAAAGCATAACTCATTAAAATGTGTGGAATATCACCAAAACAGTTCTTAGAAGCAATTTATAGGAGTAACTGCCTATGTTAGAAGTGAAGAAATGTCTCAAATAAATGTTCTTGCTTTCTATATTAATGAACTAAGAAAAGAACAACAACAAAAAACCTCAAAATCACAAAAATCAGAGCAAAATAATAAGATGGAAATAGAAAAACAATATAGAAAAATCAATGAAAACAAAAGCTATTTCTTTGGGATTAAAAAAAACAAAACAAAGAGGTTTCTTAAAATGAAAGGATTCTAGCCAGAGTGACCAGGATAAAGGAGAAAAGATACAAATTACCAGTTTCAGGAATTAGATAGGTGACATCATGAGAGATTCTACAGATATTAAGTTGATAATAAGCAAATATGAATAATTTTATGCCTATAAAATGACAACTTAAATGAAATAGACATTTCTTGAAAGATACAACCTATAAAAACTGACTCAAGAAGAAACTTGAAAATAAATGTCTTGGGACACAAAGCAATGCACATGGCAACTACAGTTAATAAGTTGCTACTACAGTAAATCTTAAAAGTTCTCATCACAAGAAAAGTTCTGTATGTACAGCGAATGTTAACTAGACTTATTGTGATCATTTCATAAAATATACAAATATTGAATTTTGATGTAAACCTGAAACTAGTAATGTCGTATGTCAATTATACTTCAATAAAGCTGTTTTAAAAAGTTGGAATTTTGAAAATTTTACAACACTTCATTCTGTTTATTAAGAGAGATGTTTTGAAGGAGTGGCACAGGACCTATATTGCTTTGAAATCATGTTGCCATTCTTTTTTATTTAATTATTTCACATATATTATGTGTCATGAATTCTGTGAAAGTTTTTTTTACACTGTTTCATTTGTTTCATCATGTAGAACTTCCTTTTAAAAGCTTATCACAGAAAAATCATTCCAATTAATTTAGCATTCTTGTTAATTGTAAAATGGCCAATTTCGAGTAAAAAAAATCATTAAAACAGTGGTCTCATAAAGATCAGTTTTAGTCTTGCACTCTGTCAGTATCTTCAGTGCTGCTACCCTACTTGTCAAACTACTGTATGCATTTTGAAAAGGTGTGGCTCTATGACAGTCTAGTCACTTGAGACAGTATTTGTGAAATTTCATAGGAAACTAAAGAGAAAAATAAACTGAATCATTTTGTTCTCTGGCTTAACAAAAAATTAACCACAGGTAACTTGAGGATTAGCATCATTAAGAAAAAATATTTCTATTTTAAAATATTATCAAAAGAACATATCACAACTGAAAGCTTACTGTCCACCCTAGTCACTATCAACAATGAGATGATACAACAAAATTTTATTACCTTAATCATTGATCTTTATCTTCACGGGTTTTTGAGAAAGCCATTCAGAAGCCTATTTTTAGAGGTGACATTCAGTATTATTTTATGTTACTTTTGGGTGAACAGCATAGTGGTTAGACATTTATAAAACTTAGGAAGCGATCTCCTCAATTAGTACCCACCTGGCACTATGCATAGTTATCGCATTATTATTGACTATATTCCCTGTGCTATAGTTTATATCCATGTGGCTATTCATAATTACCAATGTGTACTTCTTAATCTCTTCACCTTTTTTACCCAGCATCGTAACCCCCATCCCATCTGACAATCACCAGTTCGTTCTCTGAATCTATAGGTCTATTTTTGCTTTATTTTGTTAGTTAGGTTTCATGTTAGTGAAATTATATTGTATTTGTCTTTCTTTGACTTATTTCAGAAGCCTTTACATGCCATAATATCACTTAAGAAACATACTCAAGCTATCCTAATATTGAAAGTAAGGTGACGAGAAGCAATTACAGTTGATAAATATGACATCACTTTAATAACTTTAATATTAATAAGAACATTTGTAAATATTCAAAAAAGAAAGTGATGGTTATTTGATAGTAACATGGTTGTACTAAAACTAGTTAATACAGACTAACTATATTTCCATTCATAAATTGTCTGCCTAGGAGTTATTAAGAGAAAGCCTAGAGAATATCTGATTTCAGTAAGGTCGTTGTCAGTGCTTTCTACTTTATACATGTATGAAAGATGAGAAAGGAGGTTTCAGTGAAAGAAGGCACTTTACACTGCACGGTATGTCACATAATCAGAAAGCATCTTTATTTTTCTCTCTCACCAGTTCTTTAAATTTACTCTGAGAGAAATGTCCTTCCACTTTCCCAGATGAAAATTGGAGTTTCTCCTTGAGTTTTGCCAAATATTTTGCAGCTATGTTAAACTGCAAATACAGACTTGATTCAGAAGTTAAATATAAGTTCACATAACAATAAAACTTCTCTATTTGATTTGAAGTTGTTAAAATAATCTTCTCTCACCCAAACAGAACATTCTAGGTGGGAAGTTGAAGAAAGGGGCATGAGCCTCCCCTTCAACTTCAGACACCAGTCACAAACCCTCTGTACTAATGATCAGCTGGCTATAAATCAGAGGTTCCCAGGACTCCCTCATTAGGTTAGATTAATTTGCTAGAGTGGCTCACAGAATGCAGAGAAACATTTTACTTACTAGATTACTGGTTTATTTAAAAGGCTATAATTCAGAAACAGCCAGATGGAAGAGGTTCATAGAGCAAGGCTTGGGAAAAGGTTCAGAGCTTCCGTGCCCGCTCCAGGCTCACCACTCACCTGACACTTACACGCTTCTGCCAACCTGGAAGCTCTCTGAGCCTAGTCCTTTTGGGTTTTTATGCAGGCTTCATTACAAAGGCATGAATACTAAATCGTTGGCCATTGGCAATTTCTTCAACTTCAGAGCCCCTCTCCTGGAGGAACTTTTAGAGTGGGACTGAAAGTTCCAACTATCCTATCACATCATTCTGACAGCCACCCCCCACCCCAGCCCCCGTCCCTATCCCCCATTCCCCACATCCCATCCCCCATCCTTAAGTGTCATTAACATAACAAAAAGCACCATATTGCTCCCATCACTTAGGAAATTCCAAGGGGTTTGGGGAGTCTGTGCCAGAAACAGGGATGAGGTCCAAGTATATATTTCTTATTATAAATCATAATATCACAATAACCTCTTTTGATTTTTTTTTCATTGTATACTCATTGTATAGTCCCTGTTGGGGTATAATACACAATACCATTTTCCTAAAGAAATCCTCACAGAAATCTATGTTCGTCTTTGCCCCTTTTTATAACCTTGGTGTGGTTGAAAATTTTTTAAGAGTTAAATCCTATGAAAATGCCAGACTGTCTAGTTTTATATCTGCTCTGTCTTTGTGCCCCAGTTGAAATTCCACTTTAATATCCTGATACAGTGTGTAGTTCTGTAACTACACTATCAGACACAGAGCACTAACTAATGGGCCCTTTTCTATCTGGAGGTCGTCTCTGACGGCATGCCGTGTGTAGCTATTCTGTTCAACATTTGAAATAAATACTGTGGATGAAGATAATAAAAGCTTGTTTATCAAAGTTTTAGATGTCAGAGTTCCATATGGTAGCCGATCTGAAAGGAATGAGATAAAAATTTAATAGAAGTATGTGCATCGTCATGCATTTACATACAATAAACCACCTTCCCAGGGATGAAAGAAGAGGGGACACTGGTGGCACTGAGTCAAGATGGCAGGAGCCCAGGCTGCTCCATCAAAACATAGTGTCGACATTAGACAGAATATTTTAGAATAATCTCTTGTATTAGACTCTTCAAGTTGCAATTCAAAGAAATCTTACTCAAATGGCTTAAGTAAGAAAGGATGTTTATATCTGTAATACCTGAAACGTCCAAAGACAGGCTTCATTTTCTTCTGAATCTAGGTGGTTTAAGGGATCTGTTTCTCTTTATTGCTCGCTTCTTTCTTCCTCTGTAGTAGGCGATTTCTCAGGTGAGATACAGACAATAGCAAGATGGCCAGCTGTTGCTCCAACATTGTATCTTTGGTTAAGCAATATCAACAGATTTATTTCTGTAATAATTCCAATTTCACTGCCAGGTTACCTTGGAAAGATCAATCTTAAGCTCACGTGTCTGTCTCTGAACCAATTGCTGTGGTCAGTGGCTAAGTTCAACTGCACCTTTGTCATTTGACCACAAGATGACTTAAAGTAGAGCAAGGATCAATAGCATCTAGAAGGAATGCTAGATGTTGTTACCAGAAAAGGGAGAATGAATGTTAAATAGAAATGAAACTATTCACTACATCCAGACACATTGTCCAAAGACTTTTGACAAACTGTAGTGAGTTCAGTGAAGTATAGATACAATAATAAAAGATTTTTTAAACCATGTCCTATAAGAAAGTAGTGAAAATTAGTCATATTTTGTTTGAACAAGAGAAGGGTGGGGAAAGTTGGGACAGTAAATATGTTTTTCAAACATTATATAAACCAGTATGTAAAGGAGATAAACCTGTCTGTAAAAGGCAAACCTTAGACTAAGGCTTGGAACTTACAGGAAAATTTATTTTTATATTAACTAATTTTATAAAAATATATGGCACTGAAAACCAGTTGAAAATAAGATCTCTCATAGATGGATTTATTTCTTGTCATTAGTAGTTTTTAATGTAATGTTTCACGTCTTTAGTTCAAGAAGTACAAGGCCGACACAGTAATAACAAACATTTACTATTCGAAATGGCACAGCATGAACATGCATTAGACCACCCTGCCTGCCCAACTTTGCCTTCCTAGCTACACGTAAGGACAGAAATAAATAATACTCCTTTCAAATATGTGTTTTCTCATGTTATTTTTGCACTCATATTTTATGCATCATTCTAACTTAACATTTTCTGCCCTGTAACAAGAAAATTGGTAATTCAGACTGAGCTTTATTAAGGCTAAATCTTATTTCATAATTTTATAATGATATTTTTCTCTTCATTCAAAAAACAAAAAGTCACGAAGGCAAATGAAATGATGTTTTCCTTATGATATCAGAAACTAATTTGCTAGCAGAATTTTGAGTGGGTTGAACATACTCACCCCAATCAGTAAGCATGACTGATGTTTACTTATTAGCCTCTCCTGTTGTTCTAATTACCTATTATGGGTCATCATTCACCAATTTGACTTGTGGAAGAGTTTTGAGTGTAGGAGGCTTGGGATGGGTCTGCAAATTCAAATTCATTATTTTTAAAAGTCTTAAAAATTAAAAGCAACCTCATTTATTTTCATGTCAAGAACACTACAATATAAAAAACATAGGTAGAACATTTCACATTATTTTTTTGTGACATCTAAGAGGAATAAATTATTTATCTTTATGTCTGAGTACACACATACACAAAACACATACTCTTGAAAGTTGCGAAAAGGAGTAATTTAATAAAAAATAAATAGGTTAAGGATAAGGGAAAGATTGTGAGATCTTCACCTGGACTAGAACTATAAAGTCATTAGAATCTGTGCTGTCCAAGAGGAATACATTTCTTTATGTGTGTATATTTAGGTACATGTGTCTATATAGTTGCATAAACAAATTTATGAATATGTTAATATATTTATTTCAAGAATATTGGCAATACTTGCAGAGGAAACTGAAACTGATATACCATACTGGACATGCTAAAAAGGGCATTTGCTACACTCATAATCCCATCTAGGCAGGCATGTTTTTATCACATAAACCTCATCTCTTGTGCCATACTTAATGGATCCAAAATTGGGCACCACGCCCAAGGAAAGCCAATGGATAGCTTTCCTGTGACCTATGATAGGGCTCTTGTGGATTAGTACAAATGTACTGGGCCAACCAGATTTTCTCTCTTGGGAATTTGAACTAGAGAGAGTAGAAAATGTCAGGCAGAGAGAGATCCGTAAAGGGATATTTCATGAGGATTATGGTGAAATGAAGTTATTATAAAGCAGGAAAGATAACCATTATGGACCACATATTTCTCTAAAATTCATATGTTGAAATCTAACCCCTAATGGATTGGTACGGGATAAATGCCCTTATAAAATAAAAGGAGAAGATAAGAATCATCGCCCTCTATTCTCTGCTGTGTGAGGATGTAGGAGACCAGGAAGCAGACACTGGATCTCCCAGAATCTTGAGCTTCTCAGCCTCCAGAACTGTGAGATATAGATGTCATCAGACATGTCATTAGAAATACATGTCACCAAGCCACCCTGTCTAATGCATTCTCTTATAGCAGCTTCAGTTGACTTAAGACAATGACTGGGACAAATCAGCAGAAATTCAATGTAAGTTTATAGATAAGAATGTAAAGAATCAGTCATCTGTAGTGAGAGTTGAAATATTTGAGAAGACACCAAGAAGAATAGATTGGGGAGCACATAGAATTGTCTCAAATTCTAATGACAGTCTAGTTTTAGTTCGGGCGAATGTTGACCATCTGTCCTTGATTCTTTCCTTGTTCTATCATTTACCTTAAATTTATCATTCTAACAACTCAACAATATTTCTAAACTTATCAAGAGTCAGCATAAGTGAGTAGTTAAAAGAGAAAACAAAGCAAATTAGGGTTCAAATTTGTAGCTCTGCTACTTATGACCAGTGTGATCTCGAGAAAGTTACCTAATGGTCAGTGGCTGAGTGTCTCTCATTTGTTTTTCAGTTAACTTCATTAAACTATAATTTACATAAAATATGTCCCTTTAAGTGTAAAGTTGGAAGAATTTGAAGAAATGCACATGTCTATTTAACCACCACTATCAACGCGTAGAACAGTTCCTTCCTCCAAAAAAATACCTGCAAGCCATTTTGTAGCTAATATCTCCCTGTCTCCCTGGTTTAAAGCAAACGTCAACCTTTTTCTGTCAGTTACATTAATTTTTGTTTTTTCAGTATTATACACTAGTGTAATCTTAAAGAAACTTAGGAATCCATGCCTGTTATGTGTATTAGTAGTATGTTGCTTTTTATTACTAAGAGATAAAAGAGAAAAATAAATTTTTCTGCTGCATAGATATACCACAGTTTTAGTCAGGTGTTGATGAAAATTGTTTTTTCTGTTTATTTTTTTGGTTATTAATAAAAAAACTTATGGACATTTGTGTATAAGTTTTTGAGGCCCTTATTTCATTTCTCTTAGGTTTTATACTAGGAAATGGAATTTCTGAATCATGCATGTTTAACTTTATAAGTTGCCAAATCTCTGAAATGGCAGTGTATGAAATTTCCAGTTTGTCCGCATTCTTATCAGTATTTAGTAGCATTAGTCCTTTTTATTTTAACCATTCTAGTGGGGATGTGTTCACCTTATTATACTTTTATTTTGCATTTCCTTGACAACTAATGACTTTGAGCATTTTTCATGTGCTTATCAGCCATTCATTTATCTTCTTTTGTGAAGTATCTAACTCTTTGCCCATTTTTAAATCAAATTATTTTTCTTACAATTGTGGAGTTGTACAATTTATGTATTTGTTAAATTCTTAAATATTCAAAGCTTTGATGCTACATTAAATTATACATATTTGTGTATATAAAAGTGTGTACATATAGATTTGTATATATGTACATATGCTTTTTTACAATTTTTCATTGGTAATATTTATAAATACAATTGACTTGGTGTAATTACTCATATTCTTTGATGTTACTAAATTCACTTATTTTGATGCCTTTTTATTTTTGGAATTCCTTAGGGTATTCTACATACATAACCATACTGACTGATACTAAGTAGCTTTACTTCTTTCTTTCAAATTTAATTGCCTTTTATTTATTTAATTGCCTTTTATTTATTTTTCTTGTTGCAGTGGCTACAAAGTTGAATAAAAGGAGAAAGAGTAGTCATGTTAATTATTACAAATGGAGGTCGAATTTTTCAAAAAGTATTTACATTTATTAAGATGATAATGTAACTTTTCTTAAGTTAATCTGCAAATTCTCTCTCCGTGTATGTGTGTCTGTGTGTGTGTGTGTATGTATATGTATATATGTGTAATTCAGACTTGAATTCCTGGGATAAAACCTTCATGGTCAAATGTATTATCCTTTTCATATATCCCTGGATTTTCTTTGAAATATTTTATTAAGGACTTTTATAACTTAGTTCATCAGAGACATATTTTTTGTCCTCTCTTTTGTGATGTCTTTTTCTGACTTTGGTGTAAAAGATAATTCTGGCTTCATAAAATTAGTTGGTCATTGTTTGCTCTTACTGTAAATGCTGAAAGGGCTTGTGAAGTTTTGGTGTCAGTTGGTGTCATTTCTTCCTTGAATGTTGAATTGACGAGTATAGTTATTTGGGCCTTCAATGTTTTGTTTGTGGGAAGTTTTCTTTATCATGAAATAAATTTTATTAATCTACATGTGACTATTCAGATTTTTCTTTTTTCTTGTATAGTTTGTCTATGTGCGTGACTCCGTTTCTTAATTCACAAAGCAAGGATAATAGTAATATACTTTCATAAAGCTGTCGCGACGATTATGTGAGTTCATATATTATAAATACTTAAAGCAGGATTTGACATAGAGTAAACATACCCAAGAGCAACTGTTAGGCATTAAAATGTAGTAATTATTATTATGTACTGATGTAAGAGTAAAAGCACACAAAAGTATTATTCTGGTTAAATCCCGAGAAGTAATAATTCTAACAAAAACTAAGTTATTTAAATCTGTTGAGCTTGCGACTTATCCCCAACTCATAAAGAAATTGGATTTCTAATAATCTTAATGGAATGTCAAATTAAATTTTTAGAAAAATTAAATTAAATTGTCAGAAACCATTTCAAATAAATAAATTGAAAATTTGAAGGTCTGGTGTAAGTAGAGATTTAATATGTCCTTTATACTTCCTACTGTAATTAAAAATATAGATATCACTTGAGCCATGGAGTTTTACACATGTTAAGACTCAAGACAAGGAATTATATACCAGATGCTTAATAACAGTGCTGGATTTCATGTATAATTGAGAATGCTTTTGGTTACTAACAAAAAGCCATATCAAATGGCTTTTTAAAAAATGCAACATATTGGTGCATATAACTAGAGGTTAAGAGTTAGTGTTGGCTTCTGAGTTGGTTAATCCAAAAGTTCATGAATTTTAGGTATCCATTTTTTTCTTTCTCCAAATTGTCATATTCATCTTAAAACTGGACCCCGAATCTTTTTCTTTCCATGTTGAACAATTCTTCCCTTGTGCTTGAAGGAGTGGAGAGTGGGTCAGTGTGTTAAATATGTAAACATCCTGCCATCTTTGAGCCAGTAACTGCACCAGTGAATATCATGCTTCCAATGGCTCGGGCCTCGGTTCCCTATAAATCCCTTGCAAGCGTGATGCTGTTACCGCGATTAGCTTAGACAAAACAGGGTCCTCTAAATTATTAATGAATTCCCTAAATTATGTTGCAGTCATGCAGTGGGATAGAGGTGGAGTAAGAGTTGTGGTATTATTTACAACACCCATTATCCTTTATCCTACTATGGCAGATGCTGCTATTTCCACCCACATTCCTCTGTTTCTTTCTTCCTTAGAAAGAGAATACTCAGACTTTTAGCCACGCATGGTTGTTTCACATAGATACTCTGTTTTCCAGGCTAACATGCAGCTAACTCTGTCCATATAGTTAATTTTTGGTCAAAGAAATGTCATGTTCAACTTCCAGGATATGTCCTTAAATAGGGAGCACATTCTCCTCATCCTTCTCTCTTTCTGAAATGGGGGTATCGATTTGATCAGCACAGCTTGAATAACCGTCTGGACCATGCTGAGGATGCTAAGAGGAGCCAGATCCCCGATGATCATGGAGCACACATCTCATCACACTTCATCTTTGTGAGGAATAGAAATAAATTGATATTTTATTTCAACCATTATTTATTTCAAGCGTTTTGGCATTTATAAATAAATCCAATCCTATGGTTAATTTTCAAAAACTAACATCTGCATTATATTACTGTACATTTTAAAAGACTCATCCTAATAGTGTAAATTGGTTGAGACTAACATTTTGGGGGTGTGCAACCCAAAGTTCTATATCCATAGTTGAGTTTCTTCTTGTAGCTTCTTTAATATATATATATATAAAAATCTCTAACTTTCTTAGGTATACACCTGCAGGCTATTATCTACTAAATCTTTCCTGAATGCAAGATATAGGTCAGCCTATGTTTATTTATATACTAATACTTGCAAAATATTAATACTTGCAAACTCCACAAAATCTGAACTATTCAGGTAAGATCTTTCAGTTATCAAACCTGAATGATGGCTATAGGAAATCAGTGAGTCACATTTATTTACTCTGTTCATTCCTTCGCACTTATGTTCTTCCAGACTCGTTCATCAATTTCACTTTAGTTTATCTCAGTTTCTATTTTTGGCACCTGTGAAATACTGATGCTTTTCGTTTGTCTGCTCACCTCAGCCCCCAACACTTCCCACTCAGTCCCTCTGGGGATACTCAGACGAGAGAAATCTGTCTTCTACTATCATGAAAACATTTATTTGGGGCCTAACAGAGCTGATCTTTACCTTTAAAAGTTAGAAAATTCAGTTACTTTGGCAACAACTGGAGGATTAGCTAGCTAGGTTCTCCGGGGTTTAACATAATAGAAAACTAACTAAAACACTTCTGATCAAGACGTTCAGACAGTCCATCACAGAACAGAAAACAGGATCCTCTGGAGGGAAAGCAAAGTCTTGAGCCAAAGTTTACGATGCACATCCCTAGGAGGGAGGGCAAAGGGAATGCGGTCCACCCCTCAGCCTGGCCGCGGGGCTATCAGCAGAGTCTCAGTGCAGAGTATCATTGCAGTGCTGGTTCAGGTGGTAATGCGCTGCTCTGGTCCGGGGCTTTGTCTTTATTCACAACACATTCATGTGTCTCAGCAGGGGAGGGGGACTGCACAGTTGCCTGCCAGCCTGTCCTCTTTGACTGTCTGCCGAATAAGCCAAATGGTAACTCTCCATTAGTGAAGGGGGTGGCGGGGGGCGGGGAAGGGGAGAAAGGGAGAGAGAAAGAGGGAGGAGAGGGACAGAGAGGAACACCGAGATACCGAGGAAGAAAAACCACGCAAAAAGAAGGGGGAGGGTGGGGGGATAAGGATGCTCTCCAGCACACTCACATGTTAGGTGCCTGCAAAGGCAGAAAGCTGCAGGAGGAGCATCAGCAGGCTTTCGGGCAGTGATTCTAACTATTGCCGGTGAACACCATGGTCAGGACGACTTTGAAGAGGCAATTTAATACTTATGCATAGAACACTCTAGCTCTGCTAAAACTGGGAGTGTAAACACCCCCTTGTTTTCTAATTTAGAGACTTGCATCTTTTCAACACTCCACTCTATCAAGACACTGCTTCTACAGGTAAGACGCAGTTAAGATGGATCTATTTGTTACATTATTGTACTTTTACACACTTTAATCATGACTACTTTTTAATATAATGCCTACTTTCTGTTGAACTGCTATGTTTTTTCCTTAATTATCAGTCTCCCTTCAAGTAAATAATTTTATAAGAAAAACTGCAATTAAATGAGGGAACTATCAAATCTTTCCTAAGAGGGAACATACGTGATGGTTTGCATTTCCAAGAGCACTGAGTTCATAGTTGGGAACTTGATCTCAAACTGTGATCTGAGATGTAGTTCATAATATACATTATTTCTAAATGTGCCAAATTATTCACTATCATTTATATAAGCCATAATCTTTCCTTGGCTACAGTATTGTGATGTATATATGCTTTGTAGTATTTTTTTAAACTTTTATAGCTTGGGGGGGGAACCAATGATGAGGCATATAACTCATAAATTTTAATCAAATTATTACAGTGTGGAGTAATATGCTCATTCACAAACATATGCAATGATAGTCTTACCTAGAAAGTGTTATCATGAACCTATACGTATATAATTAACAGGTATCACAAACGTGAAATGTTTATAATATTAAGAGAAAAGGCAAAGAAATTGATAATTTATGCATTGTACGATATCAGAGTCTCAAGTTTCTTTTTCTAATTAAAATTTGCCTTTGTTTTTATAACCCTGCTCCATTTTTACTTGTCATTGTACATGTATAATTAGCTCCTAGGTGAGGTCACTCAATGTTGCTGATACTGCTTAGAAATCTGTAATCACAGACATTAAGAACATGTTATGAGTTTGTAGGGAATAGGGGAGTATATTGTCAACAGGTTTGTAAAATTTTGCTCTGCTGAGTTTTGACAAGAGCATCATGTAGTGGTTAGTCACTTGTAACTTGGATTATACTCTGCTGTCCCATTCAGGATCCCAGTAACTCGGCAGTCTTAAGTATAGTACTGTGTATGATCTGACCTAAAAGCACTAGAAAGTTTTAATTATAAAGCCATTTTTACTTGACATTTTAACTTAAATTAACCCTAATTAATAAATGTTTTATATCCTTGTGTGTTGTAATGTCCTTTCTATTAACCATATTTTATATGAGTTGCTCCTAATCGAATTCCCTCACATAAAGTATTTAAATGCTGGTAATATGGAATCATTAGAGTGACAGTTGGCAGTTAATGGCTTTCGCTGTTACATACAATAAAATATGTAGCATAGGATTAAAGCATATCCTAGAGGAGTACATGTTTAACAGTAAAGTATTGTGAAAATAGAAGCATTTGCATGCAGAAATACATAATTCATCGGAAGACTTGTGATTCTTGTTCCTATGCATGACTTATTTCATTTTCCAATTTCACTTACAAAAGGTTTAAATCCATGGGGAGTGTATGTAAAATATTCAATTGACCGAGGATGTGAAAATTAGAGGAGGAAGGAATTACTGCAATGACTCTTTTAAGACTGTTGGGAAGTTGGTAACTGGCATGAATGTAAAGAATTCATTTTAGAGTTTCTCCTAGGGTGCACTAAAAAATCAAGAAAAGTATATGTGTAATAAACGTTGATATGTGATATATTTGGAAGAAAAAAGTGAACGGCGGAAGAGTAGAGGGGAGGTTTACAGTATGTAAAGGGCAGACTATTTTCAGTAAACATAGAGTAAACTCTATATTCTTTCTTTCATGACTGGCAGGATCAAAAGAGGTATCAGGAATACTATTTCTGAGGCATGAATGAAATCCCAATGGCCACATATCTGATAGAAAAATAACTGGTTTTTTTAGTTAGTTTCCATTTTTGAATATTCAATTATCAGATTTGTAATTTGCCTGAAAGATTTCTTGGAATTACAAAGTTAGAAAAGTTACTTCCAAACTTTTTATGTTTTTAAGTTTATTAATTTTTTATGTTATCTTTTTAAATAACTTTTTTAAAATTACAGTTGGCATACAATATTCTACTTAGTCATCTTTACCAGGACTTAATGTTCTTTTTTTAAATTCACATGACAATGATTTTTTTCTTCCTAAGGAGTACTTATACTCAACAAAATGTGTATGTGCTTTTATTTTGAAACTTTTCAATATTAGTTTTATAATCACCCTAAATTGTTTAGTACAGTTGTCTTTTATCCAAAAGACACATGTTCTAGATTTTCTTCTTTAATATACTACAGAGCACCATCTTTGTATTTATACACATCAGAACAATTTAAGTAATTACGTGATTTATAAACATTTATTATTATTTATTTAAGTTTATTAGGGTAACATTGGTTAATACAATTTTATAATTTTCAGGTGTACATTATAATTTGACATCTATATATTCTATTGTGTGATTACCACCCAGAGTCTAGTTTCCTTCAGCTACCATATATTTGATCCTCTTTACCCACTTCACCCTCCCCCAGCCCCCCTATATTTGACCCCCTTTATCCTGTCTACATCTTTCCTCCTCCCCTACCCCTTACCCTCTGGTAACCACAAGTCCATTGTCCATATCGCTGAGTCTCTTCTCTGTCCTGTTCATTTGTCGCTTTTAGGTTTATATCCCTATTTTAGTGAGAAAACTTTTTTAATAATAGGGAATATTCATCATATTAATAATACTTTTAAATAATTATCTCAAAGTTGCCCAAAACGTATTAGCAGGAATATGTACTTACTTTCAATTTCTTAGTAATTGAGAAAGTTTGGAAAGTTTCCTTTTAATATCATTTTATGTTGAGCTAGGTCACAAATTGGAGACTTATCTGGACCTTTTAATAATATGAGATAATATAGTCATTGTTACACTATCTGTAACTTTTTTTTTTTTTTGAGTTTTAATGTGGCACACAGCAAATTAGCTAAGATGGAACTTGGTGAAGTTAGTTCTAATGCTTGGCTGATGTAACAAAAATGAAAAAACAAGTTTATTTGCTTGTTATCTAAGAGGAGTTTAACTTTGTTATCTGCTTATATATAATATTAACTATATATGTAACTTGTTGAAATTGATGTGGCATTGGTCTACTGAAATCTTCCTCCTCGATTTTCTACAGGAGTTTTCTTTTGATAGTTCTAGGGTATCACATAAGTCTTTCATTTGGAATCATGGAAAGATGCTCTGAAATTACAAAAAAAGCAACTCCTCCAAAAACAAAACAAAACATACAAAGGAACATAATTCCTACCTCTTTTTATGAGAATTTTAAAACTGAAGCGTGGATAGAAATAACTACAACTAAAAAATTCTGAGATAATAAACTAGAATAAGCAATAAGAGACCTCTAGCTAGTTTTTTGGTTCAGTTACTTCACTTAAAAATATTCTTAGACTGTGATGTGAATCCTAGAAATCAAAGCTCCTTGCTGATCTCAGTGATATAGTAGAACTGGCAAGTAGCATCTCTTCCTTATGCTACTTACAGGTACAAGTTAATATTGGCCTTTAGGAAGAATTTTTTTGGACTAAAATAGTTGTGTTTTAAGTTATCTAAATGTAAAATATATTAGTCCAAAAAGTTAATTATACTAATTTTAAAATGCCGATTGGCTGTTTTAAAATCAATCACAGTTGATATTTTAAAGGTAATTATAGAAATCTGAAATAGTAATAAACATCCAATGTCAAAAAAATATGATGCCAGTATTCTTTTAACCAAATAATATTTCTATGTATTATTACTTACCATCTTTAAAAATATAGTGACAGGTGTGCTCTGCTTCAAATAAAGGATAAACAGAAAAACCTGTTCATTCAGTAAAATGTTAAATTACAAAGATTACTATTACTCTTACAAGTATTTTTTCCCAAAAAGCTAGTTAAAACAGTTTAAAGAACATGCTTATTCAAATACTTTCAAAGCCATTGATTTTATTTTAAAAAGTTGTGTTATACACACCCCTTTAGAAACCTAAGCACCAGGCACAGTAGGATAGATTTGCAACCAAAGTTACATATGTGAACATACAACAGAAATAATACTTATTTTAAAACAAAGTACACATTCATTTACTTTCCTACAACTGTGTACACATGGAATGGCAAGACCATCTTAGTTTATATAGTTCTTTGTATGTTACATAATGGCAGTTTACATAACAGTGTAAAAGAGCTTGACATATGTAGAAAGGTTATATTATTAGTTTAGTAATATGTGAAAGTCAGAGATTAAAGAGTTTTTTCTCACGTGAACTTTATCAGATTAAAGGGTTTGTGACATTTCAGGGAAGTTCTGATCAAATTAGTTCCTGGTGTTTTCTTTACTCTGCATAGGAAAATATATGCTTTAAAGGTACTCTTTCTGTGGGTGGTGAACATACAATGCTATATAAAATTTTATATATAAATATATAGTACACTTGAAACTTACTAGATTTCATTAACAAATGTCACCATAATAAAAATAAATAAAAATAAGTAAAGGTACTCTTAGATGTTTACAAAGTCCAATTAGTTTTCAGTGATCAATACATACATTGTAAATATAAACCATAGAGTTCCAATAGGGAGATGAATTCAGTTTTTACAAGAGAAGACTGGGATCAATATTCTCCTTTAGGTATTATAAAAAAAATATACCAACCATTAGGCAATAATTTAATGAAGACAAACTTCCAGTTGTGATTAAAAGAGATATTAGCACTTCAAAAGAGAGTATGTAATGCTTAATTTAATGTTTAGTAAACAAAATATGACAGGGGTTCTTGAAATTGATATTATTCCAAAGATACTTTCATTTTTTTAGAATGCAAATAATCATTGATTTTTCACAGAAAACATTATATAAATAAATTATCATGCCATTCAATTTGTTATTTTTGTTGAAAGAGTAATCAAAACATTTGTATGAAATCAGGGAGAGACATATGACAGGCATTTTAGTAAAACCATTTCAGTTTAAAATATCATTTACACTCCTACTTGCTACAATAAATCCTAAATCTGATTTGCAGAATACATTTCTCAACATCTGGAACACCTATAGACTATCATCACTATCTCTTCTTTTTTTAAAACCTAGGTCTTCTAAATGATGTTTCATTTCCCCCTGAAAACATGTGGTAAGTCCAGATGTTCAAACACAATCACTCCCCAAAGACTTACAGTTACAGGTTGATTCAAGTATGGCTATGTATAAATATACACATCGGATCCCTAATTTAAAATTAGAACACAGGCTGTGAAGTGCATAAAAATGGTAAGAGACCATAGCTGGCTGTGTAAATTTCTTGTTCAAATGAAAACGTGTTTTCTGTCCCATAAGTGCAGCACATCTGGTAGAGTTGATACATTCTTCAAAAATGTCAATACATGTGTAAAAGGATAGATGATAAGTATGACAGTATTGTTTGAGTGAGAAATACGATTTACTTGGTAACCCTGTTTTAAATACATTTTGATTGGCATCATTGGTCCCGTTGGAGAATTTCAGGGTTTACAGTTTAAAATCCTTAACTTTTAAAGTAATTTCAGTGATTAAGGCATCAAGAAAAGTTGGTTATAGGAGTAATAATTTAATTGTTGTGATTTCTTAACAGTTTATCCAAAACTCAAGCTAACAAGAAGAAAATTAGAAAAATAATTCCTTTTCCTAAGGAAGCTAGCACTTGCTAACGAAGGATATTTATGTTGTTTTGCTGGCTAATTCGTCCAGACTGATAAAACAAAAGCAAGAGGTCCATGCTAGAACGATAGTGAAAACAGCAGACAGATTTACGAACCGCAGAATGATGCCCTTGGGACTCCCCATAACTGAGTTCTTTAAAATTAGGTATTTCATTGCTTTATTTTTTCCTTTTTCTTTCTATCCACTTTTTATAGTCACATTTCCGGGAGTCAGAACAAGCATAAGAAAACCCATCTTCAGCATTTTCTTAGTTCAAAATTTATTATGCATGTTGTAATCAGATCTCCCAAACCACTCAATAACTTTTCCTCTAGTCAAAGCGCTGCCACCAAGCCAAAATCTGTAAGTTTGAAATGACCAAGAGAAACTCTACTCTCAGTGATTGGTGAATGACGTTAGTTTCCACCTGTGTAGGAAAGGCTAGAGACTTTGCTTGGATGAGGGTCAGTTCTGAGGCAAAGTATTGTAATCTCTTAAGTCTCCTGATTTAAATCCATTTTAGATCAATTTGTGGCCTGCTCTACTTAAATCTGTGGAGGACAAACTTTACAAAGATGGGGAAAAGTAATCAAGTCTCCTGCAAAATTCCATCTAAGTGTTAGAAACATGTGGCTAATAGATTCAAAGTACTCTTCCTTATTTCTAATAGAATAGACTGAGGAGAAAGAAAAAGCCAAATAGATTCAATTAATTGTTCCTGCCTTCTAGACATCAAAGTGAATAGGTCCTTGGTCAAATTGTGATTAGACAAACATTGCCTGATCAAAGGGAACTTTTATAATTAATAATTACTACTGCTGCTCCTGATGTTGCTGCTACTAGTATTGATTAAATGTTTTGCCATATGTTATTCTAGACACTGTGTATTATCTAATTATAAAAACTGTACAAAGTCAAAATTAGTATCCCTGTGCAAAAATGACAAGGTAGACCTGTTTAGGTAAATGTCTTGCTCTACGACTTAAAAATGAAAAAGTTACATGTCTTTCAAAATATATAACCATCAGAGTTCTATGTTTACTATTTTATTATGTGAATCAGCATACTATTTAGTGAGAGTTTACAAGAAAAACAGAAAGGAGGCAATTATTTAAAAAGCTCAAAGTGACTTTAAAGAAGTACAACTTAATCAACTTCAGTAATCAATTCTTGTTAGCAACTATACTCATTTTTTTTTCTCTTTTTGGTCTCTTTCTTTTACAAATCTGCAATATAGACTTCCTGACATGCTGAAACTGAACTGAGTTTAATTTTCTTTTTCATTCCCAGAATTTACAAAGTAGTTATTTTCAAGCGAATTGCCTAATTCATGGACATGTCAAAATATCAGCCTTATGTCCTGTCATAAAAATGTGAACAGGTTCTTACTGTGGCTTAGAGCTTCTACCGAAAACAATGGATCTGCTTGCTGCGTTTAAGTCAGGCTCGTTTACTGGCCAAAGAGTTACTCTTCCCTCAAACATTTTTAAAAATGTTGGAATCTGTTACCATCTATGCAGTGTAAGTTGTGACAGTTTTTTTGGTTACATTTCTTCAATCACAGTCAAAGTCACCTAGTCAATGCCAGTCTTCAAGTATTCTCACTTGAATCAATCCATTTGGAAATTATTTTAATCATTACAGATTATTAACTGAATCATCCCGATTTATCATCCCATAAACATGAAAACTTATAGATGATATAGAATTCACAGTTGCTTCAAACCATGTGCATCTGCATTGAAATTATATCTACAGCACACTTTATGATGTTTTTTCTGGGAGAATCTCCAAACACTTGTGTAATTAGTCACTTAATTTAAATCAGACCATCTATAGCCGACTCTAAAAATAATAGAAGTCAAGACTTCAATTCCACATAACCTTTTCCCAGTTCTTAGTCTAGAAATGCTTGTTTCGTATATTTATGTATATGTTTTTGAGGGTATTTTTAGTTTGAAAACCAACAAGTAGGTCAACAGAGAAAAGTCTTCACATAGAAACTCTAAGATTTACTGATTTTCTTGGTCAGAATGAAGTTCAAAGGCTATTGTCAATATCTACATTTGGCAAAATTCAGGTTTGTCTGCATCTAGCAAAATACAAACTATTAAGAGAATTATAAAAGGTCACAAAGAAGAGTTATGATTTGAAAGTAATTTCCAACTTTTTAGTATTTGTCAAAACTACATTTAGAGTGAATCAGTACTGTAGAACAGTGTGAGACGCTGACACTAAATTGTTTTTAATTCTATCATGTAAGTTACTTGCCTGTTTCAGGATAGTCAAGATCTAGTTCCTCTTCAATTGTGCATATTTAGCTCTCTTTCTTTGTTTTTGTTTTTTGTTATGGTGAGGAAGGCTCTTATAGTCTTGCCCTTTTTGATAATTATTATCAGAATTCTTTGTAAGAATATCTACAGAGTATGCAGGCTTGTTGAGCAAATGACTACTTAGCGCCTATACTTTCCCCAACAAAACTAGGTGAAACATTAGTGACAGTAGCTATAATTCTCAGTTGTCATCATGTTAAGAAACAGGAACCAGTTGATTACCTACAGATTTTTTTCACATCATGACTTTGGTTTCAAGGTAAGCATGAGGGCAAGCAGCTGGAGCTGCAGGTTCTACCTAGATTCAACTGTGAAGATCAAGGATATAATAAAAGCATTTGGCTAAGATTCATGTAGGTATACATTAATCAGCTGAATGCTGCTTAAAATGTTGGTTACAAATCAATGGTAAAACAATAAAATAAAGGCATTTTGGATTATAACTCAAAGTATAAATAAATATCCATGATTCCATTCTGATATAAAGTTTTGAAAAAAAAAAAAAAGGAAAATAGACAAATCTTTCACATAGAAGAATTCTAAATGTTTAATGTAAATACTCGGTCCTCAAGGAGGGAGAGCATAACTCCTCACTCCTTAAGTGTTGAGTGCTTGTACCTCATAGTGACTTCTTTCCATAGTGTACAATATGGAAAAGAGTCAGAGGAAGAGGGATTTTATAGTGGAGAAACCTGACACACATCATCTCAACCAGGTGGTCAAAGTCAACATCAGCATTGTGTCAAATAAAAACAAACCCAGACTTAGATAAGGAGAAACTTTATTCAAAAAAAAAAAAAAAAACTACAATCATGTGCCCTGTAATGACATTCTGTTCAATCACGGTCAACACATGCAATTGTGGTCCCATAAGATTATAATGGAGCTGAAATTTTTCTATTGCCTTGTGATGTAGCCATCTAATGATATAGTACAATGAATTTCTCATGCATTTTTGGTGATACCATTGTAACAAACCTGTGCTGCCAGTCATATAAAAGTATAGCACATTCAATTATGTGCAGTCCCTAATACTTGATAATGATAAAAGAACTGTAACTGGTTTATGTAGTTATGATCCTATACTTTTTATTGTTATTTTAGAATGTATGCTTTCTACTTACAAAAAAAGTTTGCAATAGACTAGTGGTTACCAGAGGATGGGGAGAAGGGGGGAGGTTGATGGGGTAAATGGGATCAAATATTTGGTGACAGAAAGAAATCTAACTATGGACGATGAACACACAATGCAGTATATGTATGACTTACTGTTGAATTGTACACTTGAAACTTACTGGATTTCATTAACCAATGTCACCATAAAAAGAAGTTTGCTGTGAAACACTATGCTATGTTATGTAGACAGTGGCCTCATACATTGTGTACTTACTGCATTTCTTGATTGCATCATTTTGTCTTGTGCTTGATTAAATCTTGTATTGTTTTATACAGTAACATTTTCTACAGACTTGTATCCTAAGAGGAACAGTCTACACCATATAGCCTAGGTGTGTAGTACCATCTAGGTTTGTTTAAATATGCACAATGATGAAATCACCTGCTGACACATTTATCAGAATGTATTCCCATCATTAAATGGCACATGACTATATTGTAATAGGATGGGCACTCAGATCTTAGAAATCTGCAAATGCCTCAAAATGAAACAGTAATTGGCTTTTCTTTATAGAGTAAGGAGAGGTAAGCAGCAAATTAGGTGCAATTGGGTGTTATGGTCTGAATTGTATCCCCAAACTCATATGATGAAGCCCTAACTCCCAAAACCACAAGATATGACTATATTCAGAGATAAGACCCTTAAAGAAGTGATTAAAATTAATCCAATCTCACTATCTTTCTAAGAAGAGGAAATTTAGAGACACCAGAGATGCACACACACAGAGTGCATGTCATGTGAAGACACAGCAAGAGGGTGACTAAGTCAAGGAGAAAGGCCTCATAAGAAACCAAACTCGCCAACACCTTGATCTTGGACTTGTAGCTTCCAGAACTATGAAAAAAATAATCCCCATTGGTGTTCTGTTATGGCAGCCTAGCAACTAATATCCTGGGCAAACCAGGGATAAGATTAATGATCAATGTGGTTTGATAGGAGATGTGTCTCAATGTGGCCAGCAGATTCTCAAGAAAAGTCCATGGGTCGGGGGGAGGGGGCATGTTCTGGATTTTAGTGTTTGCTCACGCTTGAGGGCAAGCAAAGTTCAGGGGTCTATGTGAGGAGAGAAGCTTGCCAAAAATCTAGTCATGATAAAGCAGAGGGTAAGAAATGAGCAATTGTGAACACTTGGTCAAGCGATAGGTCATGTTGACAGTATGTACCATTCATATGATGTAATGAAAATGGCACTTCATCTTTGTCATCTTCCTCCCCCAAACCCATAGCCTCAGTATATTTAAGAAAAACAAAAACAAAAACAAACAAAACAAACAAACAAACAAAAACCCTAATTGAGGGATATTCTACAAAATACCTGACCAGTATTCCTCAAAACTATGATAGTCCTGAAACACAAGAAAAGTTTCAGAAGCTCATAGTCAACAAGAGCCTAACAAGAAATGACTATTAAATGATAAGTGGTGTCTGAGATGGGATCCTGGAACAGGAAAAAAAAAAAAAAAAGACATTAGGTAAAAACTAAAAATTTTGAATAAAGTATGGACTTTAGTTAGTAATATATTGATATTGGTTCATTGTGACAAATGAACCACAGTAATGTAGGATGTTAGTAATAGGTTAAACTAGCTGTGGGGTATATGGGGATTCTATGTATCATTTTCTTGTTTCTGTAAATCTGAAGTATAAAACAAAAAGTTTCCTGAAACAAATAGAAGTACATAAAAACAAAGTTCTCACCAATCGTCCATTTCAGACAACAAGGTAGCACAAATCCATCATTAAAAAAGTCAAATTCGCTTTGAAATATTGCCAAATCTATTCTAAAACATGATTCAACTACCACTCTAGAGGATTGTGACTTTGGTAGAAAGGAAAATATTTCTGCATTTATCAAATTCTGTGAAAGTAATATTTATTTGCTTTATACAAAGTGTCAGTTGTTGCAGAGATTAGAATACTAGTTTATGCGCATTTACTTCTAGAACTTCAATTCCCTCCAAGTCTCCAAACACAATTTCCTTTGGCCTGAGGGAATCATTCCAACAACCTGGCCTTCACAGATTATCCTCAACAACCACAGTCATCAGGGCCTTTTTGGGCAGGGTCCCTTATTATCCTCAATGCTAAGCCTCCCGCCATGTCTGCCTTATTGACTCATCTGTAGAAAAATACTTTTGCATTCTTACAGTATGTATAACACTACATGCAATCCATCTGATAAGTGTCCTGCTTTTTCTCTATACAAAATTCTAGTAGCAGCAAGACGTCTATTCCACATAACTATTTTTAATGTACTTTAATCAAACAAAAAAGTTACCTTTCTTTCTGCCTCTGGTATATTAAATGTGCAAAAGAGATGAATGCCGACTTTGTTTCTAAGTGACAGGAAGCATTGTCTCATTGCAGTATTTCCATTGATGAAAATACTTTTATGAACCATTGTCAAATCAGAGCTATCTCCCACTTAAGAAATCACCCTGCAAGGATACTGCAGAAATAGCTTTTGTGCCCATAGACTTGAAAATCTTATCACACTCTTCACTTGGCATTTGTATTTAATTCAGTCTTGCTTTGAATTTTTAAAAAATCATTTCTGCTTTCTTAAGAGTAATCAAAAAGAGAAATAAGAAAGCTGACTGGGCAGAAGATAGTCATTTGATTTTACTGGCTAGTTGTCATATTTGATGCTCACTTCATAATTAAAACCTGATTGCTACAGTAAAAAAAATAATCTCCCAAGAATAATAATGTTATTATTTCATAGATATTTTTATTCTTTGAAAAATGGGTTTATGCTGGCAAGTTTGAATTATTATAGCTATAGAATTTAATTTTTTCTAGGTTCAGCAATTTAATGTGATTAGCCCTTTGGAAAATGAATGTATTTCAGTAGCTCAAAAACATGATCTGTGTGTATGTATTACACTTACAGTTTAATTAGGAAACTAATGAGGTACGATTGGCAATCTGATTGGTGAGGAACTGGGACAGTAAATTTCTATTAGCAGATCTGAGTATTTCTCTTCCAGCTCTACATTTACCCAGCCTCAGAATATAGGGATTATCGTATTGGACCCCTGCCTTCCTGGCCTTTTGGAAACCATCCCCCTGTAAATTACCAAATTAATTGTAACTCAGAGTAAGGGAATACTGGAAGAATCCACCACTTGTGAATTTACCTTAGAAGAGCAAACTTTGGAACAAATTTAACAGGCCTATTAATTAGACTTAAGTGAACTCATCACAAAAATAAATTTTGACCGATGTATAGGGTAATATTTATTTAGCTAGAACTTATGTCTATATGCCCTTAATATTTGTAATATGTTATACAGTATAGCTGATGAATAAGAGAGACATTTTCAGTGTTATTAATTTTGTTTTGGAAATCAGAAATATTTGTTACCTTTCTAGGCAATTCACAAACTTGTTGATGTAATTATACTCTGACCTATGTTGTTTTCTTTAACACCATTGCACCTCTCATGATTTATAGCAAATTCATATTTTAAAGCATTTTCCACACTTAATTTCCAAATGTCTGTCTGAGTCTCCTTCTTACAAGCATACATTCTAATAATAATCCTATCAAATGCAGAGCTCGAATTGACAGAATGAATCAACAGTCTCATTGGTTGTGAATAAAACCAACATCCCATTGTTAGATTTCATTTTGCTATTATTGAGTTAAGTTCCATTATTTATAAAATGTTGGATTTTAAATATAGTCAATAAAAGACTTAGGCAGAATTTTCTTGCTAAAAGCCAGAAAACTTTAGACAATAAAGCCTGAATCAGAAGTACCAGTAAATGCACCAGTATTTATTTACTAATGAAACTAGTAATGACAAAAATAATATTAGTAAACATAGCTACCATGTACCAGACATTGTATTAAATGGTTTACTATTTTACTGTAGTTTATCTCTTAAAAATCCCATGAGTTCTTATTGCCACAATTTTCAGAGATTAGTGACCAAGTTTAATAATTTGCCCAAAGATACAAATACAGTGAGTTCTCAAGTGGAATTTGAACCTAGGTCAGCCTAACTCCAAAGCTATGCTTTTATTATTTTGCTGGACTATAATTTAATTACCTATACATAACTAATGCTTTCCATGGAAAACTGATGAACAGGGCATGACAATGTGAAGTGAAATGAAATTCATCAGTAAGGAAAATGTTGATTCATAATTTCTACACTGCAAAGAAATCCAATACTGTGATTATTCCCTAATAAACTGTTTTTCAAAAATGACTACCGCTATAAAAACTAACTAGTACATCTCTTCTTTAAAAAGTTGATATGTAAAATTGAATTATTATTAGAAAAAGTTATTCTATTATTTGCTATATATCATACATAATATATTATATATATTTACAGATGTTATGCATATATACATATATATTAGCAGTAAAATTCTTTTTCGTGGAATTCTTTTTGTGTAGTGGTTGCTTAGATCACTAACCACTTGAGATGGGGGAGACACATTAGATGAGGAAGTAGCAGAGTTCAATTAACGGAAGATTGAGCCAACCAAAGATCAATCCAAAATAAAGGCTAAGAGCTCTAAGTAGATAATGTAAATCAATAGAAAATATGGTTGGGCTGCAAAAGGTGTGATTTTTCAAGTTGCTTTTTAGGAAACTATCTACTGTGTTAATTAATATCCTTGAATTTATTTCTATGAAGTTGGCATATCCTAGAGTTCCCCTAATTGTTTTACCAATTCTGATTGCACATGAACCAAACATCATGTTGTATAAACTTTCATTCCAAGTTCTAGATTTCAGCAAACATTTAAGCACCTACTATGGGCAAAGTAAAATGCTAGGTACTGATGCTACAATGGGCAATCATTTAGCTTGATGACTATTAGCGCATAGTCAGCCCACAGTCATGCATAACTCAGTGTTGAGTGAATGGTTAGAAACCCCAAACAGATCATGTCATCATATTGATTAGTTCTACCACAGCCCCAGAACTAGGTGCTATAGAGGTCCTGCCTTACCTAATCATAGAGGATGTATAACTTTAAGATATATCTTAGCTATAACTTCAAAATGTGATAGAGTCTACGGCCATGTCACCTTGAACAAGCCCTATCCCATCTGATCTCAGAAGCTAAGCAGGCTCGGGCCTGGTTAGTACTTGGATGGGAGACCACTTAAGAAGACCAGGTGCTATAGGCGTTAAAAAAAAAAAATAAAAAATAAGAGATTGTAAGCTGACAAGGTCCTTGAAATCTGTGAGGTCAACCAAGGGTTACCTTGCCTAAAAATAAATAAATAAATTATGTTAGAGATTAAAGCACCCTTTCATCTCTAACCCATGACTGGTCCTTTTACAGAACTTTATTTCAGAGCTAATAACTGTTTTTAAAGAAAGCCATCTCTCAAAAACTCTTTAAAGAATGGACTTGGACTTCTAAGTTTAATACATTTTTTCCAGCTGTGTGTTATATTGAACTGGCTCTTGTTTCCTCTTTTTTAAAAAAGAGGTAATAATTGTGCCTACTTATAATTTGGTATGAGAATTGAATGGCTATATGTGAAATTCTTGCAGCACATAAATGTCATCAAGAATTATTATTAGGCTATATTTACATTGTGACTCATTTTCAACGTTTAGCAGAATAGACTGATTAGCTGATTAGATCAGTGATTCATGATGAAATGATCGATGACCTCAAACAGAATCTCTCTCACACACACACACACGCACACACACATGCATAGATTAATCTTATATTGGATGTGAAATCTTAAAGATATTAAATGAACTAAAATTCACATGAGGCCTCAATCTTTGACAATCCTTAGAGAAACTCATCACTTATTTTTCATTAGTAAAAGCAAAATTTTCGTATTTCTGTCTCAAAGAGCATGATAGAGGGCATTTTGTCATTGTTATTTAATATGACTCTTAGAAAACAAAACAAAATCTGTCATTTCCTTTTGACTATAGTTAAGACATTGAATGTGCGGATACCTGAATATAACATGTTTATCTCAGATATTAGAGCCTAAAACAGGCTCTAAAATAGCTAGAGAAAAATCTGAAAAGTCTATATTTTTCCTTTTATTTAAAGCCTCTGCACACATTATGAATTTTTATATCTCTGGAAAAATGTATATATTTCCATACTAATATGTTATTAAAAATTAATTTCACAAAAGAATGTGAGTTAGAAATATTCTTCTCTAGCAAAGCATCTTAACCTGGAGCAGATTTTTGATATAGATTCTGTCAGTGGATGGGTCAAATTTTCTGAACTATTATGAAATATATTAAAACTTGATGGATATGGATATTTACATTTTGGAGTTTTTAGCTTTCTTTAGATTCCAAGACAGCATGACTCTAAGTGGTTAAGAACAACTATCATAAAAGACATCTCCAGTCTATGGCCATGCTACCCTGAACAAGCCTGATCCTGTCTGATCTCGGAAGCTAAGCAGATTCAGGCCTGGTTAATACTTGGATGGGAGACCACCTAGGAAGACCAGGCGCTGTAGGTGTAAAAAATAAGGAATCGTAAGCTGACAAGGTCCTTGCAATCTGTGAGGTCAACCAAGGGTTGCCTCGCCTAAAACAAAAAAAGACATCTTCACAATTGCTTCCAAGTAAATGAGATTGTTTACCATGATGCTTTTACGTTTGCCTTCATTTCTTCAGATCTGTTATATGCTTTATCAATCCCTTTCATATCAGAGCTTTAGGAAAATGTCACTGTAAAGAAGTCACAGATATCTCTCTTGAGCCTCAAATTTTCTCTCAAGCATCATCTAATGGATGAACATCACCAACTAGATTAGACTCAATTGTTTTCACACTGAACAGCTCATTTTCTTATTTAGACTTGCACCCCTCATTCTTCTTAATGGAAAAAAAAAAACCTCATAAATAATTTATCATGATGTTTTTTTACACACTTATGGAAATAACTGTTCTTTCTCTGTTTGTGTTGATTGTACAATTGTCCCATAATAAAATGGGATAATGGCATAAAGGTGAAGTTTTGTCGGCAATACTAAAATTGCTTGAACTAGATTAATTATGATCAGGGCTAATAGAAACAAATTTTGCGTCTTGGTACTTTTTTTTTTTTTAAAGCAAAAGAAATATACATTTGCTACACATTTTCATAAAGAATTTGAGCAACACTAGAATGAGAAGCAAAAACAAATGGCTTATTTAAATGAAATATAGATTAGTTAATATACTAGTCTGGATATGCTGTATCAGTTACCTCTTGCTGCATAACAAAGCACATAAAACTTAGTAGGTTTTTCCCCCTACACAAGTCTATAAATTGGTTGGTTGTCTCTGCTAATCTGCTGCAGTCATGGATGGGAAACTTGTGGTAACCTGGTCAGTCAGCCAGGCATAGACCAGTCTAGGATGGTGCTGGCTGGGATGACGTAGTTCTTCTCCACGTGGTTTCCCATCCTGTGGCAGTCTGGTCAAGACATGATCTCTTGGCAATATCAGGTGTCTAAAATAAGTATAAATGTTCTTGGTTTTTTGGTGTGCGTGTGAAGATTCTGCTTGTATCAATTTTTTTTGTTACCCACTTGACCAGAATAATGAACATTGTCAATCCAGATTCTGCATGGCTCTGAGAACTAGGGGCAGAGAGGGCATTGGTTGGAGCCATCAGTGCGATTAAACTACTACAACTCAAGTTACCCTATTGTAACAGATAACTCCAAATTTCAGAGAATCGACACGCATGGCAGATTTATCTTTCTGCTATCATAGTCACTCTCGAGTACATCCTGCTGGAGGCTCCATCCCAGTTCAAGATGATCTGCAGTGGTTTTTAAAGAAAATGATTGCAAACGATCTAAATTCTCGTCATGGACTAGTTAACTGCATTATGGTTTATCTATTTCATTAAAAATAATGTAGCTATGAAAATAGGAAAAATGTGCTAATATGCAAGTATATGTGTATACACACATATATTGAGGAAAATGCATAAAAAGATGAAGACTATGTTAGCCCTGGCATAAGAAAAGAAAGGAAAAGAATATACATATGTACATACATATATGTGCACAGAGGCTTCTTGGGTGTTCATAAGTTTATAGAAGTATAAACAAAAGAAAATAGTAATATGGGAATAAGTTGGCAGAAATGGGGAGTCAAAGGCAGTCTGAGAATATCTTTATATGTTTTCTTAAATTTAAACCACATAGTGTTTAGTTGATAAATAAGTAAATGAATTACTAAAGTAACAATTACAAAAAAGGAAAACAAAAGAGCACAGATTGATGCCAGATCTCTGTATTCTAATCCTGACCTCATTCTTACTGGTGAGAACTCAACTGATTTATATAACTTCTACAAACTACGGTTTTCCCCTTTAAAAGTAAGGGATAACAATACCTCCCCCGCATAACCGTTGTGCAGTTTAATGGGCGAATCCATGTAATGCATGTCTCATGTTTGACATATAGTAGCTACTTAATGAATCCAATATTCTTGCTGCCACTCTTGTTTATTTTATTATTTAATCATAAGAAAAAATAAGTGTAAAGTAGCTAAGGTACAAGTCCACTTGGAGTTCTGCTGAGAATATTTTTCTGAATTATTCTGTCTTCACTCTCTTTAATGCTTTACTTAGAATGTAACTCTTTTTCTCTTTCTGATTTCTTCCCATCTTAATATTATTGAAAGGTCAAAAACAACAAAATATGGCATATGTGTACAGTAACCGTATTCTTTAATATGCGAGAATTCTCAGGTACTAGTTCCTTATATTAGCAGCATGAAACAAATGAATTTGAGAAATTTTGTAGCAGAATCACTGGTGTGATACTAAGTTTTCTAGTAGAGGGAATTTGAGCTTTTTTGTTTCTTTTTGGATCTCAGTGGTCTCAGATGTTGCAAGTTTTAGATAGTGGTATGGTGTCTTTCACTGAAGAGAAGCCCTTCATTTTTTATACAAATTTTTTATACACATCAACTTTTCATTTTAAAGCTTGTGCTTTGAGAATCTTGTTTAATTAGTCTGGAAAGATTTTTTTGTTGTTATTGTTTGTCTGTTTTAAAAAATAAAAGTACTTTCCCCCACTCAAAAAATTGAACATAGATTGAAGATTAAATGACATCAAGAAATTAATGTTAATTTTGTTAATGTCAGTTTGAATATCTGAAAAAATGTTCATAAATATTGGAAGGACTACCAAACTTTTATCAAGAAGGGACAGTGGCTATGATTTGCTTATAGTATATCAACTCACCCTCAAAAAAAAAAAAAAGTAAATGTGGTAAATTCTTGTTGAATCCATACAGTATATTTTTTTAATTTTTAGGATACTCAAATTTTTTCATATGGCATTTTTTTTTTGGAATCCAGAAAATTTCTATTTTCAGATTATTTCACATGTGTCATCCTCATTTGACCTTCAAAAAACTCAGCCTTGAGCTTTTACCCAGTGTTTTAAGGGTGAGATTTATGCATGAAAGCCATCTTCAGAGCTCCAGTGATCAGAATCCACCGAAAGGAAAAGCTTGGTTTTACATAACATAAGAGTATACATTTTCTTTTTTTTTACTATATGTTAAAATAAAATGGTAAAAGAAAACAGAAGTCAAGTTCTAGCCTATTGAACTTATTTCAGTGTTTTTGAAAAAAAAAAAAGGAATACTTTTTCTTTGCCCTTATACTGTCTGCCAGAACACTCTCCATTGGCAGCCTCCTATCAGATTAATGAAATGTCCTTCCGCAAGGTCTCCCTAACTATCCCTCCTATTCTCAGAGTAAAAACTGGTTTCATATATTTTTCTTATACAGCTCTTATTTCATGATTATTTCCTGTTACGTTGCCAGCACAGAGGTGTGCTCAACAAATATTTGTTGAATGAATAAGTGAATTAACATAGAGATGAAGAACTACTTCTAAAATCTGGGCAACCCAAGGATCAAAGTTGTGTTTGTATATTTCAGCGCTCAATGCTTCCAAGTATTTATCATTTAAAAAGTATTATTGATCAAATCTTGACTTCTAAAGCATAAGTGCACTCATCGAAAGCCTGAGCTAATCCAAGAAGCACCCACATCATAACAGAGTTCTGTTATGGTTAAGAAACTAGTATTTAACTTTTGTGCCCAGGCCTGAGTTTCCATATAATCTTCTAGATGACATTCAGCTACATTCAGTGATATTTCTTGGTCCCCAACATATTTTTCCTTCATGTCGAACTTCCATGTTTTCCCGAGAACAACTCTGGGTCCTACCATATTAATCATTCTGGCTATTTCTGGTTAAACACTGACAAAAGGGAAAGATGGAGGCAATTAACCAATACTTGCAGTCTCAGATGCTTCATGCATAAGCATCTCTAGCCTCATTGTTATTTATCTTGTTAAGAGTAAAATGAACATGGATGTAAACAAGGAAAAGAATTTTACACTTATCTTTAAAAACAAAGAGCATGCCATGTAGAACGTAAACTAAGAAACTTCAATAAATAACCAACAGTGCATATCTGTCAAGGAAGCATTCATTGCTTATTAATCACAAACTGAGTTTTATAATGGTTTACACTCGTTTCAGAGTCCTATTTTTTTCAACCCCCACGTTAGCAGTGTTTTTTCCTAATTAAATTGGATTTCTTCCAGTATGCCTCAGAATAGTCACCAAGATTTATTTTTTTCACATAGTGAAAGTATTATAAATAGCAAGTATAAAGAGTTCCCTTCACCCGTTCTTAAAATTTTAACTGAAAGGTTCCTCTCGGTATTAATGTATTCTAGCCGCTTGACAAGATAATGCTCCTCTGATGTTGTATATCTGATCTAACCTTTTGTCTTTGTCAGGAAAGGAAATATTTTTCATGGGGATATCTGATTTTAAAAGAATGCAGTTTGTCTCTTTAATAGTAGGTCAGGGAGTAGAGGCACGGTTTGTGCTATATTTTGTTACGGACACATGCCACTTTAAATGAAATGCTTCTTGTATAAAGTAATAAGAACGTTAGCTAAATTTGTGTTCCCAGATGTGAACAGGTAAGTCAAATAAAGGTTTTGATTAAAAAAAAAAAATCTAAATTGCCATACTGTTAGGTTTTCGACAGTTGTAGATTTGATGGGCCATCTTTCACTAGTCGCAGGATGAAGAAAGGGTTTCTGGAATTCAATTTTATCAGTGATAGAATCAGCCATTGTTTGTCCTTTAACATGCCTGACTCATTCTTCTGATTAGTAATAATCATTAATATTCTTACTAAAGTCTTAGTTTAATAGGAAACAACATAGCTATGATTTCATTTACAAGTTCTAGAGAACCACTTTTATTTCAGTCTTTGTGCTTCTGAAAAAAAAAACACATCTTTTTAAACTCAGAATTAGTAGAACAAACCTATACTCTTCAGGAAATTAATATTCTTATGAACAAAAACTAAGAGTATTATTTTTGCAGAACTATATTGTCTCTCCTATTCTGATTCCTCTTCAATTAACATCAAAATATCCTACTTTCTGTCTTATTTACTTATCACTTTATAAAAGTAAAATATTGCAAACAGAGTTATCAGTATTTTCAACTATTTTTAAGCTGTTTATCTAAGAGAGTATATTTTAAATTGTATCTTTATATTAGTGTGTCATTTACTTTTATAGCAGTTAGTCATTTTACAGCTGTCATTGAAAATTAAGGCACTTAACTTTTAATTTTAACAAGCAGAAAAATAATGACATGGCATATATCCTTTGTAGAAAAATGCCTACGTAATTGTTTGGAACATAAACATACATCAGTTACCAATAATTATACTCTCTATCACACCTGGGTAGGTGACAATTCATAGCATACTAGTAATTCTAGCTTCATACTGTTGTAGTTGATTTTTAAATGATTATTATTGCACTATAAGTTCTTTCAAGATTTGGCTCTTTCACTCCATTTCCCTTTAATTTTATTGTCATGGAGGTTAAAGCTTAGCACTACAAAAAAAAAGTGATTTTATTATACAAGAAAAATGTTATTCCATAAGTGAGATAATTATTAAGGAAAGTTTAAACTGTTTCCACAATAAAAGTATATTTTTGTCTAAGTTAAAAGTTTAAATGCTATTATTAAAGAAATCACCACGATTGAATAATGTGAAGTAACATGTATGAAAACCGATTATCTAAACTCAGATTTAGATCATCATATAATCATCTCTAAAATATCTTGTTTTAAGTTCCAAAATATGAATATTGGAAATCTCTTTCTAGTCGCCAAATTCCTGCTAACTTAAAATGGTAGGAGAAGGGGCTTCTTTGTTCATTCTAGTGTTCTGATTAAAATGGAATTACTCTCTAATTACTGAAATATTGTAAAATACAAAGTGTGCCACATGTAGTTTCATTTTTCTTTTGTGATTCAAAACAGAAGGCTTATAAATATATTAATGTATATTTTGTACACGTATAAAGTTTATCTTTCTGAGCATTCTTAATCTAAAATTGCTGCTTAGCTTTCTAGTTGTTGGTATTCTAGGAAGATAGGATGTTGCTCTTGTGAATAATTATTTCATGTGTCATTGCTATGAATATCCCAGGTTGATACAATGATGCAGTCTTAGGAAATGGTAGAGACCTTATGGATCATGTAATGCAGTTATTACTCTGTTAATGTGGTCCACTTTTAAATATCCTCAGTAGTCTGCCAGCCATAGCCCAACACCCATGATGCCAGGTCTCTATATTCTGAAGCGCTCTGCTGTTACCACTCAGGTTCCCAGAAGTTTCTTCCTGAGAGCAGGCAAAAACCTTCCTTCTTGTAACTTCTACACAGTAGTCCTTTCGTTTTCTCTCCCTGCAGACTACTGCAGAATCATTCACGCAGCAGGATTTCCTGAATGCCACCTCTCTCATTCACTCTCCCCACCACTTTGGGAGGAAAGGGTGAGTGTCACCATTCCCTGCCTGAGGCTATGGAGAAGCAGAATGTCAGGCTCCTTGATTAAGCCACACAGCCGAAATTATACTCCAGTCAGTTGACTTTCAATCCAATCTCTTTTTCAAGACACTTATATTGTTCCTTTTTTTTATTTGAATAGAGCCAACGATCCCCCAGAGAGATTCTATATTTAGAGTTAAATGGGTTTTATGGCATGGTTTTTTTTTTCCTTATCACCTTGGCCAAGTTCCTCTGAACAACTTCTATTGGGCTCTTGCTTAATTTGTATTCCTTTATTTCCTTCCTTCCTCTCGTCATGCTTCCTTCCAGCCTTCCTATAGCTATTGGTAGAACACCTATTTCTTGTTAGGCACGAGGCATAAAATAATACTAATATGGCCCAGGCCTTCATAGAGCTTTCAATCTAGTGAAGAAGATAAACATTTTTGAAAATTAATCATTACAAGAGTAGTGAAGAAAACAAACTCAGCACCAAAGACAACAGGGGCAGTTTATACATATGTATAAAAGAGATATTAGGGCAGGAAATAATAAGTAATATTTCTTCACTCTTCAGCTTTAGCTTAAAATTTCAATGATATCCTTAATATCTCACTTGTAAAATTTCCTTTAGGTCATCTTTTCCTAATTACCAGTCTCCCTTCTCTTTGCCCCCATTTCTATGTACAACCATGTCACAACTGAGTTGGTCTGGACTTAATGTATTATTTACATTCATAGGAACTATATACCTGAATCATAGCTCTGACAAGAATAAATTGAAGATAAGTGTTGATGTTTGCTTTTCCAGAAGAGAGTAAGTTCCACAGAGAAGTCATGCTTATTCATATTTATTAATACAGAGTATGGTATGGTGTTTGGCATATTGTATGTGCTCAAAAAATGCTTTCCTGGACTGAAATAATAATCAATCATGCTTTGAATGTATCCAAACATACCATCTTTCATCTTATGTTTTGCCATCTTTTCATTCATTTAATCAATTAATACTTACTATTTAATGTAAGCCAAGTAGAGTGATAGGCACTGAATAAGATTATTAAAGTCTCTGCCACCATCGAACTTACTTATTTTCTGGGTCTGCCAGTCGATAAGCATTACAGACTCCTCTACTGGCTAATAGTATTTTAGGACACGGTCTCATTGTCATCATATTTTATGACCGCTCCAACTACATCGATCAAAGTTTCCTGATTTTGGCTTTAATTTCCTATAGGAATCTTCAGTATAGAGCATGAATATAAACAGGGAAAGAGGGAGACACAAGAGTAAAAAAGAGCAAAAGAGTAGCAAGTTAGAGGGCTACGTGAGAAATATAAGGCATACGCAGTCACACACAAAACAACTGTGTTCCATCAATTGCCTTTGGGTTGTCTTTATTATAAGGTTACATTTTATGGCTATGAATTTGCAGAATAACTGAAGAATGGAGGCTTGTATTATCTCCTTCAGAGTCTCCACAGAGCTGCACTGGTATTCCCTGTCAAACCCGGGTCTAAGCTTTTCTCTGCTGAGAGTGTGATTTTGTTCTCATTAAATATTCCCCACCACCAGTGCACGTGCTAAACATAACTTTGGGAAATGAATCAAGGAGACTTCTAATGTGGGGTTTTAATCAATAGATAGTTCATGAATAAAATGTCACCATAGGAGTTAGCAATATCAGTCTGCCTGGCCCTGCAGACTTGGTACTTAGGCTCCTATGCTTGACTTTCATGCATTTGCATAACCCACCCCTGCTTGGTACATCCTGTGCAGCAAACTGTTTCCTCCTCCTCAGATTCCACTTTGGGAATAAGTGTCCCATGGGTTTGGGCAGCATCAAATATTTGAAATAAATGGTACAGTAACTGAGAGTCTCTTTCTTTTCTCTCTATAGCTCATTACAAGGAAGATAGTAAAACTGATGGGACAAAAGCACACAGATAGACTGTCAGAGCAAGCTTACCTCCATGGAAGTGCTTTATGAGAAGTGGGTACCTCATCTATCCTCGGCCAAAATGAGGGCTTCCATTCTATGCCAATCACATATCTCTTTATTCACAAAAAGAGCGCTTTCTAGCAAATAATCATGGTTAGTGGAAAAGCTGTGTTATAACCCCGTAAATTCCAATATACTTATTAGAAAACAGAAGATTTAAGTGAATTAAGTGTATTCTCTAAGAACAGAAGAGTAAGATTTGGTGGTTTTTTTTTTTTTAGTTTGGTTTATTGGTTGTTTTTGTTTGTTTGTTTTAGGGTTTTCATTCTACTTGGCGTATTCCACAAAATTTCTCAAATGATTATCTAAGTAATAATGGCCAGGGATGTTTCATGTGATAAATTGGTAAAATATTCATTACTGAGGAATAGAGTTAATGAAAGATTTTGTGAACAAGACACCATGTGGTACAGTTTAATATGTATAAATTAAATCTTCTACTTGGAAAAATACTAATAAAAGCAATGAATTAAACATCAGGACTAAGAGATTTAGGCTCATTAATATGGTGTAACTCTATTTAGCAAACCCTAATTTGCCGAACACTGATACTACTAGTAAAATTAATAAGTAGAAAAAGTGTATCTAGCAAAATCCAAATGTATAAAATATTAAACTTTAAAATTTAATAAAGACAGAGTACAATATTAAAAGTTGGAAGGAAAAGGAAATTGATAATTTTAAATAGGCATCATGGTATTATTGCAATACGAGCTATAGGAAAACATGTTACCGACTTTAAATTGTCATTTATGCTTTGCAGGTTATACTCAGCAATAATGAACCCTCAGAAAGAAAAATACCTCATTTATCTCTCAGAACTTTGAGATGTTAGATACTGCATTTCAACGGTGTCTAGAGACAAGCCATATAGTGGTATTGACTACCAACAATGAAATGAACAGTTTCGTAGTATATCAAACACATAAGAATGATACGTTTTGTTTTCAGTCAGCAAAATAATTCTTTCTTAAACTAGAAGTTTTAATAATGTATGCAATAGAACACTGAATACCTTTTAAATGTCAGGCATTGTTTTAGGTGCTAGAGATACAGAAGTGACTGAAGCATCCAGGTGTTCAGCTGTCGTTGAACATGTATTCCAGGGAGACTGATAAAGATCAAATATATATGGTGATAAGCGATAAAAGAATAAAAATTGTGTGATAAAGATAGGATATCCGTAATGGAGAAGGGCCTATATCAGGTCACTTTCCTATAAGGCTGTATATGCATAGGAAGAGCAAATCAAAACTTTTGGTTATTGTAGAGATGGTAATTCCCACTTAATTGGGATTTAATAGAACCAATTTGGAAAGAATTTCCACGTTTCTTCAAATACAGGATTGGTACACCTAAATGTGTTATTAATGTAATACCAGAAGTCCAATTCTGGGAAAAGAAAAGAAAAGAAAAAAAAAAACGAGACCCACTATGAATGTCCTTGTACAAGTCAGCGCATACATTTTGTTTTCCAGAATAACCCCACGGGCACTTCCTTTAGGCACCTACTTTGAAGCAGTTGTATTATTTATAATAAAAGCATTATCTGCTGTATTCTAAATAGACTTAGGGAGGAAATGTTATATCTTTTATATAAACATTACAAGTCAAAATGAGCTTTGTTGTTTGTGTTTAGTTTTTGTTGTTTTTAAGAGAATGATTTTAGTTTTAGAAGTATTGAGTTGGGGATGTAAAGAGACCATTCAAGAAAGCTGAAAATGTGGGACAGTATAAGGCAAACAAAACCAGAAAAGGATGCTAAAGTTGGAGGTTTAATTTTTGAAGAGAGAGAGGGCAGGGGAGAGAGAGAGAGAGAGAGAGTGTGTGTGTGTGTGTGTGTGTGTGTAAAAAGCTTTGTGTGGGCATTGGTAACTATTTAAAAGAGAGGTCTGAGAGTGGCAGGTGCCAGATTTGGGGGGAAATTAATGATGAATAAAGTATAAGAAGAAGGAAATGATCCATGGAAATCACTTTTTAAAGAGCCTTGTGGGAAAGACCAGGAATCCAGTGCCAGAACAGCATCATAATTCACCATGTTGCATTTGTTTTAGACAAATACATTTTTAACATCTGTGAAATTGGGATATACCATAAAATTGATAATATCTTACAATAGATTATTTTTTTCTTAGCAAAAATATAACATGACAGTTGGTCTCATGTTGATGGTCTTTTAAGATTCAATTAATTCCCTTGTTGGTTAAGAAGAATAACTAGTTGGGAAGCTTTGGGCAAGATACTTTCAGGAGCCTTAGAGTCTCTGTGTCTAAAGTGGGAATAATATAAAAGCAACTAATTGAGTTATGGAGGCCAAATAAGATACATTATGTAAAAGTGCTTTGTGAAATCTAAAGGGTTACAAACATGGAGAGATATAATTATCATCGTTATTAGTCTTTGACTAGAGAGTGCTTGATCTTTGGCTAGAGGGCATAGTGTATTCAAACAAGGAAACTTGGATTGATTATTCTGGAATTACATTAAAGCATCTATCAGCGACTACTCATCATATAAAGAACAACAGAATATAAGCAAAAAGCAAGTTAACACACAGGGCTTTGTCCGAATATAAAGATGCCTATTGAAATTTTAATGTTGCTCTTAAATATAATCCATTGATAATAGAGCACGGCAAGTCTGAACATGTTTGGTCATTTGAACATTTTGATTAGACCCAATTTTATAAAATTTTTAAAAAGTTCTCAACGTTAGACTTCTGTCTGTCTGTCTGTGTCTCTGTCTCAGTCTCTTTGGCTACGTAATCCTTCCTGGGTATCAATATGGAATCTAATGGAAATTCCTTTTTTATTCCAGTTTCCTGCACTATCCAAGAAAGAGAGCTATCACTTAAACTCTTGTCACCTGTCAGAATCTCATACTGCCTGAAGATGCAGTGCAGGGGATAAAAAATCTGAGTCTACAGTTTCCAACATCAAAATGGATTGAATGATTGCAGGCACAAAAGGCAGAATTAAGAAACCTTACTAGGAGACAGCTTTAGTTTGTGACCTTGGGCAATCCACTTAATCTCTTTCCCTCTCTCCCTCTCTTAGACACCAAATCTGTAAAATAAGATTTATGATTTCTGTCAGCACCTGTGGTTATGAAGACATGATGCATTTATTTTTGTTGACCGGAACATAATTTTCATACATATTTACACATAGGAATTAAGATTTGGTTAAAAGCAAATCATATAGAAAATAGATAGGTTGTATATTTGTCTATGTAACTGTGTTTTACACAATAATGGCATTGTGATGGCCTGTAATCTGTCATGTTTCAAATAACATTCCGTGGACAGAAATAGGAAGAAATAGAGAAAGAGAAACGACCAAATAAATGGATGAGAACTTATTGAGCAGATAAATGCCTCCCTCTGGTATAGAAGCATATGTGAACAAATACTCGAAATACAATGAGCACTGAATATATACCAGTTTAGAAAAGTGAAAATGTATTGTTGGTTCAGGCTCTCACCAATTCAGAATTAAGGGGCATTGCTGTTATAGTAGGAAATAATTTTTTGTATTGTTTGCTTCCTTTATCTTAAAATTTCTGTACATCTTCTGACATCAAAGCTGAAAATTTATAATTATGCCCACATTTGAAAGATAGCAGACAATATGTTATTTATTGGAAATTCCTAATATACTTTCCTTTTTGTGATCATTTCTCATTCTCATTGTTTTTTTCTCACCGATGATACTTTAGAGTTCCTGTTTTTGCTGATAGAGGGGAAAGATCATTCACTTCCTCACGCATTTGCCAGGAAAAATCTTTATCTGCTACTTTCACTATGTAAGGAACCAGCATTAATATCTTTATATCTCATAGAATATTGAGAAATGTCAAATACAATATATGGTACAGTTAAAACATCTATTTTCACGATAGACATTTGAAAACATTGATCATGGAGTTACCCAACTGTCTTTGGCCAGCTTCTCTCTTGCTCAATTCTTCATGGATTTCTCAGTGCCAGAAAGCCTCCTGAAAATATCAATTGCATTATGCCACTTTCCAACTCAAAAATCATTCCTTGCTATTCATATCTATATAGAATAGGGTCATAATTTATTTCCTTTTCAAGGCCCTGCTCAACTCAAACTTCCTTCCCAAGGCCATTTTCATGGACTCTTGTGAAATGAAAACATGATTCATCCGGACTTGTGTGATCATAGAAAGAGTAGCCACTGTTTTTGGAGTACTTAATATGTATTTATTCTTCATAGAATTTTATCAATTAAATATCTCCATTTTAAGGTAAAGGAACTGAAGCTCAGAAAAAAAAGAAAAAGAAAAAAAAAAACTTGTCCAAGTTTATATAACTTTTAATTTGTAGAACTAAGAATTAAATCCAAATATGACACCAAAATGTGTGTTTCCTTCTACCAGGCTAAGTACAGTCAACAGAATGCCATGTGTCCTCCTGTTGTCCATGCTTTGTGCACTGCATGTGTTTTTCTTCCTCTCCACTGCCCATCCTAATCCTGCCCTTTCTTTCGGTGCCTGTCACAACCTTCTACAGATAACCAAAGCTGGGCATTTCATTAGTCCTTGGTGATCACTTTACTTTAAAGCATATACTGGCAATACTGATGTAGGGAACCTAACCCAATCTTGTGATGCCTTTGTTTCTTTTTATGGTTATTACTCCTTTTTGATCTCCCACTATCCCTTCACCCTAGTTATGACAGAAATACCCTAATATTTTCTGTCTAACCCCTGCATGACTCTTAATTCTCTGTGTTCAGATGCAGTTGACTTCATCCTGTGGTCCAGGTGTAAAGAGGAAACATTTTCGTTCAATGAGCACATAAATTTTCCCTGGACACAATGATTGATTGGTTCAGGGATGTGCATGTGGCATAGTTACAGCTGACGAAATGCAGTGAGACTTCTGTTTGTAGGGAGAAGTTCTCTCACCCCTAATGGGACTGTGACAGTAGAGATGATATGAGCCTGGAACCTACTTGTCCCCCGAGCCTGAGATTGAAATAATGTAGTGAAAGATAGAACTGAGATACAAAAGAAAGCTCATTCTGATAACGGAGTTTGAGCACCTGGATTGAGCATCACTTGAAGCTAGCGTCTGGATTTTTAGTTACCAAAGCCAGTCTATTCCTTGTTTTGTTTAGACCAGTTGGTGTTGGGTTTTCTGTCTCCTGCAATTGAAGACCTAGACCAGGGGCTATCAGGTTGAACAGTTGTGACAGGGACCACATGGCCTTTAAAACCTTAACTGTTTATTGTCTGGCTCTTTATTTAAAAAAAAAGTTGTTGACTTCTGATGATTGCTTCATAAATAATTATTTTGTTTTCTTTCCCCAAATAGACTTTTAAGAGATCATTTTAAAGAGATTTATTAAAGAGTCCTCTAAGACAGGGATCTAAATCTCTATTATTTGAGTATCTCCTCACAGTTTTTACCCCCTTGCCACCATAATCATAATGATTAGCATGGTTAATAAATGAGAATTCAATATATATTTATAAGCATGTGCTTTTCAAAGTGTGATTTGCATACAGGACACAGTCTGTGAATGTTTTGTGAGTATAGAATAAGGATAGAATTAAGAGAAAGCATTTAGGAAGTTTAATAGCAATTTGATATTTAATTGTCTCCAATTGTGATAATTTTTTCCTATTAATTTTATTGCATTTTACAAAAGTATTCTGCAGGAAATGCAAGACAGTGACTAGTTCTTCAACACAGTATTAGAATCACTGTGTTAAATGCATGAATCCCTAGTTATCCTGAAATAATATATATTTTCCTTTCTTAGGTACTGAATTTATTAAGGACAGAATTATATTTTATTTTCCTGTATTTTTTCAACATCTATTTAAATGTCAAACTTAGTAGGCACTCTATTCTTATTTACTAAATTGAATAAAATTACAAAGCAATTGCAAACAAGAGAGAAGGGATTGTGCCTATGGGGGCTTCTTTATTTGATAATATATTAGAAATGGATCTTTGCCTCCCGAAAACAAAATGTTCTTTGCCTCCAGTGTTCTCTTAGAGATTTGTTTCTTCCTAAAATAGCCTCAGTGTTTGCTGGGGAACCCACATCTCCACTGTTTGATTCACACAGTTTAGGTGGGGCATTATTGTTTCATGGGTAAATGACAATATAGAGCTACAGTCATCAGCATATTAGAATTCCTTCTTTGCAGTAATTGGTTCAGGTGTGAGCTTGTGAATGAAGCCTGCAAGTTAGAGCTTCTGTTGAATTGTTTGGGCTAAGAATCTTATATATGTGTGTTGGGGAGGGGGGATATTTTCTATTGTATTTGTTGAATCGCAAAGGATATAGCCCCAAGAGATGCTGATGGTCTTCTTATAACAATGAAGGAAGAGACTTTAGGGACTGAAAGAAACATGGGAGGTGATCAGGGTTTAGTGAACAGAGAAACTGAATTTTGACAACATTGTCTGAAGCCCTTGAATAGCTTCACCTGAGCTGTCCCAGCTGCTGTCCTTTCTTAATACATGAGGCAATAAGTCTTCTTTGTTTATTCTCTTTAGCCAGATTCTATTGTGTATTGTAATGCTTTTAAGAGAAGAAGCCCTGATATATACATAGTTTAATATCACATCCACCTAGCACTTCTTAATGAATAACAACTTCTACTAGAGTAAAATTGAGGTAAGAAACCTGGAACTTCAATCCTTTTTATATTGTTGAGTTGTCGAATTTGAAAAAGTGAAACATCTCAAAAAGAAAACTTAGATGTAAAGTTTTTTATAAAACAAAATCATGATTAATGTATAATAATGTATTTAGGATAAATAAGACTAGAAGTAAAGAATTCCCAAAAATACCTTAGAAAAATGGTACACTATCTTAAGTGCATCTTTTGCCTCTTTTAATCCAGCTACATATATGTATAAAACTATGATTAATATTATCTACTTTCTGACCTAATAGGATCAGAGTCTACTATTGATCTTGAAAACTCAGATTAATGGGTTAAATTAATGACAAGTTCTTTTAGTTAATTTGGATTGATAATTCCTTAGAAAGATCTTTGAGAAAGCTAAGAATTCTTATCAAAATGATCACAAGTGCATATTTACTGAACCTGATTTCATACTAGCTCATAGCTCTTTCTATGCTTACTTGTATTTTAAAAATGTAAATGTCAATATATACATAACTGCTTATGTTTTAAGTGCTCTTCTAACTTTACTAAGTAGTTCTATTTGTATATCTATATATCTTTGCATCCTATAGGTACATCTCATTTAATTCTATAACAATCTTAAGAATTAGGTGCTATTATTAGGCCCATATTATAAAAGCAGAAAGTAAAAACAAGGCACAGAGAAACTGAGTAACTTAAATAAAATATTAAGGTCATGGATAGGGAGCGATTTTAATCCAATCAGTCTGGCTCTCAAGTTCTTTCTTGAAAACCTCACTATCTTTCCTGTACCATTTGTATGGAAAAAAGGATTTACTTTCTTAGAAACAAGTGTAGTCAAATTGTTTTTAGAGGATTAGTACCTGTTTTTGCACCAGGTTGCATAATTCTGCACACTCTAAGAGATATATCTTTTCAGGCTTCCTCTCCAAATTTAATTTAATGCTACTTGAAGACAGCAACTTGATCATACATATTTTTTTCATTCCATGTTGTGCTGTGTAAGTAGAAGGTATTCAGCAAGTGTTTAGAATTTAATTATTTCATTGCTTTTTTGGACATTTTTAGTATAATTATGATTTTAATTTGCTAATATGTAATAATTGAATTACATTTGATTCAGAAATATGGAGACTGAAGGACGCTTAAAGATCAATAACTAGTTTTGGGGATAACAAGTTTCTAGCACTGGGTAAACTCTCAAGTCAGAGTACAAGCTCTCTCTCATACTCGTTCATAAATACAAGGTAACCTGTTTAGGTGAAAAGATACCCAAGTGCTTGACAAATAAATTCTGAGAGTCTCTTGGAAGATATTACACACTTGGCTGCTGACATTAAAAATTTTGGTGCATCTGTGTATTAAGGTGTCTCTCTCTCTCTCTCTCTCTCTCTCTCTCTCTCTCTCTCTCTCTCTCTCACACACACACACACACACACACACACACACACACACACACACAACTAATTTTTATATGCCTCCTCTGTGCCTCCAAAATATTTATAGAAGCATAGAACCAAAACATCCATACCCTGCATCATGCTAATCAATGCAAGCAATCCAGCATCTTTGATGGTGACAAGTTGGCTCTGGAAAAAAAAAAAACCCTTGTCAACAGTGTTACCTTCAAACAAGATGGACAATACAGACTTTTTGAATCTCCTACAGAAATATGGCCCAGAGCTCACAGTGCAAATTGACAATCTTTTCTAACAGTTTCTAACTACATAGTGGTTTGGGACTTAATGCTGTAATTGCACTCTAAGCCTCAATTCATTTCTAGCATGATCCCCAGGAAGGTTGAAATCCTCTTCTTACAGGTGTTTATATATTCATCCCAAAACAAAACTGTTAACTCAGCATTATGGCTTAGAACATAAATCTACACAAGCCAGAAAACTTAGCATCACTGCTCCCAAAACAATTATAATTTAGCGCTTTGCACTTAAATAGCTTTTTATTTGATTAGATATATATAGTCTGAGCTGTTTTTATCCTCAATATTTACATGAAGTAAATTTTTTCAAATAGAAAAATGTAGTCCATTTAAAATTTTTTTTTTATAAGTATATGCTAAAACTTAGTTGGCCAGCAATTTTTTTAAAGTCATGTATTTGAGGAAGGTATAAGGAGATTTTAAAGTTATAAATTCAATCTCTGGCAATAAAGAATGAAGTAGAAGAAAAACGTGGGACCAAATGCTTAAACTATTGTAGAAAATAAAGACCATATTTTTCTTGGGTCTTGCTCCAACAGCAGATCCACTTACTACTGTTTTTCAAATTGACGTAGGTATGAAAGTCAAAAAACTTGTAAGAAATGAGGAATGTCTAATTGTGCTCTGAGAGATTCTGATTTATTTAATAATTTGCATTTTTTTGCGAGTACTTCAATGATTCTGATATAGGTCGGTTAAGTAACACTCTCATAACTCTAGTATAATCACTCCTGTTGCCAACATTTATATTTACTATATATAATCATAACCTAAAATGTATGTTTATAAAAACTGTGTTTAAATACATAGGCATACATATGTAGAGAGAGAGAATGAGAGAGTAGCTACTTCATTGCTGAGAATATTCTACAAGTCAGAAATTATATATCTAAATTTTCTTTGTTAACATATAGCATCTGTCCACTAATAAAGAATGTTAGGTACTCCTAAAGTCTTTACACAATTAAGTCATTTCTTATTATGATAATAGAGATTATGTGCATAGTTATACAAATTTTTTCATTTTTCAGGAGAGGAAATGAGAAAAGTTCCAGTGAAATAATTCAGAAATTAGTATCATCTTTTGGCTTCTTTGTTTTATAAACATATAGGAGAAATTAACTTTATGACTCTTGTCTTGGGAGAAAACATTAAATGTCCGTAACTTTCAAGAACACCATGAAGTTTGTGATTAGATCTGTGAATATTTTGTCTAGAAAAGCCAGAGTTTTTTCTGAGAAAAAGCGATTGCTCATGGAATAAGACTTTTACTTTTTGTAAAGAAGGCAGATGGTAGAATTGTGCTAATTACCAACACAGATATACAGTTTTTGAAAATGAAATTGTACTCTCATCAGGCATTATACATACTGGACAAGAAATGAAAGGCCAAAGTGGATAATATCCTCTTGGAAATTGCTGTATAAACTCAGCAAGACATTATAGTTTAGCAGATAAGTGCTAAGAGTAGTATTTTGCATAAATATTACACAATACTGAATATATTTTTCTCTGCCTATAATTAGAGCTCTGATTTACTCAAAGAAAGAATAAATTTGAGATAATAATTAGAATGCATTCCTCAAAATTGCCAGACTTAAAAAAAAAAAGTAATCTCATGTTCCCTCTTCACTCCCTCCCTCCCTCTCTCTCTCTCTTTCTCTCTCTCTCTCTCTCTCCCCCTCCCTCCCCCCTCCCTCCCTCCACTCACATCCATGGAAGCACAAAATACTTTTAGATGAAATATTAGCTACAAGCATATGACTTTTATAGCTTCATTTTAATTAAACACAAATCCGTGAAAGGTATTTAAATTTCATGTTTGTACACCTAAATATAACTTTAGGACAGATAAACTATTTGAAACCAAATTATTATATGCAAAATTCTTGGAAGTATTTGCTATTATAATCTAAGTATTTGTTATTATAATCTAAATCAGGAAGGAGTAGTTGGGTCAGTCCTCTCTGCTTTACACAAGAGTGTTGGGCCTTGTGCTAATATTTGAATACATTTGTGAGCCCTGCAGGCAGTAAGTTTTTTCTAGTGGAATATTTGGACAAGCTTTTAGGTTTTCTTGCCTGCATATACTTTGCATGGTTTTTCTCTTGGGGCAAAGAATGAGCAAATCCAAGGTGAAGTCTCTAATTAGACGAATTGTAATTTCCTTCTGAGTAAGTGGATGTTAATGATTCAGTGGCTAAACCCTAGACTGTTTTGAGGAAACCAAGATGTGCTACTAAAATGCTTTCTGCCCTTGGGCCATGCTGGTTTTTGTTTGATTGGTTGATTGTTTATTTGTTTTAATCTCCTAATCTCCATAAGGAAGGGAACCACAAACTACAAAACAGACATATTTTACAATGCCATAACTAATGAAATGCGAAGGTTACTGTGGTTTTCTTACTTGGAAACCCATCTTTCTGAAATGAGAATAAGTTAATTTTAGAGTAAAACTACTCATTTCAAGAATTGAGAAATTCCTAAGTATTTCTTTATGGTTTAACTCTTTTACCTTGCATATGCAACATTATCTTCATATTTATGGTATTACCATTATATAATCTTATATTCTTATTCCTTTAATTACTTCCAAGAACTTCCACCTCTATCCTAGTGAATAATGTGGTTGCACAGCACTTTACAATTTATAGTATGTGACTTTTTTTTCCTCCAACATCAAATTAGGAGAATTTGGATAGTACTATTTATATATGTAAATATAAATTATTCCAATTTTTACCACCTGGCACTCAATAATTTGTATTCCATTTATCATTGCATTGATCCTTTTTGTTGCTCTACCGAGTAGTTATTAAAGTAAATTTGCCACTAATTCGTAGATGATAAGGTGAGGCAGAATATGGCCGAGGACCGTTCAGTCATAAATTTGGTGTTTTTTTTATTTTTATTTTTTAAAGTCTTTAAGACAGGGCCAATGGATTTTGTTTGATCAGATAGATATTTAATTCTGCTTTTGAAGGTTAGATGTTGCTGGATGTGATATGTTACTTTAGTCATAATGTTGACTTTGGGTGACGAAAACAGTGATGTATCTGAGGAGTTGCTTATAATTTTTTATACTATAGTTTTGAATCAAATTATCTGATCTGGCAAAGAGGAAGAGGTAAGGAGGTGAAGGAGGCTGAGGAGGAGGAGCAAGAGGAGAGGGGGGAGAAAGAGAAAGAGGAAAGAAAGAATTATAACACTGGCTACAGAACGATTCTTGAATATTCCACATACCTCATTTGATTCATGTGCGGTAACTCCACTAGTAGTAAAACCTTGCTAAGATTTTGCTATCATGCTGCATTAGATTACAGCTCTCTTAAATTTGAACCTTGAAAATTAGAACCTCTAAAGTCTTTAAATGACTACTCACCAAAATGTAATGAGATAATACTGTATTATGAGAAACTAACTTTTCTGCAATATGTGAAATGTCAGAGTTTATTAGAAAATGTAAAGAGAAAGAATGCAAGTAGGTTCTCTCTGTACCCTTTAGTAGGTGTTGACAACAACAGCAATAATAATAATAAATTTTTAAAGAAGCAGCAGGTTTACCGACAACTTAAAAAGGACTACCAAAATATTGCACTGGGTGTCCCCTGGTCGTCACAAAATAGTTTCAATCCTCAAATATAGCCAAATTGCCAACATGTCAGTTTACACAATATAACCTGACATGGTGTCCACTGGGACATGCTGGAAACCACGTTGGCTGGACCCATCATTCTTTACCGACAGATAACAATGAACTCAACCTCAGAGAATCACAGGCTCTTTTGATTTAATTCCAAATCAGCTAAGCTCTTTGGCATGAAATAAACCTTTTTGCAGGCATTCTGGAACAACAGTCATTTCCCAGGTTTATTGTAATCATAATTCTCCAGAAGAACTCAAGAAGCTTAAAAAAAATATTTCAAAATCTTTCCTGGAGGAATAGGGTTTTCTTTGTATTCATTCTGGGGGATACCGTACCTGCACTTGTAGATGGTTTTGCATTTAAAAGTAGTAAAGACAGGCCTTTTTTTTTCTTTTTCCCCTTTAGAAAAAATTCATAATGCTCACCTTTTCCCCCATAATTTAAGGAATGAGAGTGCCTTATTTCTAAAGCTGCTCTTTAAACAAATCTAAGTCAGAAGATTCTAGAATTTAAACATCTTTTGTATATTTGGGTAATATGCAAATGAAAGGATTACTGCAAAAGTGAAATAAAGTCACCAGCCATGAAAGCACAAGATAAAATGAACAACAAAGGGAAGCCATGGCAGTGGCAGGGTGACAAGGAGAGAAGACGAAGGAGATTGTGATTATTTCCCCTGGCAGAGAGGGTAGAACCATGACTAACACTAAGGGGCTGGAATGCTGAACAGAGAGAGAGAGGGAGGGAGAGAGAGAGGGAGAGAGAAAGAGAGGGGAGAGGTGGAAGGGAGGAGAGGGAGAGGGAGGGAGGGAGGATCCTGACAGAATGTGGGTAAAAAAATGTTCTCACAGAATTGGATTCAGAAGTACTGTCCCTCAGGGAAATGTGGAAAAGCCATTTCTCAGCACACATGTAACAGGACAGGACCCAGCCCTGGAAACTGTTGAAGGCAGTGATTCTGTCTCAGCTCCCTGGGGAAGGGAAGGAGAAGCTTTTGGAGCTATTTCTGCCACTATTTTTGACCAGTTCTAAATAACTTGACCATTTTTGAACTGATGTACCTGGAAAAAGTAAAATGCAGTGAACTTTTGATAAAAGAAAGAAGTAGGGACTGGGAGTATAATATGCAGTGCATATACCGTGATTGATGAGGCCAGAGACAGTTAACAGGAAGATGCGGAATAAGACACAGTATAACCTGGGTCCCAGTGAAATGAGCAGTGCCCTGGCGCTCAAGGATTTCATCTATGTGACTCTGCTGAGGCTAACCCTTCTTCCGGAAGGGAGTCATCTCTGAAACAGATAATGGCTTTTTTTCAATTGGCTGAAGTTTCCTGATAGGCTGGAGATCTTATCATAAATAATAGGAGATAAAGACAAGAATCAATTTTCTTATTATTTCTCTTTCCCATAAACTAATAGGGCTAATGTTTCTCTTGAATGATTTGACACATTATAGTATAATTGAACATTTATATTAGCGAATGTAACCTGAAGCCCCATTCTGCTTTCACCTTCTATAGTTGCAGAATTCAATAGAGTGTGCACCAAAAAATGTCTAATCAGATTCAGGGAGACCAAGGTATAGAAGGCACCAGGAGGTAAGAACAGCATTTGTTGCCGTGCGACACCCAGCAAATGCCTTAACTTCTCTGAGTCAGCTTTGTCAATATTGAATCTACCCCAGGTAGATAATTTGCTCACATTATGTCAGACAACTCGCTGATAAATAGTCATGCCTCTGCTTTAGGCATAAGGTAACTGAGATGCAGAAAATTCAGGTAACTTGCCTAGTGTTTCTCAGTAATAAACTGAGATTTGAACTCAGCTCCAATGAGTTCCAAATTTCCTATGCATTTTATTATAGTGTCTTGCAATATGGGGAGAAAAAGACTTTTAAAAGTGGAAGACAGGGCGTGTCACTGGATGTTAACCACTGTGATGTTATTACAAACTGAACGTTTGTGCTGTCAGGTTAGTGGGCTTTCGGTGTCACCTGGGTTTTCAGTGGGCGTGTGTGAGAAAGGAGAAAAGAGAGGAGTGGGAGAGGGAAAAGAAGTCGAGAGGCTTCCATTTTATGAGACCATTTATCAGTTATATTTGAAGAGGTGGCCAGTGACCCACACTGAAAGGCAGTAAATTAATGGTGGCAGATTTTCAAAGCTGGCATCTCTCTTTTGTAATTTTGGGCATTTCTTTCTGAAGTACATCATGCATCTGGGCTCCCACATTTTAAATTAAATTTCCTTATTACTTTTTAAGTAGCTCGTCATGGATTATTGAGTATTTACTGTATGTTTATACTGTAATTCTCTGAGATGACATATAGAAATTGCTTTAGCTACTGCATCTGATGTCTAATTACTGTAAATGCATGCAAAGAAGTAATTAAATGGAAAAATAAACTTTTTTCATAACTTCATATTACAGATTAAACAGGATGTTCTTTCCCTGATTTTTGGTAAAAACAAATAAACTTGTGCAAGGAGAATGGCAAGCAAGCTTCAGAGATAAATCGATGTAAGATGTGGCTCACTCATACGTTCCAGCTAAGTTCCACTGTCGATGGCAGCAGGGACCTTGAACCTGATCACAGGCTGTGAACTCATGCTGTCCCTTTCCAAACACTAAAGATGATCCGGGGCTTTCACTGTTCAGACATGTTCCTCCTCCACCTTCCAGTTCTAATCAAGACTGCAACAGGACATTTCAAGACATTTTGCGTAAAACCAGCCTTTAGAAATTTCTGGTCCAACTGTGGGGGAAAAAAAAAAAGTACATTAAAATGTCACCAAAAAAGCATTTTAACAACTATTTAGTTCAATTTTGCCAAGTCTACTTATTTTTCAAGTGATTCGCAAATCAGTAGCCTCTCCGTTTTATGGATGATGTAAACTATTAAAAGTGAGATGATGATCCATTGTACAAACCTGAAGCAGGAGCAGCACGGATGCGGCCTGTTTTTAACATCAAAAACAGCATTTCCATACTGGTTAGGCAGTGCCAAAAATCATCAAATTGCCTTTTTTTCCCCACGGGAAAAAGAACCACAGCAGGATGGATTTAAAGTAAAATCCAAAATTAAAGACTGCATTATTCCTCCTATCCTTCCAAAGGCAAGTGAACACAGAGGGGCATTTTCAACCACTGAGATAATAATAAAGGCAGACACAAAGGGCCCCTTGCAACCTTGTTGCTATAAAGTTTAAGTTGATCCAATCTTTTTCTGACCTTTTGCATTGCCAATTGGAAAAACACACACAAATTGTCCTCAGCTGAGAAGCATCTCAGTGAGAATTCTAGACAACCTGTGGTCATCCCCTCAAGCAAGGAGTTTGAAAGGAAACAAGATCTGTATCTTGCCTCTCAGAAGGGGCAACTTTCTACTCAGTGGCCTGGTCTGGAAGTGTGCCTCATCCAGCCGTCATGTCTAAACCAGACTCCATTATTGACCTGCCTTTCGGGTGCAATAGAATATTCTGTTACTGCTCCCAGGCTGGTAAATCTGATACTGCAGGAAGCCAATAGTCTGAACTTATCAATCAATTTCATTAATGTAAACAAGGTTGGCTTTTTCCCTCCATTACAACTGGGTCAAATTTATACTAAGACATCAAGAGAGGGTGTCCCTTGACTTCACTAAAGAGAAGGAAATGAGTAGGGAAGGGAAATCCTTGGGATTCTATAGAAGTACTTGGCAAACTTTTAGATTTTTAATCCTCTCTTCTTTTGCGGATGCTCAATATATAAACTTTAAAAACCCAGCCATTCAACTTTCTCTTCACCAGCCCCATCCTTCAGTTCTCTGGAGTAACCTGTTGAGGCACATTCTTGGGGAACATAATTTCAAAAACATTACATTTTTAAAAATTAATTCACTCATTCACTTACTTGTCAGTATGTTTGTTTATTTGTTCAATCAAAAAATATCTTTCTCCCCCAGCTTTATTGAAAAATAATTGACCTACGTCATAAGTTTAAGGTGTGTAGCATGATAGTTTGATTGTGCCAGCCACTGTGGTAGGAGGCTAATCATATTTTATTTTTAGGTCACCTTCCCCAAAGACATTTGATACAGAAAGTCACTGGTGAAAAGAAGACTTTCTGAATAACCTGGCTAGGTAGACTTGTTCACCTAATTCTTCTATTTGTTACAAACTGGAGCTAATGAAGTTGTATTTATGGATTCAAGGTCAAAAAAGAACATGCAAACATTAGGGTAGTCGGCATTCGAGCTCATTATTATCTTTAGTTTTTCAGATAACAAATACATACCTTTAATATCTTAAAACTATGAGTAGAATTTGATGCATTCATTTTCACGGCAGAAAAAACATTACATAAAAATTATTAACATGTATGTCATGCTTTCTGGTATTCTTCTTGACATGTATGTAATTGAGTTATATGTTATCATTATTGCCATTTTATAGACAATCTGAAACAATGGTTAAAAAACTTATGCAAAGTCACACAATGGTAGCAAATGGTAGTGATGGAATCTGAAACCAGGCAGATGAGCTACATAGCCTGAATTCACAACCCTCTATATTGGCTCTGGGAATATGACCTAATAAAAAGAGAGCAACCTTGTCTAAACAGCACCAAAAGAATTAGGATTTTGATTCAATAAAGGTGGTAGCTGCAGATTTAAATGAACCTGAGAGGCTAGCAAAAATGTGACAGAGCCTGTCTTGACTACGCTTTTTCTCCTCTGACTATTCCTCCTACATCGGCCCCCACAGATCCACATTAAAAAATATCTTCTCCATTTAAACTAAAACCAGACTTCCATCATTAGAGATTAATTCCTGTATATTAAACTATAATAGGTTATAGGTAAGAGCAATAAGTTATACATTTTAATTTAGGATAAGCTGATTTTGAATTATTTTGATCCAATTAATGCGGCATTATTGAAAATATACCAGATTATAGCATCTGTGCTAAGATCAGTGTGTGACTAGAAGAGCTTGAATACACCCACAGAAAATTCACCCAAAGAGGAAATTGTATCTTTACAACCCAAACTTTTGAGGACTCCACAGCCTCACAAGGATTCAGGTTAAAAAAGTATATAAGACTAAAGAGAAAAAGTGCTCAAAGTATAGGCAACACGTTTGTCACGTGGTTAGAGAACGTCTCATTTTGCTTAGATGATAGTTCATGAGGCTGAGGTTATCAGGAAGCTTCATAAAGTGAAATTAGAATTGAACCCTGAGAGATAGTTTTGTCATGTATGAGGAAATATTATGAGGGGTCATAAATTCTAGGAACAACATTAGGCTGAAGGTAAGGCTGGCACAACTTCATAGTTTCATTGCTTCTCTGAGTGTCTTGTGGTCTTGTTTTCATAATCATGTAAGATGCTTCAGTCTTTATGAGTCAGGGGACCTTTGCAGATAACAGAAACCATTTTAGCTATTTAGGAGTAAAATAAGTGCTTATGGAAAGGGTTGAAAGACTTCAAAAGCAAACTCCAGAGTGGGCTAACAAGACTGACACCCCACCACCACCACAGAACTGGCCTGCTAGCGAGCTGTTTCCACTGCTTTGAAAAAGAGATGGAGGACATAATACTCACTGGCTCCACCTTGGCTGTAATCGGGGAATCAGGGAACTGCTTCCAAATTTGTTTGCCACATTGTCATTGTCTAAGAAGTCATCATGTCAGCATAATACCTTAAAATAGTTGAAAAGGGGTTACTTTGGAAGAATCTCTTCTAGACGGTGTGTTGGAGGAGGCATCTGTAAAATAGATGTCACATGTCATAGCAGACAGTGCTAATTGATCCTCGCACTTTTCCCACTGAGCTTCATTCAGCAACCTCCAAGTACTTTCCAAGCAATTTCCAAAACCAAAACAAAACAAAACAAAAAATTGCTTCCAAAGTTGACAACTTAGATAAGAATCTATCTGGTATTTCTGACCAGGAGTATGGAATATGGAAAGACAAGCCAGAAGGAATCAGAATATGGCACAGATAAATTGGAGTGCTAAACAATAAAGGACTAAGATGTGTTTCCTCATAATTTTGTTTAAGGCTAACCCCAGAAGGAATGGTTATTGTTTAAACCACTGAAATAATGTCCTCCATCAAGGAATGCTGTTTCTGAGATCATGGCTAGAACTTTATACAGCAATAGAAAAAGTAGTAGCATGAGCTAGACAGAGTGAATGCATCTGACCTAGCTCTCCTTGCATAATTGCTGGCAATGAGCTGCATTCCTGCAATTAGGGCTCATCAGCCAGGCTAGCAGCTTCCCAGGACAATGCTACTGGGGTCTGTGGAGCCTGTGGAGAGAGCAGAGGCTGGGCTACATTGTCAGGCCTCTTTCATTTGAGTTACAACAGGAGCCGCATCTGGACCATGTGGATAATTATTTGTTTGCTTTTTGTCACATTTGGAACCAATGCAAATAAACCCAATCTGTAAAAAAGAAAGCAAAAGCCCAAAGCACCTGGAGTGTTTTGAGGGAACTCAGTAAAACTGAAAGCTTGTTGGCAGCCATGAAGGGAAAAAATGACAAATGCCACACTAGTGGGATTAGGAAAATGGATTGAGTGGTCACTCCCTGATGGTGCTCCATTTATAATTTCCTTGAAAGATAATAAGGACCCATTAAGACCAGTCCCTGGGAAGGAAGGAAAAGGTGATCTGCATTAGAAATGTTATTTCATTATTCCATATGAAATACAAAGTATTCTCCCTTTAAAAAATTAGTTAGCATTTAAGTCCTTTGTTTAAAAAGGGAAATAAAGTGATGTGTTTGTGGATACATAGAATGCAAATTCATAATACAACAAAAACTCCACTTGTAAGAATGTGAAATGGCCTACCTAAGGAAGAGTAGTGTCTCCTGTATTCCTGCACTGGAGAGCCCGGGCTCAGGAGCAGGGAGCTGAGTGATGCAGAGTATAGCAGAAAGCTTGAGAATTTGGTAAAACTGCAGACTGTGCTAAATTTATCTCCATAAACCATGGCCTTCATCTCTCATAAAATATTCTCTTTTCTGGAAATAATCAAATACCACTTCTTTGTACCTTATTGTGAATATTTAACTATAGTATTTCTCTCAGAAGTACCTCTAGTTACAGGAACAGTGAATGATAAAATTTTAACTCTTTTCATTTTCTTATTGGTGTTATCTTTTCTCTTTCCCCTCCACAAATAGTTTTGACCAAATATGTCACACTCTGAGATTCCAGAGAAAGTAAAATACAGACTCTGTCTTCAAGGAGATCACCATCTAATGGGAAAGAAAGGCAAATCAGAGGAATCCATAGATGTGGACTGCATCAGGAAAGGTTGCATGTACCTTCTTGAAATTTTCCGACTGTTCTGAAGGTGTTGGGGTTCTACTGAGGGATTTAGAGCCAGGGAATGATTGAAGAACACTTTTGATTTGCTTTCCACTAGTACTCCTGTCTGAAATCTCTATAATCACACCCCCTTGCTTGTGAAAAGAGGTAGTTCTTTTTTTGGAACAAGTAGGTGTCACTGAGGTGTTATCACTGATTATCTCTGGGTAACTGTGCCTAAAACAAGGTTATACCAGTATCTTTACTACTGAAATTCCCAGAACCTTTATTATACTGATGTACATGGAAGTACTCCAAATGGGGAGATTTACTATGAAATAGAATTAGAAGCATTAATTTTCTGAGGAAAAAAACACATCGAAAGTCATTTTCTCCAGGACTCTTCCTTAGAAACCCAAGTAGTTTATCTAGGATTTTTAACTTTGTAGAACTCAAATTCCGAAAGGGGAACTTTTGTGTTTTAAACTTGTAATTTTTAACGTTTTTATGCAAACTCAAAGAGAGAGGGATTAATATAATGAATCTCTGTATTCCCATCTCCAGATTTAGTAACTGTCAGCATTTTGCTACTTTTTTCATTTATCATTCCTTCCCCTACTTTGTATTATTATATGCTTTAAAGCAGTGTGCTCCTCAGGAAGCATAAATGTCTGGTGGTTTCACTTCTGATGATGCAAAGATTGACCCTTGGTTCAGATGGCTGTTGCCGGATCATTCTATTGACAAGTGCCCATTCATGTTTTGTATTACTGTTTCATTTAGTTATAGCACTAGTTATAGCACTGTTTCATTTAGTTATAGCACTAATGTTTCAATGTTTCATTGAAAGTGATGATTTTCTATCATTTCTTCTATAATAAAAGGTTTGATTTTCTATAATAAAATCAATAACATAAAGGTTTCCCAGGGCCATGTTATTAAATCCCCTGCCCTTGACTCAAATTACTCAATTTTTCTAAGAAGTCTTTGTTCCTTTTATTTAGAGACATCCTTCTAGATGCAAGAGAATGCTTATAGGTTTCCCATGCTGCCCATAAACAACCTTTTAAAATTCTTATTATTGGCTTTTGGTTGTTTCTTTTTCTTTTCTTTCTTTTTTTTTTTTGGCAAAAATCAGAAAATATGTGTATACATGTGTATTTTCTATCTTTCTAACACAAAGGTAGCATGTTATGTTCAGTATTCTACATTTTGTTGTGTTTTGTTTCCTTCACTTATAACATATATCTGAGATGATTCCATAGCAATACACGGATCACTTTCTTATTGCCTTTTGCAGTTTTCTAGACACTGTTCTGTGGCTCGTTTATTTGGTCAGTCTTCTCTAGATGGATATGTGGTATTGCTCCTGTCTTTTGCTATTATAATGCCATTGTGGATAATTCTGTATATAAATCGTTTTGCTTTTTTTTTTTTCCAGTATACCTTAGAGTTGAGTTCCAAGAAGGAGAATTATTGAGTCAAATGGTATCTGCATATAGTTTCACTATTTCAGATTCCCCTTGGGGAATCCTCAGGAATTGGGTCATTTTGCATTCCTAAAATCAAAGTATAAGCAAACCTTTTCCTCAAAAATCTCAGAAGGAGAATATGTTGAAAACTGAATAGAAATTCGATGATCTGATGGGTGATAAATGGTAGCTCAGTGAAGTTTTCATTGGCATTGTTTTATTCTGAATGATCTTGAGCATATTTTTAACATATGGGTGATTTGCGTATCTTTGTGAAAACTACATGTTTATAAGTTTTGGGGAAAAGAAGTTTAATAGAGGAGAAGGAAAGTTAAGTTTGAGAGTATGATTCCTTCAAACTTTCAACAAACATCCCTCTCCCAGCTATTTAAATTGGAGAGAAGGTGAAGTAGAGGCTTTCATCTCAAGGTGGACTCTGTGTAACCAGGCAACAGATGAAGAGTGCCATGCTTAAAGAATAAGGTTTCCTAGGTGAAACTGCTCAATCTCTATTCGTTTTAACTCCACTTAATTGTTCTCTCTCCTTCACAGATCATAGAATTTGAAAGTAGATTAGATCCTTTAAATTGTTACAATCCAATACCTTTATTTTATAGATAGACCAGAATGGTGACCAGACACTTGATTTCTTGGTTAATTTCATGTCTTGATGAATTTGATCAATCGATCAATCTGTTGATCAATTTCTCCAGTGCTGCCTCTTCCCCTCTCCTCTACAACTGGGTTCACTGGCGGTAAGAAACAGTGTTGTTTATCTCTCTTTAGGTTAAATACAAAATAGGAAAGATAAGCATATCTCTTTCTTGGGATGGTAATATTTCCTATCCATACCCAGTTATACATTCATACTTCTTTCCGTATATGAAACATTAAACCTGCCACTCCTCGCAATTCTAAATGCCTAAACATTCTTGCAGTCTCCTTGTATTTGTCTCATCATATAGATTGTCCTTTGTTTGAGAGGAGTGGGTCAATGAAATCTATGTATTGCTTTTCAATGGCTTGATTATCTTACGCTGCTAAATGTCAGGAAGAATGAAGAACACTTTACTCTCCTTCAGCTTTATGACTCTAACAAATATAACAGTACTGAGACAAACCACAGAACCACATATTTTGGGGAGCTAAAAAATGCAGTCACTGCAATTTAGGAGATTATGATCTAGTTGGGAAGATGAGATATCCGAAGGAAATGTTTGTTTTGCAATGCTGTGGATCATTGTCATGAATATTGCCAAGTTAATAAAGATTAATGTAGAGAATATAGAGGACTATTAAGTGGAGAGTGTAGGCTAAAGAGCTGGACTTCTTGAGTTTAAAATGCAGCTGCATGACTTATTTTATCTGTGGGAGTCTTAGTTTCTCATCTGGAAATGGATATTAATCAGAAAATTTACCTCATGATGTTCTATGAGACTTCAATAAGAAGAGCTTACAAGTGTTTCAAAGAGAAAGCTCAATAAATGTTAGCCATAACTATTAAGGTGGCTTAGAGAAGTTAAAAAATGTGGTAGCGGGGAGGGGACTTGAGAAAAATTGTTGGATTCAGTCATTAGTAAGTCTCAAGTGACTTTCAAAAGGGCAGTTTCCGCCAACTGGAAAGGCAGGAAAGCAAAGTGCAGTGGGTTAAGGGTAAATAGGCAATAAATACTTGCCATACAGAAATCAATAGAAGCAGAAATCAATAGAACCGAGGAAGTTCATCTATTTGAGCTATTGGAGAGCAAAAATGGTAAAATAGTAATATGATAAAACATTTTTTTTTCCTCTGTTTTAAGGAAAGGGTAATTCTTAAAAGCAGAATGCATTCACTTAATTGGCAGGAGTGAGACAGAATGGTTTGGTGAGACTGAGGATGCTTTAGGTTAATGCCATGAGAGTCTTGAGAGAAACCAGAGAGAGACTCATTCTTAAGAGCGGCATGCCATCAGATTTATATCCCACAGAATCAGAGGCATTTTCTTACTAGACAGAGTAGCTTCCTACTATATCTAAAGCTGAAGGACCATAAAGAATTATATTATCCTGACTAAAGGTTGCACATAGCTGTGTCATCAATGAATTAAGCCACAGGACCTTAAAATGTGTTCAACAAGCATTTGAACAAACAGTGGAATTAAGTAAAGATTAGGAGTCATGTGGCCTACTGCTGGGAATGTAACTGGCGTTACTATGTTCATTCAGGTTTTTAGTAGGGAAGAACTAAGTACAGCAAGTATCACATATGAGTATGTCAACATAGACATAGTTAAGGACTTTAAAAATAATTATCTGTTTTGTTTTTGCCTTCAATATAAAAAGTGGTCTAGACTATAAAGTCTCATGTTTGCTCTTCAGAAACATTTTTCTGTCCTTACAAAGAATTGAGAGGCTTGGATTATCATTTTCTTTAATGTCAAAGTCCTATTTTAAAAGCAATTATGAAATACAGTAGCAAGCAGATGTCACTTTTTCCAGATTATTGTGATAAGTCAAAACAAGTCTACATAACAATTGTATTAAACTGTGTAATATGCTCAGTGAAGCAAGTAAAATATACAGAATAGACAATATCTAGAGGGTCATGATTATAGTAGTTAGAATGAGAGAGTTATAATAGCCTTTCATGGCTAAAATTGTGAGGTCCTTGGAATCAGATCATAGATATAATTCTGGTTTCCCACTGGGGAATTTTCTTAACTCCTCTAATTCTCAGGTTCCTCATATCTGAGATGGAAATAATAATCTATAACCTTCAGAGTTGGTAAGATAATTAAAGAAGATGAATGCAAAGTGCCAAACACATTATATAGCACAGTACTTCTTAAGAACTTCTATGGATCCCTATTATCACTTCTGCTACTTCATTTACTTATTATGCAAATTTTAATCTCAACTCAATCTAAGGGTGCAAATTCCATGGGATACCATTTGAAACTACTTTTGAAAATACTGTGGGATTGTTCGTCGTTGAGGATAGGCACATTGCCTCACAGCAAATCCAAACCCACTTCTCTCTCTGGCTCAGTGATAGGTGACCAGCCCTATGGACAAGTACTAAACATCCTGGCTGCAGTAACTGGCTCACATATAAAAACATACCAGCTTTTTAAAAAAAAAAAAAACTCATACGCAAGGAACTACACTTAGAAAATTGAGATTGACTGAGGAAAGAGAGATTTTATCCCCAGTTTATTCATACAATGGAGTTAGGCCTTTAGCAGACTGGCCTGTGAATTTCATGTGCATTACAAAATATTACTCTCCTTTTTCTTGTTGGAGCGTATGTATTTAGATTGGTATATAATTATGAGAAAATACCCATTTCTGGTGCTTGGGCTGTTTGCAACACACAGGATTGGAAACACCATGAAACTGGACTCATAAATTCAGAAGGGTTGTTTTGTGTATGTTCCTGCTTTAAATTCATGTTTCAATTAGGTATATGTTCTGAAAATGTAAAAATAAAAACAAACAATCAGAATTTAAAATTTCTTGTAGGGCTTTTTTTTAAGTATGCCTAAATGTCTAATCTAAGTCCCTTATGTCATAATTGAAGCCTTGGCCTCAAACGTTTTCTCTGATTTCTTAAAATGGCTTTGTTGAATTTCTCTGCTTCCTGAGTAGAGCCTTGCCTTAGAAAATTCATCTGCCAAAAGATATTCCTGTGGAGATATACTGCCAAGTCAGAAACAAAAAATAGTAAACATTAGAGGCATTTTTACTGCTAACACCCCAGAGGCAACAATCTTATCTCTAAATCTGTATAACACAGGCAAATTAATCTGATTTGCATGTCATCTGAACAGAGAATGGGTTTGGAAAGCTCTGAATCATTTCTAGTGAAAATTAGATTAGCAACATTTTTAAATGTTAGCCTATAAAAGAGAGGAGAAAGTATGTTTAAATAATTTTTAATGTAAAAGAATAAAAGTAATGGAAACGATATAGATCTTTCTTTAAATAAAAAGTACCTACTGTTCTAGCACAATGATATGATACATTATAAAAGTATATAGCCTAACTTGATAAAGTAACGGGGTTAACAGTCTATTTTTCTGAAACAGAATATAACTTTGGATCTTAAACACTCTCATGGATCTATAATAGCCTTAAAAACATTCATTGGTCACTGTACCTAGAGCTTAAAATAAGTCATAGATGTGGGTGACTGATAAAATCCCTATACATTTTACCTTGCGTTGTGCCTGCCTGCATGTTTAATTTATGCAGTCCTTTTGGGAAATATTGACTGGATTTGCCAAAGACACATTTTCTATTGCATCATGTCTTTTATCAATGTTATCACTTAAGAAAGTGGTATAACTGTTATATCGATATTTTACGTAAACATAGGTCATTTCTAGTGACAAAAAGAACTTTAATCACTGAACCTGAGCTACATTTTTATTTTGTTTATCTGAGGAAGGCTTAAGATGCCTTTGAGTTCCAAACTGGATTTTTTTTTTCACATATAAATCTCTCTCACCTTCAAATCACTTTTCTACCATACTCCAGATTGACTTTCACCATCATCACCCCTTTTCCCCCCAAAAAAAATTAAAGGTGCAATATGCCAAATGAATTGCAATCTGCTTTTGTAAACAGAAATGAATTTAGTAATTAAAACAGACAAACAAAAGACATGGACTCATGGTTTTCAGCATATTTGCTCCAAGAGAAAAAGCCCCAGGGTGAAGTCCTACCTCCTGTGATGACCTAATCTCAGAAGTCATGCAGTGTCACTTCCGCTTTATTTTATCCTTGAAGGCAGTTATAAAGTTTGGCTCAGCTCAAGGGGAGAGGAAGAAATCGGACTCCACCTTTCAGAGGAGGAGTCTCAGTGCTACATCCTAAGAGATAAAAGTGGGATGGGTTATATGTTGGTTCAGCCTTTTTTTGGGAAATACAGTCTGTCACTCCAGGGCTCCCAGCTTGCTAAATTTAAGCCCTCTCCTTCCTCTTTAACTCTTAACCCTTGTGCAGTAAAAAAGCCTCACAGTCATAGTGATACCTTGCTTAGGGGGTCAAAAAGACCTTTGATTGATACCAATTATCCTACTCTTTAGTCACATGATTTACAAAAGTTACTTGAAATTTCTAAATTTAAATTTCCATACAGCATTGCAGTGAAGATTATGTGAGGGAATGTATTTAATGTGAATAGCATAATGTTCAATATAGATTCACTCTTACCCTTGTATGTACAAATCTATTAAGTTGAACCATATGAAATTGCCATCTTTGAAGTAAAAATGACTAAGTATTGGCAATTTCGTATAGTTAAACCTAATACGTTTTAGTGGATAAGTAGGGAAATATTTTATTCTGTTAAATCATAAAATATCCACAAATTGTATAGAAAAATACCTTAAGCTACTTTTTATTTTAAATAGAGATTATTTATGGACTTAAGTAATACTAGAAAATAAAATCTGTGGTTAGGGCAATTGCCAATTGGCTTTTTAATTCCCCAAATCCATTCCTAGTATAGGATGATTCATAATTCATATACATATGAGAGTCTCTTCTATTAATATGATTTTTTTAAAAAAAATTGGGCTAAGATTGATAGTTTCTATGTTGGTTAGATAAAGGAAAACCATAAATTTGCTATTTTTTTCTTGTCACCTCCCTCTGCCCAAACCTAAGAAGTTTCCAAAGAGCTTACTCTTCATTAAAGCTTATGCCTTCTCTACATTCTTTTGAGATCTGCCCCTCAGTACCTAAAAGGCCAATTGTTAGCTCATTTTTCCCCATCCTGGGATGTCAAGATTTGAACTCATATCTTCAGAAGTGACAGATCAACTCATTAATTCATTGTACCTGCCTAGCTCTCTACCCAGTTCCGCACATTTAGGATGATTTACAGGAATGAGATTTTCAGCACTGGCAATCTGTCATCTCAGCAAGTTATACTTCTAACCTTCCATCAGTCCGAAGTGTTTGGATAATGAAGTTTCTCCAAAGCTTCAGTCATCTCAAAACTATGTTACAGAAAGGTGCAGAATTTACAAAAGCATATTAGAAGCATAAAGACAAGAAGTTTCTTCCTCCCCAAAGACTTTTTTTTAAATACTTTGGCATGTTTCTGTTTACTTTGAGACATTATTAATTACTGAAACGGTCATCTGTTGTTCCAATGATATAGTACCTATCATCAATGAACGAAAGAATTGCCAAATAAATCACACTAATGAGTTTAGGGAAGAACACATGCCCCCCTAAAAGCTCAGAGTCGACTATGTCCAGTTCTTTGGGAGGTTTGTCATATCTGTAGTTCTCTCGCTCAGCTTTATTTTTCCCCACAAAACATTCCCAATAATTAAGCAAACTGAACAGTAATAATTTTAGTCAATTACTTTAGCCTATCTGATTATTGACCCCTTTCACTCTCAAAAGTATCCTGGTATGGAAAATAATGTATTAAATCCCCCTGTTCTTGAAAAGTATATCATTTTCTTCTTTCTTTGGAGCAGAGAAAAAGAGAAATAGAGAGGTCCATTTGTAACCAAAGTAGAAGAGATGCCTCCAGTTAAATGGATCTCTGTATTACTAATGGAGAATCATAAAAATAAGTGTACCATAAGGAGAATTTATAATTTTTAGAAATCCACTCAAAAATTAGTAATGAAGGGACAAGAGGTAATATTTTCATCCCTTTGACGTTATTAAGATACAATTAATGAATAATACAAATTATAGCCACTAAAGTCAAACTCTTCAGGTAAAACTTTTTAACTCCTGATTTGGTGATTATATCTTCTCTCAAATCACCCCCTGGAGTGACCTCTAACCTCTTTTTGAATATTACTAGTCATATGAAACTTATACTACTTCTGGAATTCTCCTGGACAGCTCTGTTAATGCATTCTTTCTTGTAGGTAGTAGAAATCTATGTCCCCATAACTTTTATTTTTTATTCCAAATTCTGTTTACTAGGTTCTTTGCTATAAAGCAATCCTTAGAAGTTTTAAGTCATATCCTTCAGGAGTTACTCTGCCTAGTTAAACATCTCCTTATGACTATTTACTTATTTATTTAGTTTCCCATCATTCTATTATTATTATTATTTTTAGTGCCTCTGCATGAGATTAAGCTTGAAATGTATGTCCTATAATGTAATACTTATTTACAGATGATTTGATGAAGCTTAGGTGATATGTTTGTTTCCTCCAGGTAGCAAAATTTGTGTGATATATAAAAGGAGTTACTAGATAACACTAATTCCATACTGTATTCTAGCCTCTAGGCTGAGAGTTCCATATTAATTCTTAGTCAACACTAATTCTAAGGGGTTATTACAGGAATTTTCCTACTATTCAAAAGGAAAAACTGGGCTCAGGAAAATGAGATAAAATGCCAAAGATCACAAATGTAGAAAGTTAAGTAGAATATGGAACTCATGTCTAGGTCTGCCTGATTCCAAAGCCCAGACTCTTAACCATCCTAACCTTAGCCACATACTTTTCTCAGAGTGAGCATATTCCCATTCAGTTCCTTATTAGAATCATTGAGATTTCTTTTTTTAATCTTGTTAGGCTTTTTGGATTTAATTCTCTCACCCTGCATATTGGATATCTCATATAGCTTTTCTTTATCACCTGTATATAGGTCCAACTTAACTACCAGTGCCATTATCTGAATCTCCCATGAAAATGTGCAATAGCACAGGGCTGGAGGAAGGGGACACAGACTCTAGTGAGAGATTTTCCTGCATATTGGTGTTTATAAACACTTGTATATATATCAACTTATATTTAATCAAGTAGACTAATCTATTGAGATCTGGCCTATATTTTTTTCTTATTTATTTCAAAGATATTTTGAAACTTTACTAGAGCACTTATTCATCATTTATCCTGAATTTTTATGTTAAACCAATTTTTTATGTTCACTCTTCTATTCATTCATGTACTCCCTGTATAAAACAGACAAGCAAATAAACAAACCAACCAACCAACAAATAATTACTATTGCTTAGTGATAAGACAATTTAATGTCTTTGTCATTTCCCAGCTGTTCATCCTAGAAGCAAGGGGCAGGTTACTTGTCGCCCACATCTCAGGTTTCTTATAAAATGGAGATAAAGATATTTATGTGGCTAAAATGTAGGGAATTTGAGGAGAGTAAAGGAAGTTGGTGGTGACATTCTGCTCTCTAATGCTATCAGGAGTTTGTGCATGTCATTGAATATTTTGATCAAACAATTTATAAGATATCTATATTTTTCTAAAGTAACTCTATACTGGTGATTCTCAAACTTGAACATGCACCATAATCATCTGGTCGATGTTAAAATAGTGAGTTTCTGCTTCAGTAGGTCTGGCATGTGGCCCAAGAATTCACATTGCTATCAAGTACCCAGCTTGATGCTGCTGATTGGGGAAGCATACTTGAGGACCACTGGGAAGATGTGAAGAAAGTTAAGAGAAGACTGTTTAGAATAGTGAGAGATGACAAGTGTCTGGACTAAGACAGTGACAGTGGGAATGGGTTCAAGATATCTACTGTATTGGTGACCGATAAGATATGGAAAGTGAAGGGGACAGAAGAGTCAAAACCATCTTCAAGTTTTATAAATGGAATAAAGGTGCTGATGCCAGTAACAAGGAATAGAGGAGCAGTAGGCTTGTGATTGTGAGACAAATTCAGATTTGAAAGAACTGAGATTCAGTGCTCACATGACCTCCAGATGGACAACTACTGGATGGAGGTGGCCATGTGGGTTGATATTGGTCATTTCTCATTTTAGGGATGGAACTATAGGTGAGTTCTTTTTTTCTCCAAATAAGCGGGGACCTTTACATGTAGAATATACATCCTTTGAGTTGGGGTCAAACTCAAGTAAGCTTTAATGCTCTTTTCTTTATAGTGAATAAAGAATTATAGTTATGCAAAGTACCAAAGAGAATGCATTGGCTGTGGGAGATAGAAGGGTGGCCAGATTCTGCTGAGTCCTTATTTCTTCTGGTTAGGAGATAAACGGACTTTCTTTATATGGGTCACATCAACCTCAACTGTGGCATTATGGTGAGTGTATCACCTGTTGTCACCAGCTTTCCTGAACAGAGGAACATTGTGTCTTATATTTTATGAGCCACTGGGTATAGTCCTACCTATATATATATTTTTTAATTTAGAGTGGCCAGTCTTCCTAGATAGAAATAGCAAAATCATCATTTTATAACAGCAAAGTAACATTATCATATTTTAAATGTAGTGGAAGAAAATGTGGTTGATGATATAATATAATTCAACGAGTGGCCAAGAAAATCAAGAACATACAAAAGAATGAGAGTCATAAGAAAAATAAAGAACAAAGAGAGAAGTTGTCATAAAAGTTGAAGCATCCAGAAAGGAAAACTTATTAGTCAATTTTGATAGGTCCTTTTGATCATTGCTTCCTAAATATTTCCACAACTTCTCTCACACATGTTTTTTTAACTAATGAAAAATTACAAACCTTACACGTCTTTTTTTTTGTCTTCTATAATATTTATACAGGCAAAAAAGAATTAGAATAAAATAAAACTCATATTTTGATATATTTTTGCATTTTCAAACTACTGGTATTTTCAGTGTATCTAGTGTTTCTCATTTTAACTTCAGTTTTTCAAAATAAATTTTGTAATTATAGCAAAATCCTTTTTTAAAATATGCATGCGAACACAACAAAGACATCTAATTTATTCTGATAAATCACTATTCCTTTTAAGACTCTCCCACTAAAATTTCTAGAAAATTCAGGGAGGGATCTGATGGAGACCTCAGTGCTGACAGATTAGGGACAGAATTTTACTGTAAGAAACTTTAGACATCTAATTATAAGAGATTTTTTTTTTTATTATTGAAGTTGAGAAACAATAAAAACAATATTATGTAGACATCCAAAGTGATGACTACAAAAACAATTAGCTCTTGCTGTGTCCCGTACAAAATAAACTGTGAGCTCTACAGTTACATTGTGAGATTTGAATATGCCCAACTGCAAGCACTGCTGGCAAAGTTGCATGCTTTGTATGTCATCATGTCCACTAACAATTCTTGAACTGCCAGAAATTAGAGAATCACAACCGAACAGAGGGCAAGGCTTCGGCATGGCAGGAGTGATTATGGAAATGGTGCTACCAATTAAAGTATGACAGGTCATAAGTTCATGTTCTCTGTACAAGCAGGCTTGTGAGGAAGGAGATGGCAATTGAGAAAAGAAGGAAAAGTAAGAAAAAGCCTTAAGTTTTGGTTTTGTGCCATCCTTTTGTGATGTTCACTCCTTTCCCATTTCCCCCTCCTTCCTTCCCCCCCACCACCCTGCTGACATCCCCAAGTGGTGAGAGATTGGAGAACATTAATCTTTAAAATAAATGGTCATTCAGTAACAGTAAGCTATGCATAAATCACCCAGTCGACTGTCGGGGAACATAAAGCTATTTTCAGAAAGGTCACATTAAAATTTAGCCATCATAATTTGAAGAAAGCGATCACATATAATATTCTAAATAAACTAAGGAACATTTATTTACCTGTAATAATAACTACATTATTGAGTTGTTGCTTGGAGACAAAATTATGCAACCTGGACAAAACAGTTTATTTAGTGAAATAAACTAAAACATTTACTCTTTAGTGAAACAAATCAAAGTATAGTGGATGTACTATGTGGATGTAAATAGTGGATGTTAAAATGTATTTAACATCATTGTGGTAAAATCATTTTGACCTGATTTTCATCTCTGTCAATTACCTTGAGCCTTAGTTTATATATTTGTCAAATGGAGCTAATAATATTACACAAGACTGTTGAGAGCATTAGAAAGAATGTGTATGAAATGCCTAGCACATGTTTGGCAAGTACATAGTAGGGTCCCAGTAAGTGAGAGAGAATGAAATGGAGGAAAGAAAAGGAACTGGGAAAAGGAGTAATATCTGTGTGTCTCTGTAATTAGTGTGCCTAAGAACTATAAGGTAGTTTTTCTCCTTCCTCCTCCCTCCCTCCCTCCCTCCCTCCCTCCCTCCCTCCCTCCCTCCCTCCCTTCCTTCCTTCCTTCCCTTCCTTCCTTCCTTTCCTTCCTCTTCCTTCCTTCCTTCCTTCCTTCCTTCCTTCCTTCCTTCCTTCCTTCCTTCCCCATAAAATATCTAAATATACAAAACTGTTTTGGGATAAATTGTCATGAAGAAGGCACTTTACCTGAAATTTTGAAGATTTTTTATAACAAGCAGAGATTCAGAGGAAAATATTGCAAATCAGCCGATGGAGAAAACTCATGCAGCTGAATCAGAAAATTTAAGGCATAGAAGGAGAATGGCTGGTAACTCTGTAGGGCACAGATAATTAACATGTAAGATAGAAGATTGAAACTGCAGAGAGGTCAAAGATGAAGGAAAGAGTTTGGATGCAATTTGGAAAGCAAAATATAAGGAGGCAGAAAAGGTTTTGGGAATAGGAAAAATAAAAAAAAATACCGTGGGAAAGATTGTGTTGAATCAGAATCTGGAGAATGAATTACAAGAGAATCTGAAAGCATGCAAGGCCATTTATAATAGATCATATCAAGGTCAAAGCTCAATTGTGATGCCTTTGCCAAACCCTGAAATGACACTCATAAAAAAAGAAAAATAAATACAAATTGGTATGCTAATAACTGAAGATAATTAGTTTTTGGTTACGGAAAAGCATTCAGAAATTAAATGCATTAAGGTCTTTTAAATATGATCAATACAGCTTATTTAAAATTTCTCTTTCAGTTAAAACTTTCATGTGGCTATATCTTATGCATTTACCTTAAATACATAGTAACAAAGATACAGAAAAGTCACGCCTTAAAATGTGTTTAACAGTAACCATAGTTATTAACTGTTTCAAGATTATGTTAAAATAGAATTTTATAAGCATCTCTCATTTATCTTTAGGGACTTGAAAACTCTTGTGTTGGCTGGGTTTTCATTTGTTTGTTTTTTAGATACATAGAAATAAATGCCAATATATTTTTATGTAGGCATTCTTTTTTTTTTCTTTTTGCTTATTTTAGTGCTTTAAATATTAGGGTGCTTCAAATTATTATAAAGAATTATGTACACAAATCTATGTACATTTTATAGGAGATTTAGAAAATTTTCAAGGATAATTTTGACCATAAGTCGTTTTCAGTACTCTAACTTGATATCATAACTTGCAGTATGCTGTCAATTTCATGTTATTTAAAAAGAATTCAGAAAATAATCTAAAATTCCACGCTTACTTTGTAAGATAATTTGTAGGGTAGAAGCTATTTTGTATTTGATATCCCAAGTGAATAATTTCAATAGTCTATAAATGTCAATTTTTTTAATGAGTCAAAATTTTTTTATGTGAATGATGTAATATAAATGTAAAGCAGAGCTATGAGGTTAGAGAAGCAACACTGTAAAGTAGGTTAATGTCACTAAAGATGCAAAAATTTAAATATAATGAATGGACTTGGCCCTATGAAGGAAAAACGTAGAAAAAAAAATTCACATTAGAATCTTACTACATGTTTTTGTCTCACAGATATTTGATTGCTTCTTCATCCTACAATTTCCCATTCGACACAAATGTATGTCAAAGCAAATTAGTATATGTGGACATCATATTTCTTTAAAGGAGATTGGCAAAGGACTCAATCCTAAAATAGCAAGTTTGAAAACACTAGTTTTTTTGTTATAGCCTGTTGTTTTTGTGTAATTCTGTGACAGTTTAGCATTGATACCCACTGCTGGCCTTATGTTCCCACATCTGCTGTGTGAAGAAAACATTTTTCCCTTAAAGTATTATTCACCATACTACTTGTTTTCATTTTCAGTTCATGTTAAGCAGTAGATGAGTGATTTGTCTTTTAAGGCATGTACATGGAATCATTCGACTAAAGCAATGGCTTCCTTTTCGATAGGATTCAGAGAGTTGATTGCTCTAAGACACTGTGATCACCTTCCATTTGTAATTCTTGCCTCTATTAAATCTAACCTAAACTGAATTTATACAACACACATGAAACAGCTGAAATGTGAAATATACCATCGATTAACTCTTTTGTCTACATGACACCAATGTGACTAGCTGAAATGAAAATTATTGCTTGTTTGTGTGTCAAACAGACACCATTATCAAGGTACATCCATGATATTCTTTTAAGTACTTTTATATTTTGATCTCCTCAGAACCATATTTTAGAATATTTCTGAACTCTTTCCATTGTCATTTCTCTCTTGACTCTTGTTACGTCTTCCTTTATTTATGAACATTTGAGAATCTTCTCATTATCTTGTCATTGATATCTAGCTTAATTCTGTGATGTGCAGATTCTATACCAAATATGACTTTTGTCCTTGGAAATTTGTTGAGACTTTATGACAGAGAATATGGTCATTTTCATATATGTTCTTTGTGCTCTAGAGAAAAAAAAAAAAAGATGCACTGTGCAATAATTAGTTACAGTGTTCTATGTTTGTCAACTAGGTCCAATATGTAAGTTGTTAAATTTTCAGTATATCTATCGCCTTTTCGTTGTTAGTTTGTTCTGTTAGAACAGGTGAGTTCTAGATGGGTTAATATGCCTAATCATTTATTCCCTCTTCCTAAGCCCCACATTTTTTAGTTGTTATTGATTTTTAATTCTTCATGTATTTTAAAGGCAACAAGACAGTATTACTGTTGTTTTATGCAATCAGTAATCATTTCAGTTTATATGTATATTTATTCCATCCTCTTATGCTCTTTACATCTTCTGTCATTTCCCTTCTTACATTTGGGATCATATTCCTTCTGTCTAAAGAACTCTTTTTAGTTTTTTCTATAATGTAAGTTTGTAGTCGACAAATTCTTTTGATTTTTCTTTTTCTAAGAATATCTTAATTTTACTTTATTTAAAATATGTTTTTAAATAATGGCAATTATTTTCTTTCAGCACTTTAAATATGTCACTCATTTGTCTTCTTCTGTACATTAATTTCTTATGAAAAGGTAACTCACTCATTTTTTGCATTTTTAAAGATAATGTGTCTCTTTTCCTTTGGATGTTTTTGAGATTTTTTTAAAAAGTATTCTTTTGTTTTCATAAGTTGTATTATGATGTGCTTAGGTATGGCTTTCTTTGTGTTTTCCCAGCTTTTATTTATAGAGCTTTTAGCACCATTGGCTTGGGCTCTTTCTTCAGTTTGGGCGATTCTTGGTTAATATTTCTGTTAATGTTGCTTTGGTTCTATTCTTTTAATAGACTCTAATTATACTGTCTTAGGCTTTCACCATTCTTAAGAATAAGTTCTTAAGAAAGAATTCATTTCTGAATGTTTCAAATTCTTTTTTCTATTCTTCAATTTATATATTCATTGACCTAGATTCCAGTTCATTAATCCTCTTTTGCTTTTTATAATTTTTCTGTTAAAACCGTCTATTAAATTAATGATTACAGCTATTCTAACTTTTTACCTATAATTTTGAATTGTTTCATTTTGGTAGATACCAGTTCGCTGGTAAAATTCTTTATCTTCTCATTTATTTTTGTACTAATTACTGTTATTTTAAAATCTGTGTCCTATTATGTTAATGTCCAGATCATCTGGGGTCTGATTTTATTGAGCTTTTTTCTCTTAGTTTTTAGTCATTTGTTTTTGTCTACTGACCATTTTTTTCTTGAATGTATGAAAAATTGTAGTTCTAGATTTTATCTTTTAGAGAAGACTTCCAGCAGACTTAAAGCAGGGGCAGATTACCTTGATCCATTAGAGACTGATATTGCTCAAGGTTAAGTTTCGTTCCATGTCAGGTCTGTTTTATTTGTTTTGTCCTTCCTCCAAGAGTATAGCCTATAGAGATTATTAACAAAATGTCAGTGTTGTTAATAGCTCCTCCTCCTCTTTGACAATCTTTAAGTTCCAATTTTGTCTCAAGTTCTGTGTGGCTTTCTAGCCACTTAGGAGCCACTTTTCATTTGGCTTTCTACTTCTTGTTCTATAAATCTTAAGAATTAACTAATTACATGATGAAAAAGCAACACATAATACTACTGTTTTGGTTCCCCTAGTCCTGTAAAAGAGTCAAGGACCTAAGCTACCATTTTCCACTTGATTTCTAGGCCCCTTTGCCTCACCATTTCTTCCACCAACACGAACAAACGCTGACGAGAAAGCCAGGTTCACTGCCATACAATTTCCTTCTTTTTAAGATCTTTACTCTTTAAGGTTGGCTACCTTGACTGCTCTCTGATACCCTCAAACACTAATGTCTTAAAAAAAAAAAAGTCTGGATCTAATATTCGTTCTTAGTAGACAGCTACCGACCTTTGTTAAGCTGCTTCATAGTAACCAGAGAATAGGAATCTCCAAATTTCTGAACAGCATATATGCTCATAAGAATTATTTAAAGACATAGCATAGAAGGGAAGCTAAAGAAATAATAATAAAAAAGTAAAAAAAAGGAAATACAATAGAAAAAATAGGCCTCAGAAGTATATTTGCTTTAGAGAAACTTAATCCATGTTGACTAGTATCTGCTTTTATGATTACTATGTATCACCTTTAAAAAAAAACAGCTTATGTCTACCATGATTTCAAATCACTACATGAAAGAGATGGAAAGGGAGAATGACGCATATCAGAAAAGAATTTCCAGTCACTAATTTCTGTAATTCAAGAAAGTAATTCCATATATCACATATATGAGATTCTTAGTATTGACCTAGCCTTGCTCAGCCATTTTAAATGAAAGGAAATAAAATCTATTGCTCCTACATTCTGAAGCTATACAAGAAAAGACAATTGTTAATTTTAGTTTGATGTAATTTTGAGTCCGAAAAAGTTATTGCTTTTGTTTTTTATAAATGAATTTAACAAATCATTTGTTTATATTGTACAAGAATTAATGTGAACATTAGCTCACTTAACAAAAGAAGAAAGAGTTAAATATTACCCCAAATTCAAATAGGGCTGACAAAACTTTGAATCATCCAAAGCTTATATTTATTTGGGTAAGACTGGAGAAAACATTTATTCTATCTCCTCTAACATGCTTTGAAAGCAGACTGGAATTTATTTGCCATTCTCTACTAAAAGAAATTACGGCTCCTTGGAAAAATGGCTAATTCAGCTTTATGGCAGTAAACAATGAGCCTGGAACATATTGTCATACCAGAAAGCAAGGAAGCTTTCATAAACTATTAGGATCTCTTCAAAAGGGCTGAGCATCAACCTGGATAGCTTCCACTGGTCAAATATTCTTAGTAATTTGATCTTCAATAAGAATAACAAATGGAATATGTTTACTAAGTACAAAAACGTACGAACACACAAACAAACAAAAACATTTTTCCTTTTTGCAGGACACTAGGGAACAAGCTCATTATTTTGAGAACCAGCAAACAGAAGGAAACAATCAAGTATTTTTGCTGCATGGATGTAAACTGTGCCTCAGGGGAACCAAGCAGTAGATAAGGGAGAAAAGTTTATCTTTACTGAAATAGTTCAACACATAAATAAGTTAAAATGATCTAATTAGAATATCACTATTTTGCAAACTAAAATATAATCATTGATTTAGGCAATGATAATCAATCAAAGACTGCTAACATTTCAGAAAGACATATACTTCCTGATGGAAAAACACATAGGTGAAATTTATGAATGAAAATAACACTAGCTGTAACATTGCCCCCACCTCCCTCCAAAATCAAACCTGAATCTCATCAGTCCTTTGGACATAACTTAATTACCAACTTAGACAAAAGAAGGGGATAAGATTACTTGCTAATTTTGCAAGAGGATTTAATAGCAGTATATAAACCGTATGGGACAAGCATTTTGTTTTATGCAATAAAAATTTATAAGGAAAAGAGAGTGATAGTCTATATATTAGAATATAATTAAGAAACTTATCTATAATTGGACCTTATTTAGAATTGAATTCAAACAAAAAAAAAGGATTAATGCATCTTTGTAAGAAAATTGGAGAAAGATTAATATTGAGCAGATACTTGTTGACATCAAGGAATTATTGTTAAGTTATTTTAGGTATACTATTGGCATGTCAGTATTTATTTTTGATGACCCTCCTATCTCTTATGTATATAAAGTGACATTTGAAGATAAACATATATTTTGAATTTCCTTCAAAATAATCTGTAATGAGAGAAATTAATATAAATATAAATGAACCAAAATTGACCATGAGTTCATAATTGTTGAAGCTAGGCGATGGGTACATACAGTTTAATTAGATAATTCTTTCTACAGTATATGGACATACAAAGAAATAGAAGAAATATGACATTATTATTTTAAGCAAAGTATTAGATAAAAGGAGTATTTAAGAAAATCATTTGAACAGCTCAATTTTTCTACAGGAAACATCTTGCAAATAAAACTACTTTTCTCAAAGTCTGAAATTTGCCATTATTATGATGGTTTTCACAAAACAACATTTTATGTTGTCTTGAGTAATCAAGTTCAATAAACATGGATGATTTTTAATCCAAGAGAAGGAGACTCACTTAGGCTACTTTACTACCCACAAATAGTCTAATGGGGATCAATCACACCCAATTAAAACTCAAGGAATTATGAATCTTTAATAGGTTTATCATGAGATAATTCAGCTCTTAAGTCCTCTTTAGGTTCATGCTAGGCAGGCTCTCTCAAGCTGGAAACTAATCATCTTTATGAGATCATTTCCAAAGGCTTTGTGAATTTTGTTCAAAAAGAATACAAAAGAGCTTTGCAATTTGCACCAGAATTAAATTTTTCATGTGTTTATCTGAAATGTTCAAGCTCTACACTATTAGTATGAGCCCACGTTTACGTTAAAAAGAATAGTTTTGATAGCACTAATTAATGATTTTAAATAAACTTAACCATCTGAATGACTTCTCTATATTTCCCTTCAATAGCTTAACCTGGCCCTTCTCCATGGTGCTCATTCAGTCTATAGTTCATAATAGACCCTGCTATTTATTTTATTTTTTTAAAAAAAAACTATAACAGTATAACAGACTTGAGCCTTGTCTCTACAACGTAAAGTCAAGAGAGCAGACTTCAATATGAGGCCAGCTGGTTTGATATTTTCTAGATGAGCAGCATCATCAGTCTCTCCATGCTTTTTCTTTTCTTCATCTGCAAATAATAATAGCATCTTCTTTATATCTATAGTGAGTGTTAAAGGAAATATTATGCATGAAGCATTTTAAATAGTGCCTAGTACGTGATGGCTCTTAGTAATTGCCTACTGGTATAGAAAAACAGTAGAGGTAGAGCAAAACAAATTTTTTCTTCTATGGCTAAAACACATGATTTACAAAGACACTTCAGAATGGGTGCTATCCTTTTTCATACTCTGTCAGGACAAATCATTTCCTTAGTGTGAGTGAGTGCCTTGCAGGACATTTGCTCCTGTTTAATATGTCCATGGAGACATTTGGTACACATCCAAAAGTCTTTTATATTTGGTCCTGTCAGAAACATCCATGGACACATTTGGTCCATAGTTAATATAAATCCCACTCTTCTGCAAGATTTTAACACTGTCCCGCTTACTCCCATGTGCCAATACTAGCTAGGCTACCAAGGTTGTAAGGGTTTCTCATTGGCGATACAACCACATCGCATATATTGGACCAATAAAACATGATAGTATTTTTTAATGTATAAATTCTGTAAACCCAACATAGAAAGAAATGTTATGGGCTATTTGATGCCAGGGATGTCTTCTATGCATGGGTGTTTTGGACAGCACTAAATATCAAGGACATTTTGGTGTGGACCAAATGTCTCCATAGGTGTTTTGGACGGGATCAAATGTCTGCTAATTTTGTGTGTGTGTGTGTGTGTTTGTGTGTGTGTGGTGTGTTTAATGGGAAGAGTCATGTGTGTGCTCACACAAACGCATCTGTTAATTATTGGTTTTGAAATATTCTGAGAGCACAGAATAGAGAAAATGAAGGTTCGAATCAGATGTTTTTGGCAAGAGTATTTTATTCTTTTTATTTTTAGATCTGATGAACATTTAAGAGCAAATTTTTGCAATGTTATGAGAAATAGTCAAGGAGTCCTGTTTGAGATATTTGGCAGAACCCCAACGAGCCAGGACACCTTCATTGACATTTTCTCTGCATTGCCGATTTTGTCCATGAATACCTATTTAGAATAGATTTTTCCTCTAGCTTTTCTTTTTCCTCTAGCTATGGCATACACACACACACACACACACACACACACACACACACACACACACATATATATATTTCTAATATAAGTATACTTGCATAATGATATAAACAAGTCATTAAGATTCAGAAACATAATGCATAATTAATTGATATGATACAATAAGAAACAAGCACACAGGATGAATACATATTTGTATATAAGTTCATTCAACCACATAGGCACTGCAAACACTAGAGTTTAGTTAACATAGAGAGTAGCTATTTTACTTATTAATGCCAATAACCAGACATGATATCTTGATAGCGAAGAAATTTCTCATTTTGATTCTATAAGTGTAAATATTCAATAGTTTTGTAGATGCCTTCTAATTTAAGCAAATTTATAAAACAGTGTGATGATTTTGTGCAATGAAGGAATACCCTAATTTTAGCCTAAGATTATCATCAAATTCCAAAATAGTAATTTTCTCAAGATTTCCATTCTAATATTATGTCAAATACAAATTACATTTGTTTCTCAAAAATATATATACCCATTAGCTTGTTAATTTTTAAGTAACTATTTTTTTTTGTAAACTAATAAATGAATTTCTAAACTCATTTTTTCATTTGTTTATCTATTCATATATCTACTGGGCACTTGTGATGTGCCCACATGTGTGTGGGTACGTGTGTACACACATACCTGTAACTGTATCCTCAAGTCTGGCTTCATAAGGGTGAATGTGGCTAATATATATGTTATTTATCATATTACTTTTTTCTTACTCAAAGCCATGCAATAAGATGGACCCCTTAACATTTCACATCTAAAATACATTTTATTCTGTAAGTACAAATAATTCTTTTTAAAAAGTCATTGGATCATACTGTATAGTTTCTTATACTCTAATCACCAAATGAACACTTAGGCAAATGAGTCATTTCTGTAGTTTTCCAAAGCTTAAAAGATTTATAGGAATCCAAGGCGATGATTTTTTTTTACCTTATGTTACAGTGTCTTACATATGCAGAAATGGAATGGCTCATTCTCTCAAGACAAACATTTAAGTTTCTCATCCAGAAAGTTGAGTACTTGAGCCTTTCCAAATCTCTTCTAAAGTCCCCTGAGTCATATGCATCTTCTGGAAGGAAGCAGAATATTGCTTTACTAATAGCACTTTCATCAAGTTGACTTATTTGAGGTTGCCTGTTGGGTGGCTAGGACAATGACCTTATATACCTTGCCCTGTTCCTAGGTATCTGGCACCTAGGGACTAAATACCCCCTCCTTTTTAGCCAATGCTCTGCCAACATTTGCTAAAATAATTTTCTGTATCCACTATGGCACTTCTCTTCCCTGCTGCCAGAGAAACAAGACATTCCATCTGCCTGTCTAGACTTTGTCATTACTTCTAAGTGAATTTTAGATTATCTGTGCCACCCTGGAAGATGTTTCCCTCTTTCAACCTTAGTTGAACCCCTGGTTTTGACAGTCCTTATCATTAATTAGTTTTTATAAAAAAAAACTTAGAAGCAGTCAAAGGTAAAAGATTATCTATCATATGCTGCATTACTCTAAGATAAATTTATAGGGGTGTGTTAAGGCTTAGGCTGTAGTGCCAAACTGCCAGATTAAATACCCAACACAACCACTTCCTAGCAGAGACTTTGAGGACATTGCCTAAGTATTTTGTCTTTCAATTTTCTCATCTGTAAAAGAGATGGATAATACTACTACTTACCTGATAGGACTAAATATGCTTAGCATAGTGTAATGTGCATAATAAGGGCTTAGTGTTGTTATTATGTCCAAGGGTAATATTCAAAATATTTAACAACCAGTATGGCAGGCATTTGCTTACTAGGTTTTCAAGGTCACTGCCAAGAGCACCATCTCATCTTTTATTAATAAATATTAATCTTTAGTAATTTGTTACCTCGAATCCCAGATCCCATTTGGATATATTTGCTTTGATCCTTTTTTCCCCTTAAGTAAAATAACAATTCTACAATACTATGCAATACAATGCATGGTTAGATAATTTCTTTTTAAATATCGAAGAAAATTTATTTAATCTTAGAATGGTGTGATATTCAACTCAGAAAAGGCACACATTTGGTCATAGAGTACCGAGACTTGCACAAACTCAGAACAAGCATTCATAATAACCTCTAGCAGTGATAAGAGATAATCTAGGAACAAAAACTCTGAATGAAAATGCATTGTTTTCTGCTTCAATGCATTTGTGCCCTGGGATAACTAGAAATAATTATTGGAACAAGCCTCTTGTTAATAATAATTACACTTCGTTCTATGAAAACAAGAACAAACAGCAATTATCTATAATTTCTCATTTGCAAAACACTTTCATTATGCTAAGACTTCTTGTCTGTGTTTGATAATATTATGTTATGTGTGTTGGAAAAACTCTACAAAATTTTTTTTTTTAATGTTTCAAGTGATCCTGGGCTATGCCTGATCAATACAATGCAGGCTTAAATGATTCCTCCTTTAAGACAAAACAGCTTATTTGGGCAGCATAAGTTAGGAAGGAAATATCTTTTGGATTCCATCAAGGAAGACAGGTTCATTAACCAAAATAAACACATTTTTTCTGTATTAGCAAAACTTTGAGATTAGGAAAAGAGAAATAGAAATCAGCCAGGTTGTCATGATGATACAATAGATTCTTAGAAAACAATGTATGAAACTTAATATATATACAAATTAAGGATTTCCATTTTGATGCCTTGTTACATACTAATGTTTTCTTATATTTCTACTTTGACTAATCCTTAGTTTGTTTTGTGTCAATAATTATTTGCTTAATATGAACACAGTTCCATATTTTCCTCATATTTCTTCATGTACATTATTGCATTCTTCTTGATAGAATATAAAATCTTTGAGAGAAGAAATAACTTAATTCCTTTTTCCTTCAATCCTTCACTATATTATTCAAATTAAGAGTTTGAAAAGCAGTTTTAAATTTTTATCACATGAGTGACTACTTATCAAACAATCGTCTGGTTCAATGGGTTTATTACCATACTAGTTTCCTCATCTATAAAAAGAGAGATGATAATAATACCGAATTCTCATGGTTTCTGAGAGGCTTGAGTAAAATTATGTCTGAAAAACATTCAGCACATTGTCCGGCACAAAATTAACCTCTCATTCAATACAAGCCATGATTTTATTATTATAACTATACAGTTGAACCTGTCACATTCTGTAATTTTATTTTTCCAAAAGATCAAATTGAATTAATTCTACTTGGTCCAATCTAAGGCAAAAAGGGACAATAAAATATCTCAAACAAGCTTCGGTTCCCTAAGTAGAACTATGTAGACATAGCACAGTTTGAGAGTGACTTCAGACTTGAGCTAATGGAATCAAAATATACTACTGGAAAAATGGGTCAGGATTTCTGTTTTATAGCTATATTATTTTTTTGAAGAATGATGTATGTTTTGGGCTATTTTACATGGTCCACACAATATTTATGTTAAGTCTTGATATCTGTCAAAATAAGAATGTTGCCTATTGAGTAATGAATGGACTATATTTGTTTTCTCTCTGGAATTTGATTCCTAGAGCCAAATAAGCTCAGGCAATTTTCCAACTGATCAAAATAATGTTCAGCAGTGTTGGCATGCTACTAAATTTGAAGGTGCGATACTCACTAAAATAAAACCAGCTAATCCATTTAGCCACCTATTCAATTCATGAAAAACACAATCGTCTTTTAAATTCTTTCTGTAACAAACCATTTTCTCATAGGAAAATAAAAGTTTGAGTTAAGAGTCTCCTTTGGTATAATTCTTGCTTGTTCACTCAGAAAATTTAATGCTATGGCAGAGTTTCTTATAACCCCCCAAAGGTAGGATACTAAGAATACTTTAAACTACATTTATGTAGAATATAAATTTAAAGTACCCAGAAATGGCCAGGGATGATTCAGTACAGTAAAACCTTGCTGTTTCATATGGCCTAATGGGAACTGCTCTAAATTACAGGACATTTTAAAGAACATAGATGTCTTTCTTTTAAATTTAGCCAGTGGATCAAAATAACAATAACGTACTGCATAGTCAGCTTAAATAAGGATTTGAATGTGACTGTGTTCAAGTAATTATTATAAATTGCCTTAGATAAACTCTAAATAAATTATCTGCAATATGTGTGTAGGAATTATTTAGCGAAAATTTTCTTCGTAGTTAAGGAGATACTATCAGTCAACTCTATTTTCACATATCCTGAATTTATAGAAATGGTATATAAACAGTTGTCAATATGGCACTTAGTGCTCTATCTTACAGAAAATCCAAAAAATTCATCAAAACTGATTTCCATATTTATAAACACTAATTTTATGCGTCCAATATCTTTAAAGCAAGAAAGAAACCTATATATATATATATAGTGACATATATATAGTGATATATATATATAATATATATATATGTGAATGATAAAGGAGAGCTGTTTTGTGTTAAAATAGAGTTCAAGGGTCTGAAATTCAATTCACTTTTCTTCTCTTTCCCTAACATGTCCCACAAAGGGGCTTTGAAAATTTTTAGTGCTCCAGCAATATAATTTAAAAGACCACTGGGATTAAAAACATAAGAATATTCTGCAAAAATTTTAATTTCTATAAAACGTTTTTAAAGTTTGGAAACAAATTTTTGCTTTTCTTAGAAGTTTTATAAAATCCTAAAAGAAAATATGTGATGAGTTGAGAAGGCAAAGATTAAGACAAATGACTTTTCTTTTCAAATAAAGAGTACCTTGGTTTAAAAAGCAAACGCAGCTGAGTTTGAAAACTACCATACTAGTGATCGTGATTTTTAGTTGTGTGGTGGAGATGAAGACTTTTGCATTAATAAATGCAAATTATAGACACATGTAGAGATATGGCTCCACTATCATGCCATTACATATTCATTATGTCACTGTATATTGGGATGCTCCTTTTAAAGACAATGTAGATCTCTGTGGCATACACTGTTGTTACCTGCGGGCCAATAAGCCCACTGAGATAGCATGGCTCATGGTCCAGCTGGAGAGATTGTGAGTTCGCTTTCAGAGCTCTGAAGACCTCGCCCATCCTCCATTGAAGGAACTGCTTTGAGGCCTCATCTCAGGGGATTGTTATTGATGCAAACACAGCTAATGCCTGCTTGGCGCCGAGGTCAGGCATGACACACCTCACTTCACACAAGCCTTACAAAAGCCCTGATGACTTACAAGCAGCCTCGGGTGCAGCTGTTGTCCCCATTTTACAGAATACGATGCCGCTTCTGTTAAATTGTTCACCAAAGATTGACTAGACCAGCAGCTTTATTAGTCACGCTGTCTGTGGCTCCCACACCCCAAATCCTTTTGGCCAAGGTTGGGGCCTCCCTCCAACTGCTTGAGAAGAAACAAAGTACTGTTCTAGGCATTAGTGTATTATTGGTACATGTACCCCAAGGGGGAAAAGAAACCAGAATAGAAAACAACCTAAGGACCTCATTTCTATTTCCTCTTTCAGCTTTTTCTCTCTTGTCTGTCTGTGTTTTCCGTCCCAGAGCTTAAGCTGTCAAAGTAAATCTGGACAATTTGGAAAATAGAGGACAATGTTGAAACTAGAGATAAGTTTAAAATTTATGAAAAGTTCTAATGCATTTTGATAAATTTAAATAAACTCGAATATAAATTGGAGTTACGTATCTAGTTCTCAGCCATGATTTTATGGTTTTCATCTGGGGAAGAAATTTCACAAACTGGAAAAAGATGTATTTGGTCCAATTAATAGTCCTGCTAATGATATATATAGTAATGATATATATAGTAACCCTCAAACTTGTTCTCTCAGTAAAATAACTGAGAAGTTTTATGAAATGAGGACTGACACATTTTCCAGGTATCACATTCATTTGTCCTTCTTTTTCCTTGACCACAAATCAGCCAATATGAGGCCTGAAGTAAGGTAGCCCCTGTGGAACAACCACAGCTAAAGATTAATTGAAACTCAAGTTCTTTACATGAATTATATCAATAGCCCTCAATAAATCTATGACTAAGGTAATATGGCTATCTCTACTTTCAAACTAGAGTTTAAATGATCTTAAGATCATGTGAATAATAGATGGAGGATTTGATTTAAATCTAGATAGCATTACTCCAGAGTCCTTGGCCTTAACCTTTATATCACCTCTCCCTGATAGAAAAGTAAGGACTGATCTCTTCACTGAAGATGGGTTTATCCTTCCTCTGAAACTCACAGTGACCTGTTAATCTGATGTCAAGGTAAGCCTTTGCTTGTCTTCCTCAAGACATTCTATTCTACATTTAACATACTATTTAGATTTTTTCCAAATTGTATTTTATGAATGTATGTATAGATATATGAATATGCACACACACATATGTATTCATCAAATATCCAGCATATATTATCTTTACCATGTACTGCATATATCCCTATTTATATATCTTTCTCATTTATAGAGTACCCATATCTTATTCAATGTTCCTTTAAAAAAACACAAAGTATATTTTTATTCATTTTAAAGTTTAAGAAATGGAAGCACAGAGAAGATAAATGACATGCCCACCCATGTCCCAGAGTTGTATTGTGAAATGGTTGATTTGCACTTAAAAAATACACACACACACACGCACACACATGCACGCGCGCGCGCACACACACACATCTGGGGTCTCTCAGAATGCTTTCTAATTTTTATAACTAGAGAGTATTGCTTTGACATTTCCTTAAAGATTATGTGTGAGATTAGCTAAAGGGAACAGAGAATGCTGTGCATAAAATAAAGGTTTATGTCCTTGGAGTGGATGTTATTTCAATTACCTTGTTTTTCTCTGGAATTATAGAGTGTTATGAATTACTCATTGCGATGCCTAGGCTAACAACTATTTTTTTTTCATAATTCATTATTTCCTCAGTGATTAGAACTATCAACCAGACTTACTTAAACCCGTCTTTAATCCTTCATCAAAATACAGATTATTAGAATAAATTTATTCCAAATATGTAAAATTCACCTTTCATGTGATAATAAAATGTACTGACAGATCAGTTGCGCTGAAATCATAATCCAAAATTTGCACTCACTTGAAAAGCTAAATATCTTATTACTGATTCAAAAGAAGAAATATTTGAAATATTTAGAATTCCTGAGATGAAGTTCAGAGTCATATCACCATCTCTTGAGATTAATAATAAAAGATTTTGCACCTGCTGCTGTCACCCCGTGTCACAGTAGTTTATAGAGTTAGAATCTAGGGAAAGTTAGATTTTGGGGTTTCTCTAACTCTTCTTTATTCCACAAAAGTGTTTCTTTTAAGTTGTTTCTTATTGATTTTATTGCGTGTACCAGTTTTCTTTCCAAATAAAAAAAACAATAAGTGTACACATAGCTAAGATTCTAGTCCTCATGTTTCTCTTTTATTTTTATAGCTTTCATCTGACCACCTCCCACCTCCCATATTTATGTTGATATTTTTAATTGTTGATGTTCAGTTTTAATACCAAGAGAAAATATTCATTTTTAAATTGGTATTTTCAAAAACCCTAATTTGTTCATGGTTTTATCAATCCATTTTTGAAATATAATTTTTTGAGATATAATTGACTTACAGCATTATATTAGTTTCAGGTATATAACATGCTTTGATATTTGTATATATCACAAAATGATCACAGTCTAGTTAACATCCATCACCATACATTGTTACAGAATTTTTTTTTCTTGTGATGAGTATTTTGAAGATCTACTCTCTTAGGAACCTTCAAATGTGCAGTACAGTAATATTAACTATAGTTGCTGTGCTGTACATTGCTTTCCCATGACTTACTTGTTTTATAACTGGAAGTTTGTACCTTTTAACTGCCTTCACTCATTCACCCACCTCCCAACCCCCACCTCTGATGACCACCAATTTGTTCTCTGAGCTTTTTATTATTATTATTTAGATTTCACATATAAATGAGATCATATGATATATGTCTTTCTCTGTCTGACTTCTTTCTCTAACTTCATCCATATTGTTGCAAATGGCAAGATTTCAGTACTTTTTAATTGGCTGAATAAAATTGCATTCTGTATGGATATATCTACTTCTCTCTATCCCCTTTTCTTTATCCATTCTTCCATTGATGGACATTTAGGTTGTTTTCATATCTTGGCTATTATAAATATGGCAATGAACATGGAGATGGATATATCTTTTCAAGTTAGCATTTACATTTTCTATGGATAAATACTTAGAAATGGAATTGCTGAATTTCATGGTAGTTCTATTTTAATTTTTCAAGGAACCTCCATATTGTTGTCATAGTGGTAGCACCAATTTACATTTCTACCAATAGAGCAAAAGATACCCTTTTCTCTACATCCTTGCCAGCATTTGTTGTCTCTTGTCTTTTTGATAATGGCCATTCTAACAGGTATGAGGTGATATCCCATTGTGGTTTGATTTTCATTTCCTTGATAATTAGTGATGTTGAGTGCCTTTGTATATACCTGCTAGCCACCATCTCTGTGTCTTCTTCCTAAAACTGTCTATTCAGATCCTCTGTCCATTTTTTAATTGGATTTTTTCATTTGTTTTGCTATTGTTCTATATTTTCTTAATCTAAGAACTTTTCTTTGTTCAAAGCAAATAAACAAAAAATAGCAACGGTGGCCTGGTAGATATTTGGAAATGAAGGATATTCTTAGTTTTGTTATCCTATGACTTTCTTATAAAGAGGAGACATTTGAAATTTAAGATATACAGTAGTGGGCTTATGCACAAACAAAGTATTTTTTCACAGCAGCAATTATCCTGCAACTAATTTGCTTCTAGAGCTTTATGCCTTTACACTAACAAACAATCTAAGTTTGTTTAATCTTAATTAAACTGTGCTCTCAAAATTAACTTGCTCGACTGGCAAATGAAATATTTTTCCCTTTGGACTTATACATACATGAATTAAAATGCAGGATGCTTTGAATCTCTAAAGAGTAAAACACTTAAGATTTCAATCTGGAAGCAGACAGCTTAAGTATACAAAACAATGTCCACTCATTTACATATTTCCTACAGAAAGATGTTCCTATTACTTGGTGGTATCTGAAGATAGACATGAGAATAGCCTGTTGATGTTAAGAAAGAAAGATATGGGTTACATTGGCCAAAACATATTTTATTGCATTGATATTAATTCACATTTCTGGCTTAGTTTTTTTAGTATGTGTGTGTGTGTAAGCTTTACTGTTGTCAAAACATTGCTACTCATGAAAGGGAACAGGGAAGAGTAATAAGAGCACAAATATAAGTGCTTAACGCTATTGATCAAAACTAGAAAGTTGTGCTTCTTTCTTTTGAACGGAGACTACAGCTTCTAGGATTGTATTGGTTAAATCCCTGTTACAGACCCACAGTTCAGCATCAGTTTGTATGTCTGACTTTCACTGTGACACTTTCACAACATCTCCTTGCCCCTAAAATTTGGCTCAGTGAGGTTACAGTTGCTGTTAAATGGATGCTAATGAATGAATAAATGAATTAATTAGCTTATCTGTAAATTTTGTAAAAGTTAACAAAGCTACACACATGTTGCTTTTTTACTTCATGGTTTTGCCTTTATATTGGTTATCTAAGCAAAATAGTAAAATAAACGATGATAAAAGAATATTGACGATGCTGTTCATGACTTGACTTATAGCTAATGTTTTTTTTTTTTCTTTGTACCTGAAAAATCAACTAGAATAGCCAACAGAATTACTGAATGAAATTTCAGTAATACATCCTGAGGGATTATAGATAATTTAATAAAATCAGTTGGAAATAAATCACATAAGAATAGCAAGCTATCCATTGTTGGCATCAGATAGATAAATCAGCTTCTCAAGATTGATAGTTTGATAATATTTTTGACTGTCCTGGAGTATATAAGCCTCCTGATTTATTAATTTTGTTTTAATACACCTTAGTACAACTTTGTGGTTGCCTCCACGTAGGCCTTAGGTACCTATTAATTTTGACAAAGGTATTTTGTATAATTTTTTTCTACTAGATAGACTTTCTTATATTTTCTAAATACTATTGCTAGTATGTAATAAAATAATTTTTTCAGAGGGGATAATGAGATATCTTAGTAACATTTTTTCCAGGTATCTCTTTTGAATAATTTGGATATTCAGTAATATGTGCAAATACAGATTTTATTTTATTTTTTCTTTCAAAGAATGAGGTCTTTTCTCTCTGATTCTACCTTTATACATGGGCTACATGGGCTAGAAATTTTGAAATATTTTTAAATAATGAAGATGAAAGGCAACATTCTTGTCTCCTTTGAATTTAATGAAATTGCTTCTCATGTTTCGCTGTTGAGTGTGATTTTGGATATGAGTTTGGTTAGACAATTCATGTTATGATTAGTGTATATAAGGTACCAACAATTTTTTTTTTTAATTACCAAATGCTTTTAAAGTCAGCTCAAATGGTTAGGCAATTTTTTTTTTTTGTAAAATATACTATGATCAATTATGTTACTAGTCTTGAAATAAGTGTTCTTTCATGTTAGTGCAAACTCTGCTTGTATATGATGGATTCTTCTTTTAATACATTGGTTCCATATGCTAGAGTTTTTATTTACTATTTTTGTTTCTATCTTTATATTTGTTATTGGTCTGAAATCTTCTGATTTTGTGTTCTCTTGGATTTTATCAGTATTATACTTGATGTATAAAATACATTGAGAACTTTTTTTTTTTTTAATACTCCAGAGGGATTACATATAAAAAGACACTAATCGTGTTTTGAAAGCCCAAAAGAACTGGGCTATAAAACTCCCTAGACCCAAGACTACTTCAGGAGGTGATTCTTTGACCACATTTTTAAAAATTTCTGTTTATTGGTCATTTTTTACTTTTTGAAATATGTTTTAGTTATTTATGTGTTTGAGATTTTCACATTTGTCAGCTCCCCATTTTCCCTGACCATTCTCAAAATTAAGAAATGTATTTTGTATTCTAAGAGCATCCTTTCCTCTTCTTTCTCCTTCTTTTCTTTCTCCTTCTTTCTCCTCATCATCATACTAAAATTACTCATTCTTCATCATCACGATTGTCAGCAAAAACTAACTTGGGATCTCTGCCAGCCACTAAGCACCATAAGGAAATGTTTTATATTCATACATCACAAATATATAGACCCATCACATATGCATGGTAAGAAGCTAGCTAAAATGTTATTTAGTCAACACTTGTAGAGATTTTTACATATCTGTAAACATCTGCTCATTTCAAAACATTTTTAATTGACCAAATATTTCTCATTATATGTAGGTGTTCCACATAACAGGCAAAGTCATTGAAGTACACTATGTTGATTAAGAATTTCAAATATACTCGGAAATTATTTTACAGCAAATGAAATGATTGAAATAATTATCACTTAAGGGATCTAAAAGTATTTCTTTTAAAATATATAGCTAGTTAATGGATCTCCTGATAGAATTTCTCTTTGGTGGTTAAATAAAATATATGAAGTTGTTAAAAGATTATGTTAACAAATTAATATTATTTCTTTACACATTTTTTTTCTTTTTCCTTCATATGTCTGGCCATGTTCTAGGTACTAGTAGTATAAAACAAAGTTCTCCTTTCAAACAATTTACGTTAAGGCAAAGGGGGAACATACAATAAATACATCAAATAAATGTAAAGCAAAGAAGTGTAAGGGAACAAAGTGGTGGAGGTGGAGAAGGATCTTGTTTTTGATAGGGTGGTCAAATGCATCTTTCTAATGAAGAGACATCTGAAGAGACCAGGGTGAAAAGGAGCATGATGTGCATGTTTGGATAAGGCACTTTCTAGGCAGAAGAAGAAATCAGCAAATGGGAAGGAGATTGAGGGTGCTTAAGGAACAGAGTTAATGGAGGTCAGTGTGCCTTGCACAGAGTGAGTGAGGATGGAGACTCAGGAAGTTCTGTGGGGACAGATCATGACAGGCCTTGTGGGCCATGATGAACCCTGGGATTTAAATTTGAATGTTGAGAAGTCATTGAGTGGTTTTAACACCATTACAGAGTTCAAAACTATAATCATGTGCATGCCTAAAGAAGAATCATCTGCCTTTAGATATTCCCCATGTTGATGCAAATAGCAATAAAAAATTATTTCCTTTTTCTAGAAGTAATCATAGAGGGTGAATCACCACCTGTCAAGGAGAGTAGAAATGTATGAAATAATTCTTTGAATTAAATACTCAAAGAGTATTTCCTTCTCCAATATCTTATGATTACATGAGACTGTGGACACACACTTCAAACCCCTCTAACCAGGTTATTAAATTTTATGGAATTTTGTAAGTATTATCTCTATTATAAACCCATGAGAATCCAACATGCTTTAGACTCTACTATGAGTAAGAAATAAAACCAATGTGTCGAAAAAAAAAAAAATTAAGATGCTGTGATGTCGTAACATAAAAGGACAGTAGGTTCAGACTCCTGAAACTTTAATTCTGGTTCAAATTGTCCTTCACATCAACTGTGAGGCGTTGCATACGACTCGTTTACTTTTCCTGGCTTTTACTTCCAAACGAGTTTTGAAGTAGGTAAACATTAGGATTTTTAGCAACACCAAAATTCCATTATGCAGTACAGTGTCCCTCCACATTTACCCAAGCCCATTTCTCATTCCTTTTTCTCACAGAATTTGTATCTTCTGCTTTTCCTCCTTATATATCTGGGATGGCGGGGGGTGGGGTGGGGTGAGGGAGAGTTGGGGAAGCTGACTTCTAAGACAGACATTTAAAGAATAGCCAGCCATTGATGGCATTTATTTTTATAGTAATTCAAACTTATCAGAAATTGTATTCTCATTTCGACATGGAAATAACTCTGTCATAGTAGAGCAGGTGTTACTATTACTTTTTAATAGATGAGCAATTTAAAATATCAATGCTAAAGGTTCGTTTAATATCATATAGCTTTTTCTGTTGAGTAAGGACTAAAACCTGGTTTCCACTTAAGCCTTTTTATGATGGCCCAGCTCTGGCCGAAGTAAAATAAAAGTATTATTCATTCCTAAATAGTCTACCCTAGGCTTCTGATGGAGGATATAAATAGAGAAGACCTGACTCTTATGTTTTATCTAACTGATAAAAGCATGGTAGAATGAAGCAAGAAAAGGATATTTTTCAGATTCCTTGATCTTATTAAACAACTGTTAGTTGTTCAGTCCTGTTGTTAGATTTCTTTCACATGTAAATTTGCTTTTATTACTAGAGCATTTTTAGCTCTAGGTTTCATGCCTTCTAATTTAATACTGGCCAGAGAAAACGACATGTGACTCTAGTGTAGAGGAAAATTGTGGGAGTTCAGTATGTAACTACCTACTGTGACATCAAGACACGTGTTTATAGTATCAGGGTTTTTCCTACTTCCCAGAGCATAGCATTCTTATTTCCTGTCTTAAGCAAGTTCCTTATTCTCCATCAGTGTGGTTGTTAGAGCACTGTCTTTGTTCTGATAAAACAAAATCATTCAAGAGCAGATAAAGCTGTAATTACAATCAGAGTTCATCCTTGCGGGAGATGAAATAAAAATTAAAAGTACTAACTTTGTGACATTTTGATTATTTGGAAATTCTCCCAGTCTGACAGATGACTCTAGGGGCACATGGCTACATTTAAACGTAGAGACAAGAGGCTCCTTGTAAATCAAACAAAATTGTTCTGGACTGGGTTTTGCATCTATTTGCCAATTCTCCAGTTCTTATGAAATTCTAGGTTTTGATTAAAGAGTTAGTTATGAATAATGGACATTTTTTCCCTTCAAATTATGGCTTGATAAAATGAAAAATATTCTGTATATGTTTCACAGTTTTACAAAAGGGAAAAACAAGTCTGTTTTTATAAGTTTCCAGGTTAAAAAATGTACATGTTCTTGTTTATTTTAAAACATGCTAGACCTAATAACAAAGTCTTTCTTCTGCTACGTAGGTGGCTCTTCAATTAAGGCATCATTGTGTTCAGCAATAAATCAACATTCATGAAATCATATTCACTTTGTTCACATCCTCTAACTCATGCAGCATTTTACAAACAAATGATACAGCCACTAGTTTAATAATTCCAAGAGCCACCAACAGCATCCAAACTGTTTATAAAAGAACACAGAAAAGTCTAATGCAGCTTTTCTCCCCAGCCTTCTTTTTCTCAACTAAACTTTAATGAGTAAGTGATAGCGTGGGTCAGGGAGAAAGAACCAGAAAATCTAAGAACTTTCTCTTCTTCTCAGTTCTGTAAGAGAAGTAGGCAGTCATACTCACTTCCTATTAGTTCAGTGTCTTCTAACATGGTGAATTGTTTTCTGCTCCGTGATGGAAAAGAAAAATTAAATGATAATTGAGATGAGAAATTAAAGTGTATAACAGCATTATACAACTATAAAGTGAAGCTTAAGTTTGCAATCCATACTAATTCTATCAGATTCTTCTTTAAGGCTCTTTGTAACATTTCTGTTGCTGAACAAATAAACTATATAACTGTAATAATTGTTTTCTACTGAACTCAGAGAAGGAAGTAGCATTTGCAGAAGAAGAAACGTTTTTTTATTCTTCATACTTTAAATGACATGATTTATTAAAATGAATATCTGTTGAGAAATCAGATTTCAGTTTTAACCACTTCCTAGTTGAACATCTGGGGCAAAAACTTCATCTTTCATGGCCTCATTTTTCTTTAAAATGGGAAAATAATATCTGCCACATAAACTCCACAGGGAATCATAGGGAGAAATCAAAATCTATGGCAGAACGCGTGTGCGTGCGTGAGAGAGAGGAGAGAGAGGGGAATGAATGTTGCAATTATATGTAGAGACATGAAATAGCTCGGCAAAAGCATGATTGTGAACTACTTGAAACTCAGAAATGCAATGATAACAATAAGTATCATTTATTCACTGCTTACTCCATGCCAAATTCTATGTTAAGCACCTTCCAATTAATCTCCTAATATGTTTGCCTGACCTATGCTTTCAACTCTTGATGGTGATCAATGTTTCACAAAAGTTGTGTACATGTGACTGGGGTGGAACCTTCATTTGTCTCTATAAATCAATTACCAGAAAATTAGAATAACAGCATTTGTATATATCTGAAAAAAATGAGCTAGAAGTAGGATGACTTAAATTTTAAAAAGTACTTATTTAAATCAAATCGAATTATATTTCATCTTTAAAATAAGCAGGGTTGAGAGGAAGTAGTGTTAAGTATTCTATCAAAGCCAATGCTGCTCGTAGTTTCTTCAGAAATGGTTACAAGAGAATTTTTTTTAAATGAAAGCAGAAATAAGTAAAATAATATATTTATAGGGACAAAATAATCTTTTTTTTGCTATGTTACACAGTTATTTTTTTACTCATTGATTAAAAAAAAATCACTGGAAGTAATCTCAAAATCTTGCAGATTTGTTTCTTGTATAGAAAAGTCAATACCCTATGTTGGGTTTAAGGTCTAGGCTACTTTCTTTTTTAAACCAAATTAGTGAGTGAGGAATTTGTCTTTTCTTCTTTCATTAAGGAAAACAAAGAAGGCTTTGAGAGTTGTAATGTTTTAGAGTTTCTTAATTGACTTGATGGATTGTGCTTAATTGATTTAAGATCTATACTCACAGGTGGGGCTACAAAGGTAGCACCAGACAACAGTTGGGAGCTAAGTGCAGAGCAAAAGCTTTGTCTGCAGGGCTAGTATTTGAATGCAAAGCCAGAGGAGGAGATACTTTTAAAGAAAAGATTAGAGTTAACTTTTCTAGGAGTGTCTTTTATGAATGAATCATTATTGGAAGTGCTTTGTTTTATAATCTGAGAGGATTGTACAACTTAATTCAGATCCCAGGAAAAATAAATTAACTCTATTGGACTTAAAATTAATTTTTCATTATGAAGATTTGTCTTCTGGGCCTTTTTTTCCCCCTACTGTTCTTTATACACCCTCTTAATGTATTCCACCACACTATTTTCTACTCTACCCTTATGACAATGAGTCAGACATTCACAGCTTTCTAGTATACTCACTTTCTCTTATATTCACTTAGTGCCAACAACTCAAAATGGAAATCTTTGAGCTCATTCTGTTTCACACACTTCCTTTTTCTCCTGACTATCTAATAATAGCAATGCTGCTCTTTTACACATATATAGAGAGGCAATGCTGTCAAACTAATCATATTTCCACTAAATTCTCATATCATATCAGTCATAGGTTTGTTCATTTCTTCATCTCCAAACCAAACTGAGAATCTTATAACCTTTCATTATAAACATTTCTGAGACTTATTCTATGAGAAGAGAAACTGAATATATCTTCCGAAGGTGGAGCTCTGATCAGATCACTACTATGTTAAAACAAAATAAAACAAAACAAAAAAGCAAGTCACTCCTAGCAGCTCTATGTATTTTCTGTTGGGTAATGGTCACAAATATTGATATGCAATGCAGTCTACAATCCACTATCTCATGCTTTTTTTTTTTTTTTTATCAAGCTTTCTTTCTCTTTCTGTCCTTCATCACATACTAACTACAAAAACAAAAACAAAAACAAAAACAAAAAACAAAAAAAACAACTAGTGGTCCTCAGCAGTCACAGGAGTGATAAAGTTGATGGTGATAGTGGTAGGGATGTGATACAGACAAGGGTCAGCAGAGTTTTGTGTCCCCACCTTGGCTTCAATCAGTACGGTATCCTATTTATTCAACTTATAAATTGAACTACTGTTGAAATTTTCATTTGGAGAACTGAAGTTTTAAGGGTTACTGCCCTTCACAAACATTTGTACCTAGCATTTCTAAATGCTTATTGCTTCGCTGCCCCTCAAGTGTTGGTGTGGACTACTTCCTCTTCCCTGACATTCCCTCCAGTCCAATAGCTACTCATAAAAAGTATGGTCAACATCCTGCCAGTCCAGATTCAACTGACTCTTTTTTCCCAATAAGTTTTCTTGAATTTTTCCCAATGAGCTATGGCTTTTTTTCTGCTCTGAACTTTCAAAAATGCTTTTGATATGTCCCGTTCTCTTCTGTATGGTAAATTTCTGTGTGTATCTCATTTCTGGGTTGGGAGGACTAGGAACTATTTTGTTACCTGCTCTGTGTCATTTGCGCCAGTAGAATGCGTCTGAGTTAAGTAAAGCAGAGCAGAAACATTATTCTTTGATGAAGGAATGAAGAAGAGTGAGCTCATGCTCCAACAGTACTTTCTCCTGGACTGGGAAGGAGCCTTCCGTATGTACGGACCGTGGGGTGAAGTGATTACATTCTTTTAGGCATGCGTAGTTATCCTTCTGTCGCACTTGGCCTTGTTGCGCATGGTCCTTTTTGCACACAATGCCTCATCGCCATCTTGGTTTTTGCTCTCAGCATTTTGGTCTTTGAGCTCAGCCCTCCTCTTTTTGTGTTCGGGAGTCCTTTTCAGTTCCTGTAACCAAGTTTAACTTTTAACATAGTTTAGGTATTGAGAGGCATTAGGGTCTTTTGGATGACAGCCCAGTGACAATTTGAGGACAAAGATAGGGTCTTAATTTGTTTTCATATTTTATTTGTTTTCATTCCCAGCAAGTTTAATATAGAGCCTTGAACCTGGTACGTAATTAAAATTTATTGGCTGAATATTTAACATAAAGGATGTCCAGACACTAGCACGTATTTTTTAAAGTCACAGAAACTCTTATTCCCTAAGAATATTTTAGCATGTGACACAACTCCTTAAGTAATTTATGAATAATTATACTTGAAGAATCAAAAGAGTTTCTATAAGGTGTTTAAAAATACTATTTCATTTATAAAGAAAAAAGTTATAAAATCAGATATGTTCATTAATTCTTAATATTTTACAATCTTGTCAAAATAAAGACAGTAAACGTAACCCAACATCAGAGTCAATAAGAGACTTTTAAAAGTTGTTTTCTAAGTTAGTAATTTATTCTATATAAAATACAAACCTGGAAAATATAATAAAAGTCAGCATTTTAATCATTCATTTTATTTTTTAAATTAGAGTAACATGATTTCTTTTTTTTTTTTATTCTGCTTGCTCAAGCAGCATACGACCTCCACCTTGAATGGATTAGCATATCCTCCAAGTGTTTTACAGAACATCCCCTTCCTTTTGACTTTCTTGTACAATTTTTTTACTTTATGTGCTAATCAATCCATGCTGGCCAAAACTGCAATTATAATCAATCAATGTTTATATTGACAAAGACAGAAATAATGAGGAACTGCTGATCAGTAATAAACATGTTTGGGCCACATTTTATAAATAACTTGCAATAAGGGAGGGCCAATCTTATTGACTAACTCATAAATGACTTTCAGTCTTTATTCAAGCCTTAACCAGGCAAGAGTATCTCACAACCGACAGTGGAGTGGCTATATCGCTAGTGAGAAAACAAAACCTTTAAATTGTTATTGAGCGTGAGAATGGAATAGGGGTGCAGGTAGGGAAAAAGGATAAAGGATAAAGTCATGGTTTATGCAACAGTGATACAACGGCACTGTCACCAAGAGCTGTAATTTCGAAAGCACTCTCTCGGTCTGGTCTAACTTTAATTCCCTATCCAGCAGTTAGGACTCATTTATTTCCACGATAGATAGTCTTTTTCTTTTTAGATTTTTACCTGCTTAACTTTTACTTACTCCTCCTACTTTTTTGTTCTTAAAACTGTAATAGATTTAAATCTGCAAATTTTGCTTAGTCTTCCTTCTTCCCATATATCAAATTCAATGCAACTGTTAAATTCCACCTGTATGTGGTCTCTGTTTACCTAATGCATTTACTATCTGCACTATATGATTAGTCTATTATAATATCCTTGCCCATTCTCTGAACCCTTTACGGGAGTTCTAATATCCCTAGCAAGACAGAAAACAACTCAAGGGTAAGAAATAGGTCTTAAACTTCATTCACATCCTTATAGTACTCAGAATATACTGAGGATAATGTAATACTCAAAATTACTTACTGAGTGATAGGCCTGACAGCTAGGATTATAAACTCAAGACTTACGGGGGGCAAGTAATATTAACAGATGTGTGATCTGAGATCACAACTCAACTTGAAAACTGGAAAGATTTTGCAAGTAAGTGGGAGCTGTGGTTGCTGAAGAATATAAACCCTGTTCTGAAACAGTAGCCATGATTCAGTTCTAACTCCTTATCCTGGAAGAAAACTCAGGCCCAGGACTATCCAATAATTTTAGTTTTTCCAGAAAAAACTGTTAAAATTCTGTTTGAATTTCTTAATTTTAAATTTAGGCAATTATTCCAATTTCAACCCATGATAAAAGCAAACACATAAATAATCCTTGAATTGCTTCTGTCTACAGCCTACCAGGTATGAACCTCAGCTTTATGGGAAATGAATTTCACTACATTGATAATATTAGTGAGCTTGAGTTCTAAATGTTAGTATGTCTACATAGTTGATAGTTCAACAGATAAATGTGCCAATTTCTTAGGTGAAACCAAATTAATATCTTTACTTCCAATTTTAGACATAAATTTTTAAAATTAAAATGATAATTTGATAAGAATTTTTCATTGGATTTATTACTGAGCATCTCTTTCACTGAGGTGAATACTATTCTGAATTAAAATATGTATAGTTACATAGCTTTCAAGGACAAAATACAGAACTAAACAAAAATATATTTTGATATATATAAAAATTTATATTATATAATATAAATTCTATATAATATAAAAGATAACATAAATTTGGAGAACATGTTTTCCATTAAATTTTGCAGGAAACTTTGGAATTACAAAGATATTCTTTAATGTTCCTTCACTATCTCATTTCTAGACTTTTACCACTCTGTTCCAGCAAGAACTGGGTGAAGGGAGTGATACAGAATGAGAAGAGACCTTAAAACTACCCGTATATGTTTGTAAAAATAGGGAAACAAAGAAATATGACTCTCGTTGCCTGCTTTCAAAAGCTTTCTCACCAACCGGTTAAACAAACAAATCAACAACAACAACAAAAAACCCAAAAAAGCAAAAAAAAGGAAAAGAAAAAACACAACAAAACAACAAAAACTATCACACTTAACGAAAAAGAAAAAGGTATAATTAATCCAATTAAGCTATTTAAGCTTATGTAATCTATTGAAGCTTTTTAAGAGCACAAACTATTTTAGAATCCTCAAACACTACCTTTGTGTTTGGCTATTATTTGCTTAGAAAATATGTTTTTAGAAATGATAGTTAAAAGGAGTCTGTATGAGTTTGTACTGTATCAAAAGGAACCCATCTGAAATAATTAGGTGGCAAAAGGCATATCTGTCTCTTAATAAATGATACCTTTACTATGATATATGCTGTCTAGTGATGAACTATATTTACTTTAAATGAAATTCTTTGATGCAATACTGCTTTGATTTATTGGGTGGTTTTTTGATTTAGTAGGAGACAGTTTTGAATCAGATGGTGAGGCTGATTTACTAGAGAAGGTATTTGATTTGATAGATGATGTATCTTCTTCAATATTCAATAAGTAATGATTCAATAGTGGATGTCTGATTTGGTAAGTGAACTATTAGATTTGATTTTGATCTATTTTCTTAGTAAGAGATACATTTATTTTAATAGTTGATGTATCTATTTTAATGTAACATGTGTCAAATTTACGACTCCATGTTCTTTTTTTCTGTTTTTGTGATTTATGAATTATACTACTAATATATATGTTTCAATTAAAGGTAATATGGAACATTTATTGCATACCACAGAGTTAAAGTATCGCAAACCTATCTGAAAGTTTTTCTTCTTTTCTGATAAGATGTTTACAGTTATTAAAGTGAAAAAATTAATCTCAGCTTAAAGAAACACAAGCATATCTTGGCAGAAACAAGTTGTATATGTCTTTAAAATCAAAGTTAAATTAGGTTAGAATATGTCATATCTTCCTTTTTCCCTTTCTCTCCACAAAGTGCCTACTCTGGTTCTCTGTTCAGTTTCCATCTTCTCTAACGACGAGCTTGCTGACAATTTTCTTTTTGTTTAGAAATATCTATTAGACTAGCTGCTGTCTTTGTTTGGATTTACTTTCAGGTTTTCTTGGCATCATGGCTTACTTTTCTAAACTTTAGAGATTGATAAATGAATTATTATAAACTTCAGAAAATAACTCTACTTGGTGTATTTTTGAACCAGCATCCATAATTGCTTAGAATATAACTCACTTGATCTGTAATTAGAAGAGCTATATACACCTTTACCACATGAGGAAAAATATAAATGTGACTAAGATTTGAAAGAAGCAAAATGCATGCCATATGTCACCTTAGTGCAGTTTCTCTTACGTTTATCCTTGTGAGTGTGCAAACTTGGTAGAAGTCCGCTGGAAGTTGGTAACATGAAGCAAATCAGTCTTCTGATTTATTTATTTTTTTTAAGATTACCAATAAAATTATTTTAGGAAAACTCCAGGAATGCATTCTTAACCTGGACAATATCACCTCAAAGAGGTTGAAAACTTGTTCTTGGTAGTTGTGATGGGTGGGCAGAGTCTTGTTCTTTCTTGCTTTTTTTATATGTAAAGACCGAGAGTACATACAAACATAAATTGGTATATAGTAAATATGCCAATATTTCATTGAGAGAGGTGGCAACTAGGAAAAAAATGTCAGCAAAGGCTTTTTAGAGGGTCAATCTTGAAAAAAAGGTTAAGAAACATTGCTCTAGGGCTGTGGATGGATACAGGTCCATGGCCCATTAGGAACTGGGCACACAGCAGGTGAGCAGCAGGCAAGTGAGTGAAGCTTCATCTGTATTTGCAGCTGCTCCCCAGCACTAGCATCACGGTCTCAGCTCCACCTCAAATTATCAGGCATTAGATTCTCATAGGAGCACCAGTCCCTGGTGCAAAAGGTTAGGGACTGCTGCTTTAGAGGATTAAAATACATTTACTTTTAAATATTTCATAATTTACTATATGTTCATATACTATGGGACTATGAAGTGGATTGTTGATACTAATGACAGAAAAATCTCCTGCAGCCTCTCTATTTGTTTATGGCCCCTTGTGCCATTGAAGGAAATCCACAGTGACGTCACATGCTTCCTTCCAGTCATTTAGGCAACCCAAGCCTAAAGCAAGAGAAATTAGGTGCCGGAGAAAGCTCATTAGGAATGGCAAAGGGGAACATCGTCCACATGTTAACATGTGCTTATAGTTTTATTAGTGTGCCTTCCTTCATGAAGCCTATTTGCACCAGTGTTTAAGAGAAACTAGCTGCAACTCTTAAGCACTCTGTATTTTCTTCATACTAAGAAAAAAAATATATTTTATATCCAAGGAAACAAGTTATGTTTTTAGAAGGAAACAAACATCCTTCTTCTTAACAGAGTAGAAGAACCAGTAAGTGCACATCACGGGCTGACATTATGCCAGGCACCCTGCTATACACATGCAAGCAAGCTCCTTTTGATTCATATATTAACCTTATCAAGTAGCAGTCCCTATTCGACAGAAGAGGACATAGAAGCTTGGAGGATTGAAGAAAAAGGTATATGATTATTACTCAAGGATAACATAGACTTACTGTATAAGAAGGCAGATTGTAATAAATGATCGCAAAGATCCTATTCAATTCTAACTTTCTAAAATTTACATTATTTTGTTAAGTTTTTATTGAAAATACAGTCTTTATGATGATTTGCAGTAGACGCTCTTGCCAACAATCACACAGAAGGAGAGCTACCATTTTAACTCTATATTTCTCAACCCCACTTTTTAACCATAACATAACCATTATACAACTCTCTCCTATCCTCTTCCCCATGATGCTGTTCCTTCTGAAACAGTAATAGTAAGAATAGAGGAATAACTATAGTGATAAACACTGTCATTATCTTACCTTTACTGTTCTGCATGTTATCTCATTTAATTCCTCTGACTATAATACACAATAACCTATGAGGAAAGTGCTATCATCATCTACTATTGTATCAACGTACTCCATTTTACAGATGAGGATAGTGAAGCATAGAGTAGTTAATGATCTGTTAAGTAGTAGTAACTTAGACCCAGTAGCTGGTAAGTGATGAAATGGAATAAGAATGCAAACCATCTGGCTGCAGAGTATCACCAGGGAGATAATGGAGATGATGTGGTGGAGATTAAAGACAGAATGTGCAACCACGTTTCTCTAAACTGCCCCTTAGCCAGTCCTCTCCTTTCTAATTCATTGTATGGACCATTTCCCCAAAGGACTCTTAACAAGCATCCAGCTCACATCTCTTCAGCATCTCTTCTTCAGCCTCTGTGATCTACCTTTTTCTTCATCAAGTAGCTCTAAACCCATATTAATAGTTGGTTGTGCTCTGTCATTTTCTTTCTTCCATCTAATCCTCTATATATTCTGCTAATCCCATAGACATGTGAAAACCTTGAGTGGTGCACAGCAAAAGGAGAATCTGCCTCAGGAACCTAGAGAAGGAAAGGTGATGGACATTTATACTCTCAACATTTCAGCCGTGACATACAAACATACCAGTACCCATGAAATACAGAAAAAGCAATCAACATGCACAGTTATTCTAAACAATCTTTGATATGCCCTAGATATCCCCTAATACTTATCCCAAAGCCTTTTTTTAGGATGTGACAAAGTCCTCAGAGAGGCCATCCATGAAATTTATCCCTATCCCAATCCTACCTCTCCTTAAGAACATCAAGTCTCATCTCCACCAGGAAAACTTCTGTGACTGGCTTTTATAATTTCTTGCTTCTCTAAACTCCTACTGCACTTACATATAATCTAATACAATTAAATTTTCAATAGACTGCCAGCTTTTTTGTGTGTACTTTTTTCCATCTTATATAGATTATTTCTAAGGAATAGAACATGTTCTAAGATACAAGTTAATTTCACAAATGAAGATGGAAAATGAAAAAAATATATATTAGGAGACCTTTAGGCAGCATGCATTACAGCTAAATGTGTCCTCAATATTCTCACTCACTGTATGAAAAAAAGATGTTCGAAAAAGGTATATTTGAGGAGCCAAAGAGGTAAGATTATTAAAACAAGTAAAGCTGAAACTCAGATTAAATTACATAGAGTTTCGCTATGGCTTTGACATCCTTTCTGCCTTTACTTTTTAATAGTATGACAATTTATCCAGTTTCAGTAGTAGAATTAAAATGTGTACCCCTGAAACGCAGCCACTAATGTGACCTCGAGGTTGAAGGAATTTTGAATTGTCAGATAGTACATGGATCATTAACCATTTTCAGGAAGAAAGGGTCCAAAAATGAATTTTGACATAAGTAAAGTCAAGAACATGATGCATGAGCTTGTTCTAAAGACTCTCTCTGGGTTATTTAAAGTACTCGGATGGAATAGACTTTACCAGTTCATTTTTTAAAGCAAAGTCATAATTCTTGAAGGGCAGGAACAGTAAAAGGTTGCAGAGAGCAAAATGCCAGTTTTACATTACAGTAAATTATTAAGACATGTGACATTTTATAATTTAAAATAATTTTAAAGAAGACTGCTATGGGGCTGAATTGTGTTCTTCTAAAATTCATATGTTGAAGCTCTAACCCTCAGTACCTCAGACTATGACCTTATCTGAAGATAGGACCTTTAGAGAGGCAATTAAGTTAAAATGAGATCATTAGTGTGGGCCCTAATTTAATATGACTGGTGTCCTCATAAGAAGGAGATTAAGACAGAGAGAGTGACACCAGGAGATTAATAACCCAGAGGGATAACCCTGTGAAGAGGCAGAAAGAGAGCTGCCATCTTCAGGCCAAGGGAGAGGACCCAGAGGAAACCATCCTTGCTGACATCTATTTCTGTTATTTAAGCCACCAGTCCTTTTTGTTGTTGTTATGTTAACAATAGCTCTAACAGACTAATACAATAATCTAGAAAAAAATTCTACTGCAAACTTCTAAATATGAATTTTCTAAGTATAATTTGTCTAACATCCATTTATTTTGTATTTAAGTGATACTATGGTATAAATGTTTGTGTCCTCCTAAAATTCATATTTTGGAATTCTAACCCCCAGGTGATGGCATTAGAAGGAGGGGACTTTGAGATGTGATTAGGTCATGAGGGTAGAGCCCTCATGACCAGGATTAGGGAGCTAATACATAGAGAGCTCCTTGGTCCTTTCCACCATGTGAGGACACAGCTGTCTGTGCACTGGAAAGTGGGATTTCACCAGAGACCAAAACTATTGGCACCTTGATCTTAGATTTCCCAGCCTGCAGAACTGTGAGGAATAGGTTTTTATTGTTTATAGGCCATCCAGTCTATAGTATTTTATTATAGCAGCCTGAACAGACTAAGACAAGTGATAACCATTGTGTGGATTTTTTGGTAGAGACAATTAAAAAGTGAGTTCTAGATCTGTCTTTAATTTTTAAATATTCACTTTGAAATCAATTTAAAATGTATAATTTAAATAATTTCCTACCCATGTCTATATGCTCACCCTAACAAATGATTGAAATGTGATGAAGCAATAAAATTGGCAAGTATTATACATATATGAATATGGAATTTTAACTTTGTTAAACAAAAGTAGTCACTTTTATCTGGAAGGGGATCCTGGATTATGAGTAGAAGAAATATACCAACCATTATTTTAAGAAAATGTGCCTGTCTTCCTCGGCCTGTTCCTTCATGAGTAAATCAAGAAACTATATAAACTTAACTTTACTATTCTAAAATAAATTATACAAGAAAATATGTTTTTAATCTTTTCCTAAATTCTTTAGCTGTTTTGAAGACATGACTACAATTAAAGTAATTATATAGTAATGCTAGCTAGCATATATTATATGCTTTATATGTACCATGAATAACCAAGTAGGTAATATTATTATTCACATTTTATATATGAGATAATTGAGGCACAGAGAAATTAAATAACTTGCCCAAGATGCCAATTTATAAGCTAAGATTTGACCATGAATGATCAGACTCCAGAGTCTAAACTCTTAACTTCTATACTTTATTTAATAAAATGTAAAATAGTCTTATTCAAAATTTTAGAAATCAATTGAAATAATTCATTTGCACACAGACTAGATAAACTGTGAGTCAAACTTACCCCTTGCAACCTTAAAAATAGCAATTGTAAATTCTGGATTTGGTTAGTCTGTAAGGCTGAAAAAGCACCCAAGGAAGGTCCCCTCTGTAAATTATATTTATGAGAAATAATATCTTTGGTATTCTGGACTTTTCATGTAGTCTTCCACTTTCTATCCAATTCAGGTAATTCTTATATTCATTAGCTCAAAAGTAGAATTTTTCACCCCTTCTTCAGCTCATATATTTTAGGTCCCATTTGTTGAAATTGTTTATACTTTATGCTAATTTAATTGGTTTTTCTTTTTCTTACTTTAAAATTCAAAACTCCTTTTACTGACTGCTTTCTCTGATGTTCACAGCCAATGTTGACATGTTCTTTGAGATTCCAATCATGTAGCAATTTTTCTCTCCATGTTTCTGGTTTTTCAGACAGCTGATATTATCTATCACTTTTTTTTTTTTATAACATTTGTAATTAGCTTAAGTGTTGATAATCCTCTCCCACAGCTTCATTCAGGGAGCTTGTTTCAAATTACTCAGATTCTGCTATTCACCTCTAGTTATGAAATTCCTATTTCCTGGGATTTTGAACTGGGAAATATAAACTCAGTTTCCTTAAAGGATACCAAATAAATTATCTGCTAAAATGTATCATTCTGTATTCTGAAAGTATGATTTGGATATAGAGTTTTCTAGAATGATATGACTACGTTATTTGAGTATTCCTTCATTAGCCCGTGATTTTTTTTTTCATATTTCATACTTTTTTGCTTCTTAAAAAATGTCACACTCTTAACTCAAATGTGACCTTCCGATCTTTTGGGACTGGTCATTGTATCATTAATGTGCATTTTAATAATCAGCTTTTTATTTGCAGTATTTTGACTACTTTTGACTACTATCATTTGAGTATTTTGACTATTTAAAAAAAAATTGACCTTTGTCTTAAAAGAACTTACAGTTAAAACAGAAAATTTATAGAAAATTTATTAATTTTGAGGTTGATTGCTACCCTTCAAAAATCAGAAAATTATTCAATACAAAACCACTCAATAATTCTCACAAAATCAATTTTTGTTATTTTAAAGCAGATGTCTTCTTAATGAATAGACACCTTTTTAGTGTTATTAGCATAATTAGAAACATTCTAGAATTAAATACTAGCTTATAATGATTCATCCTGCATCCATCTGCCTTCCAAAAGAAAATATTTTTTGTACTCCCTGATGGAAAAACCAACATTTCACATAAGCTATCAAAAGAATAAAAACAACCCAAGTCAACATGGGCTAACATCCACCCACTTAGTCAACTCTCTTTTATTTATTCAACAACAAAAAATATATATATATTTATTATTAATTAATTAATTAATTAAATATTTTATGGTGACATTGGTTAATGAAATCCAGTAAGTTTCAGCTGTACATTTTAACCATAAGGCATATACATATTTACACTGTGTGTTCACTTCCCATAGTTAGATTTCTTTCTGTCTCCACATATTTGACCCCTTTTGTGGCATACCTACTATGTGTCAGTTATAAAAGTTATAGAAGTTTGGACCACTACATCAATGAACAAAAGAAGCAAAAATATTTGCCCTCCTGGAGCTTATCTTCTGACAAGGAGAGACAGACCATACAAAATAAACATATATATGAAGCATGTCAGAAGATGGTAAGGATTATCAAAAATACTTTTTAAATAGAGCAGATATAAAGTCTATTAATTTAAAAATAGAGCAGAATAATAGGAGAGAGTATGGGAAATCTTGCATTTTGCAAATTTAAATGTTGGTCTCAGTAAAACTATATTTAAATAAAAACTTATAAGAAGTGAAGAAGACAGCTATGTGGCTCTCTTGGGGAAGAGAATTCAGGGAGAGGGAATGGCCAGTACAAAGACTCTGGAGAAAAGAAACTGAACTGTTTGAGAAAGAGCAAGGGGGCCACAGTGGCTAGAATGAAATGAACCAAGATGACAAGTAGGCAGGTGATTCAAGGTGACAAGTAGGCAGGGGTTGAGGGAGTGAAAGCATGTAGGGCCTTGGAAGACCTTGTAAGAACGTAGACTTTTTGAATCAAAGTGAAATGGGGGAGCCACTGCAGAATGCTAAGCGAAGGCTGAACCATCTTAGTTATGTTTTAAATTCTAGTTTTTCTGTGGAAAAACAGACTCTGGTGACAAAGAGAATAACAGGGAAACTAAAGAGGGGTTGACTGCAGTGATCCTGGTGAGAAGGGATAGTGCTAATAGGCTGAGGTTAAGATGTGAAAAGTGGTCAGATTCTGGAAACACACACACACACACACACTCACATGCCATTTTGTCTTTTACATTTTACTATAAAAAATTTAAGTGTTAATAAAAGTTACAGTAGTAAAATAAACATCCATTACACAGCACGTAGATCTAGCAGTGTTTCATATATTGTCATATTTACCTTTGCAAAGTATTAGAAAACAGCAGATGCCACATCTCTTCATTTTCCTGTACATCAGTATCAGAAAATTAAGAATTCTGTAACATCACTTAATGTCTATTTTCAGATTTTGTGAGTTATTCTAAAAATATCCTCTACAACGTGTGGTATATGTGTATATGTGTGTGATTCCAAGTCAGGATCTAATCCAGGATCACGCATTCTATTTGAGTATTAAATTTCTTTTAATTTAGAACACTTGTTTGTTTTGTGCATCATTACATTTCCTTAAAAATTTAGAACATTTGTCTTATAGAAAATTCTGCACATTAGACTTTCCTGGTTGCTAATAGTGGTGGTATTTAATAATTTAATATTTCCTATAAATCGGAAGTTAAATTTAATGTCTTGATTAGATTCAGGTCAAATATTGTTGATGAGAAGACTTTATGGGTGCAACTACAAACTTTATAATATAATGTATCAAGAACAATATAATGTAATATTCAATTATTAGAGATGCTAGAATGATATATAGTTCGACGTCACTTGAAACCTTCCTTTATTCTATGTTATTTTATCAATTTGAAGTTCAGTTTGATTATTTTGGTTTCATTTGTTGTCTATGTTAAGATTTTTTTTATTTTTATATTTTCTAATACATAAAATGGTTTCATAATTCAGAAGTCAAAACTGTACTACTACATATACCTAGAGAAGTCTTGCTTTCATCTCTATTTGCTATGCTCTGTCCTCTTTCACTTCGTAGACCAGGGGTTGACAAAATTTTTAAATGGCCAGAGGATAAATACTTTAGGCATGATAGATCCTGTGGTCTCTTAGACAGCTACTCAGCTCTGCTGCTGGAGTGAGAAAGTGGTCCTGGACAATATGCAAATAACTTGGTGTTTACTACAACATGCAGCAGACTGTATTTGTCTCATGGGCCATAGTTTGCTGAACACTGCCATCAATAACTATTTTTTAACAATCAGCTTCAGCCTTACTCTTTCTACATTACTTTCTGCATCTTTTTATTCCTTAAACAAAAATAGCATAGTATATACACTGTTCTTCACTTTGAAAATTTTATTTAAATTACATAGGCACACCCATACACACACTAACACAATCACCATGTATGACATCTTCCTTATTCTTAAAAACTAAAACAAAAACCATATATAGTATTTCATTGGCTAGATGTACCATAATTTATTCAAGAAAACTTTTATTGAGCATTTGGATTGTTTTCAATCTTTTGCTGTTACAAATAACAACTGAATAACCTTGGCATATGATATGACTATGGGACACAAAGGAAAGGTATTTGTCGTTTTCTGTTCAATATTGAAAAATTCTTCTTTACATAGGTTACACTACTTTTCATTCTCAATGTCAAATACGTGAGCATGCCTTTTTTTCCATAGCCTCGCCAACAGATTGTGCTATCAGACTTTTGAACTCTTGCCAACATGATATACGAGACATAGTATCTCAGCGTAGTTTTAATTTTCATTTGTCTTATTATGAGTGAATTTAAACATCTTTTCATATACCGAAGAGCCATTAGCTATTCTATTTTTGTGAATTGTCTGTTCTCTTTGTTCTCTTTTTTATTGGGTTTCAGGATATATTTGCAAAGTAAGGCCAACTGGGCTTTCTAACAAATTGGATGTGATAAGTGAAAAAGTAGATAAATCAGGTATAACTCTAAGGTCTTTGTATTTAGCAACTGGAAAGATGAAGCTGCCTTGATATGGGATAGGGGAGGGTGTGATCAGAGCAGGGTCAGGTTATCAAATCAAGGGAGTGAGGTTTTAGTTTTGGACATTGTTGAGTTAAAACTATTAGATATCCAAAAGGAAAAAAATGGAGAGGCTTTTGGGTATATGAATATGGATATGGTAGAGAGACTTGTGCTAGGGATGGAAAGCTAGGAATCACTAGGATAGAGATGCTAGTGAATGCCATGACACTGATATCGTAAAGTAAATGTGGGTAGAGAAAGGAAGAAAACCAAAGATTACATTCTAAGTCTTTGGCATTAAAGGTTGGAAGAGGAAGCTCCAGCAAAACATCAGCGAGGCAGAGAATAACTGGAGAGTCTCGTGCCCCAAAGCTGAGTAAAGAACTTGTACCAAAGAGAAATGAATGACCAAGACTGCTGAATGTCCAGGACTATGAGGATAGATAATTTAGCATTTACTTGGAAGTTCTGTTCTCCTGGATCTCTCTCTGGAGCCTCAATTCAGAGCCTTCTTCCTCTACTCCCAGTTTTGCCTGGCTGGTTCTTTGTTACCATTAAAATTTGTTTGCACAGTGAAATCTTTCCTAGATTCCCAGATGAACACATGCTCCTGTCATTTGCTGTCTCTGCCCACAGAATTCTCCTTTATGGAATATATTAGTCTCTCATAAAGTGTTCTGTCTTTCTCTTACACTAAATATAAGCTCTCTGAGGACAGGAGCCATATCTCTCTTCTTCATAGCTTAATTCTAAGGTGATTTTGTAGCTGGCAAATACTCAATAAATATTTGTTGAATAAGTGTCATTATACCTATGTGTGTTTTTGGATACCATCCATACACATGTAAGTTATTTAAGTGGCCATACTTAGTTTTATTCATTTAGTACTTTCAAGACCTGTTTTTTATAAATTAAAATTATATGTACCAGAAGTTTTAATGATGATAATATGATGCTGTTTGGGGGTAAATTGTCAATAGGAGATATTGATAGCTATATTACACAGATGGAAATGATGATTTTATAAATTAAAAAAAAATGTATTAGGAAGAGCTCGTTTTGAGTAGTAAAGCATCTTGCTAAGAAAAATACATATAACTCTCTGGAAAAAAATTAAAATACCTTACACTCTAAAATGACTATTAGTGAAAGGTCAAACACATAGACTTCAACATCAGGCCTCTTACTTGACTAAAGCATTGCCCTTTTTGTAAATAAGGGACTGATGGTACCGTGACCATCCAGGTAGTAAAATCTGAGCACTTAAGGAGTTGTAGCATATCAACTTTTAACTTAAAAATCACATAATCCTAAAATTCTCAATTTTGACCTTTGGTAGAGTAATGTTTTAGTGAGTGCTAGAACAGAGAGAGGTAAAGAAATGTATGACAGTAGGATATATAAGGTAGTAAAATGCAGAAAAAAGAGATATTAATATTGATTGGGGTGTGAAAGAGTAAGAATTACATAATCTAGCTGTATGGCTGGCTTCATCAACGCGTGACTTGTACAGTTCCCGGGACTTCACACTTAGAAGGGCCCCATGCTTGGTTTAATGTTCTGCCATTGCCACATTGAAATTCTTAAGACTACTCGAACAAGAGGCCTGCATTGTCCTTTTACTCTGGACCTCACAAACTATGTGGCCAGCCTTGGAAATGTTCAGTGTAAGAAGTTAAGAAAGTAACACAAGCAAAGGATTATTAGGGGGCTGTGAGTTTAATTTTATTACAGTAAAAGGTTCATAGAGAAACAGTAGTGCCTTTCAAAAGGAAAGGAAAGATATTACACCCAAATTTCCAGCAGTAGAGCACATCTCCTTTATCTTCACTCTCATCTGTCACCTGTCCTTCCAGGTGCTAACTCATTGGTTCTAAAATAACATTAAGTTTCTGAAGCTGAAATTTATAACATCTACATTTGTCTATCTATATGCATTTTAATTACTGTGTTCTGATTTACACAGATCAATGCTGTAATGCTAATGTTTTAAAGACTCAGGATTCATTTCATCATGAACTAGTTATGCAAATGAAATCAAATGACATAGGAAAAGAAAGGAAGAAGGAACATGAACAAAGCCCTAGTCATCTGTATTGATTGCTTGCTGTAGCTCTCTCCTATCACATCCTACCCCAAAACACAGCCTGTGACTTCCTCTGTCTTCAAGGCAATACTTTTACTGTCCTCGACTAGGCTTCTGACTGTTCATTAGTAATCATGCAGAGTCAGAATTACCCTTATGTGGCTTATATCCGCAGTCAAGATATGTTCAACTTTTAAATATTTTTCATACAGATGCAGAATAGTGCAGAAACAATGAGTGGATTGGGCATTCTGTCCTTACATAGAAAAGGACAAATTGCTTATTTTAATAAGAATTGACCAGTATGTTATGTCAGAGTCATTGTCTAATTGTAGCTTATCTTAAAATTTAAATTATTTTAGGTTGTTTGCATTAACTTCCCATAGGTTAATTAGAAGCACAGCACATAGTACATTTGGACAGATAATTATTCACATGGTGGCATGACAAAAATCTAGCCCATTGCTTGTCAAAGTACAATCACATATAATCAACTGATCTTTAACAAAAGAACAAAGGCAAGCCTATGGAGAATGGTTAGACTTTTTAACAAATGGTACTAGAACAACATTAAAAAAAAAATGAATCTAGACATTGACCTTACACTTTTCATAAAACAATTAACTAAAATGGAGTCACAGACTAAATGAAAAGCAAAACAAAACAACAAGAAAACAATAACAAAAAAAACCCTTTAAAATTGTAGAAGATAAATGGGAAAATCTAGGTGACTTTGGGTTGACAATGAGTTTTTAGATATCTGACCAAAAACACAATCCATGAAAGAAAAAATGATAAGTTGAACTTCATTAAATTTAAAACTTCTGCTCTGTGAAAGACATGCTAAGAGAATGAAAAGACAAGCCACAGACTGGGAGAAAATATTTGCAAAACACATCTGATAAAGGACTCTTATCCAAATATGCAAAGCATCCTTGAAACTCAACACTATGAAAATAAACAGCCCAACTAAAAAGTGTGCTAAAGATCTCAGGAGACGCCTTACAGCAGAAAATACAGAAATGGCAAATAAGCACATGGAAGAATGTCATTAGGGAATTGCAAATTAAACAACAATGAGATATCATTACAGACTATTAGAATGGCTAAAATCCCATGTACCGATGACATCAAATGCTGACAAGGTTATGGAGCATCCTTTTATTACTATTCAATGAAAATAAATGAGCCCATATTTCTTGATAAAGCCACACAAAGACATGCAGCAGCCTTGGATGCATATTTAAGATATACATGTTTGAAAGAGCTACTTACTGTATGATTCCAGCTATATGACATTCTGAAAAAAGGCAACACTATTGAGACAGTAAAAAGATCAGTGGTCACGAGGGTTCAGGCAGGAAAAGAAGGAGAGATGAATAGATGGAGCACAGGGGATTCTTAGGGCTTTAGAACTATTCTGTATGATACTGTAATTATGGATACATGGCATTATGCATTTGGCAAAACCTAAATAGTGGACAATACCAAGAATGAACCCTAAAGGTAAACTATGGACTGTAGTTAACAATGATATATAATTATTTGGCCATCAATTGTAACGAATGTACCACACTAGTGGAACATGTTAATAATAGGGCAAAGTGTGCAGGGGTTGAGCAGGAGAGGAGATATTTGAGGACTTTCTGTACTTTCTACTCAATTTTTCTGTAAACCTGAAACTTCTCTAGAAATAAAATCTATTAATTGAAAGAAATAATCATGGCAATCTTTTAAGAAAGAGTATGTTTTCAGACTGGTTATTTAGACTAAGCATCATAAATTTTAGTGTACATAATATTACATTTGTAAAAAATGTACTTTTAAAAGTTGAAAATATATAAGATGTACCCCAGGCATTATGGTATAGTAAAAGCAACAAATTTGAGTCAGAAACTGGAGTTTTGACTCTGGCACTATAGCTTTTTACCTTTTACATTGGTTGAGTCTCTTTATCTCTCTGAGCTTTAATTTTCAGATGCTCAAAAAAGATACATAGTGACACGGAGTGGTTTTCCAGGAAAAAAAGATGGACAGCAGGCTTCAGAAGAAACCTCATGGAGAATTTGACCAGCATTGGAACTTGCCTTATAGACTCAGAAAAATGAACATGTGGACAATGGCTCCTCTGAGAGTGGCATATAAATACAGCCAGCCCTTTTATCATTTAAGAAAGAAATAACCATTTAGGGTTTGGAACATTCAAAGCCCTTATGACAGTTTATTTTCTTCTTAAAGGTAGGCCTTCAGAAACTATTCATTATCAGAAGATTCCTTAGAAGATCTTAATCAGACCAAAGAGAGTTCAACAAATTGGAAGTTTAACAGTGTCAGCAAAGAATGCCCTAAATCCTCTACTTCCCTTTGGGAGTGGCTTTTCCTTGGGACTAGGTAATCAATGCTCATTAGCTAAGGGGGGCTCCCCATTAATGTATGGCCATGTCTGTGTTTGCTCTGCAGTCATCTTTTCCCTACATTTCTATAGCTCTCTAAACCTCCTTTTGAGTACTATCTTATTAATTTAGATTGGCGATCATATCTTCATTCAGGAAGGAGAGCTTTTCTGAGGGAGCTTTTGTAGATCTAGGCTCTGATAGATTCTGTGCTGGTAGGATTGTGATTTTGTTTTTTTGTTTTTTTTTTTTGTTTGTTTGTTTTTGGTGAGGCAACCCTTGGTTGACCTCCCAGATTACAAGGACCTTGTCAGTTTACAATCTCATTTTTTTTTATCGTTTACACCTACAGCACCTGGTCTTCCTAGATGGTCTCCCATCCAAGTACTAACCAGGCCCGACCCTGCTTAGCTTCTGAGATCAGACAAGGATTGTGTTTTATGTACATGTTCCTTTTTTTGACTACTTGGGTTCCAACCATGGCTCCACTTTTCCACCCTTTGCCTCTCCTATCTATTTGACCTAGGCAATTTGCTTAACTTTCTAAGTTTTGGTTTCCTTGCCATTATATGATAGCAATTTCTCTTTTATAAAAATTGAATGATATTATGCAAATAGAGCACATAACTCAGTTTCTAACATCAGTTAAATACTCAATAAATATTATCTCTTTTTATATAAAAAGCAAGCTTATTTCCAAGCTTGTTTGGAGATGCCTTACCTTTTGCTTTCAAGTGATGGATCATACATATGACTATACTTTGGAGGAATGTGTTCTGGCCACCATTCTTTGTTTCTTTGAAATCAGTATCTGGACTTTGGAGGGTCAGGATGCTCCCTTAAAGTCCATGAGGTTTAGACGAGGACCAAACCCAGCTTTAGAGTAGACTATGTTGATACATATGCTACCAAATATGAGCCAATCAAAACACCAAAATACCTACCCCTGGCCACAGTGAATAAATGCATAACTTAAGTACCATGCTGCAGTAATAAGGTGGGCAAGATGATGTAATTAAAAAGAACTTTGATATGGGAGAATGTGTCTGAGAATGATACCATTGGAAAGTAAAAGTGAGTACTGACCAGTATCTGAACCTGTGGATGAGGCTATGCCTGAAAGAAGTTGAGCTTTTCACTTAGATGAACCCATATATTTTTTTTCTTTCTTAAATTAGTTTGTGTCGGATTTTCTGTTACTTGCGAACTAAAGCTTTTTAACTGATACGGCATATGGCACAGGGCTTTTTTAAGACTCAAACGAGAGAATGCATAGTAAACCGGTAAAAATGGAATGAAATGTATAATGTGACACTTTCGCTATACATTTTTATGCCATTATAATTTTAAAGTATAATCCTTTACAACTAGAATATTGTAATTAAACAAAGAGAAAGAGATGTGATGTTACTGTTTTTCATAAAGCCCTTGTCAGGAGGCCACAGAGCTGACAACCTAGCTGAGGAGCCTCAACTCAGCTGTGAGAAAACAGTCTCTTAATTGCGGGATGAGGCGAAGAGGCTGGACCGCATGGCAGCAAAGTTCTTGTAGCTGAGAATGCTGCAGCTCGGCCTACTGGTGCCTTTGGTCTACTTGTAGATTTCAGATCCCTTGAAATAACAGGTAGACCGACCATATCTATAGCTGGGGGGAATGAGAGCCATTCTTGAGCAAATGCTGTACTATGTAGAATTATGTTTCTTACACGTTTTTCTACAAGGTCTGATTCCAGTCCCTATGGGAAAAGGACAATATGCTTATATTTAAATAGCCTCAGTGAATACTTCTTTGGTATTATATGACTATTATGGTATTATATGAGTTATATTGTGATTTTGACTAAATCTATATGATTTCAAATAATCGCCAACACATAAATATTCATTTTAAAAATCTTGCTGTAACAAAGATGTGAAAAATATATATGTACATAATATTTCTATGTATACTTAATTCTAGTCTCTTAAAATGAATTTTAAATGCCTTTTATTAAGTGTAAAACTTTTTTTTAAAGCTTGGAATACATTTTTAATCTATGGTATTATCTTCATTTGTCTATAAAGAAGAAATATTTAAAGAGGCCATTGTGAATCTAAGTAATAGAATTCCATAGCTCATTTTTACTTTGCAATACCAATGCTCTATTTATAATTTTTGGATCAGGATAATGGTTGTAAACTAACAGTCTTTCCCTAAAATAATTACTAAAATTATGTGTATATGTTTTTCTCATCATTTCTTTAAAATTTTTAACAGTTAAATAAACTATTTTGTCCAGTTTTACTCCTATTAAATATTTTTTTACTTTAATGCTGAAATTTGCCTTTAAAATGTACTCTGAGATATTAGCACATTCAAATAAAAATAGCCTGAAAGGGTGGTTAGACCAGGAATCAGTAACAAGTAGTTAATGCTAAAAATTTCCCCAGAGGCTACTTAGGCTAGATCTGTAGGACTGACAAAGAATACACAGAGAGACCTCTCTCTCTCTCTTTTTTTTTCTCTAGTTTCTTTTCATCCTCCCTTCAAGGTCCCCGTGATGAACTTGGCCTTTAGTAGATACCATATAGTAGTGCCTCATGCTTCAGCCTTAACCATCTCTTTTGGTTTTAAATCTAGTTATAGCTGTTTCTTCTCTAAGAATCTTACAAGAAAGTGTGTGATAGCATCTCTAGTTAATTCACATAATTGTGTTAATGGTTGAGGATTTTGTTTGTTTGTTTTCTATTTTTAAAATTATCTCCTGGGAGTATTTGTTCTTTGAGAGAAGACTCTTTGGAGACTTGAAGACAATACCATAGATTAAATCATGACTGATAGGAATTATGAGAGACCTGTGAGACAGGTATATTATGAAAGCTTATGGGGAAGGAATTTTTTCTAACATTTATCAAACTGCCCCAGATGGACAGCATCTCCTCTGTTGACACCTGAGATAGATTCTGATTTAAAACCACTAAAACTTTTTTCTCCACAATGTTAAGAAGTAGAATGTGAAGAGATGAATAATATCTCTGTTTTTCACAAGGATCCATGGCTCAGACATGGGGTCACTGAGATTTCAAACCTGGCATATTAGTAACAGCACAAGACGAGTGAAATACAAAATAGACATGACAAATTTAATTTATTCCAGGCATAGATTTACCAACCTAGAGAGAGCTATTGTTATATGAAATTATAAATGCTACCATCACATGCTAGAGAAGATAATCTTTATTCACTTTGATTTTCCATGTCTAAATTTAAACTGGAAAAACGCTTGCCATTTATGTGCATTTAAAGGTTAAATCCTGTGACCAAAATAAAAATAAGCACTAAAAATGGAGTTTGATTTAAGTAATGCTGCTAAACCTCCTTTTAATTTCCATAGAAGTAATTCATTGCTTAGTGGTGAGTTAAGACATTTGATCATTATCAGATTATTTATTTATTTATTCTTGATTAAACTTTTAAAAAAATTTTTGGGTCAGTGCAAGTAAGTCCAAGTTCATTTAAATGAGGTCAAGCTCTTGGCTGGCCCCAGTAAGTGTTATACAGTTTTCTTCCTTCAGGTACTTTCTCTCTACCAGGTACTTACCCTTGGAGAATTTTTTTTACATTTCCCAAGGAAATGGAAGGAGGGACTTACTAAAAACATTGGTAGATAAATCAGCAGTTAAATTATCTTCCAATATTTAATAGACCTCTACGGTATTCAGGTTCTCTGTGAATCTGTTTGATTGCTATTAATTTTTGCTGGCTAATTTTTTTCATCAAAAAAATGAAATTTTTAGTGTCTTATGCAAAATATGCTTAAACTTTCATTATTGACATTTCCACTGGTGGAAAAATCAGTGTGATAAGATTATCCTGGGGTATTGCTATATAGAATCAAAGTTCTTAAAATGACTGGAATATTCTTCAAAAGTTCAAAACTTTTAAAAGTGCTTTTTATATAAAATGTTGGTTGAGGGTAATAATAATACCATAAATAAAAATATATATATAATTGAGCAAAGTCGCTCAAAGAAAATATTTTGATTTAGTCATTTATAGAAGTATTAACGATAGAAACTTAAGTCAATACCTTTTACTCATGAAATATACTTATTATGCACACTAGACTTTAAGTTATACATATATCAATTTCTGACAAGGAATTAGATGAGGTTGGTAAAATACACTGTATTAGTTGTGATTTTTATGGTCGATATGATAGGAACCAAACTCAAACTAATTTAAAAGAGGCAAGTACAATTTATTGGCTGATACAGTCCAGGAAAAAGTTGAACCACCAACCAAAGAAGAAATACAGGTATGTTGGTTGTACCAGGCACACCTGGAACCAGGAAACCAGATGTTATTAGTATCTTCCCAGCCTCTCATCTCTGCTCTGTCTCTCACTGTAGACTAGCTTTGTCCAGAGGTCAATGTTGGGGCAGCAGGGGAAAGCACTTTAGCTAGTTTCAACAGAAAGATATTTATTACATTTATTCATTAGCTTCTGGATTATTGGAGATGCTAAAATAAAAAAAAAGAAAAAAGAAAAAAAAAATAGAACGTAGGCTGAATTTCCAGAAACAACTTCCAAAGGCCATGGCAGAACTGCACCACCAAAAAACTGCCTCAGTCTTGACTAAGAAGTTTCCAACAAAACTGGACATCTCTACTACAGCCAATGGCTGCAGAGCCTTTGCCTCTGCCTCACTCTGCACTAGTAAAACCCATGCTTCATACCATGACTCTTTCCCCAGAAATTAAAATTTGAATTTATGTATCATCCAAATACACTTGATTAGCAGAATCCAAAGCCTACCTAGAACCCTAGCTAAAAGGAAGTCTGTAAGAAGTAGTTTTAGCCCTTTAGCCTCAGAAGAATAAGAAGGCATTCCAGAAGAAGGCTGAAATAGATAAAGGATATTGAGCAATCCACGAACACATTATAGCCATGAAATACTCCTGGGATATCCTGAGTTTACAGTTTAAAGATGCAACTAGTATAGAGAGAGTGACTCAATGCTCTTGCAAGTTTTAAAATTTCCAGGAGGGCAAATTGATTTGAGCCCCAGACCAATCATTGATATGAGCCCCAGACCAATCAACTCTTGTCAGTGGAATGGGTCACTTTGTATAAAATGCTTATTCCTCTGATGATGATGCTGATAGGGGACATGGTTTCTGGAAAAGGAGTGTTGGGTCAACAGTTCCATAGGTTTTCATTGTGTGTTCATGTGTGTGTATGTAAAAATGTATAAATTTATCATATATGTGTATATGTACATGAGTGTTTAGAGATTCAGATATCTGAATTCATAAATACTGCTGTAAATAATAAATGCTAAGTAGGTGATAGTGTTGTTATAGAAATTTAGTGTTCAGATTTGGTATGGGCAGAATATAAGAAAAAGTGTGATCCAGGGATCATAACTGACATTTCCTAGGGGCAGAGAAGAACTGGAGAAATTTTGGAAAGGAAAACTTGAAGCCATATTGTACTAGCTCTTGAACTACTAGAAAACTCATTGTTCTTTTCTAAGTAATGTGTTATTTATGAATACATTAAACACTATATTGAAGGTTAATCTAGGGGTGATATGTAAGATGAGTGTAGAAGAACTAGAAAGGAGAATAATGCAAATAATCTAGGGATGAATTGATGAAATTGAACTAGGATGGTTGAAAGAAAAATGAAAAAGATGAGACAAAGAAACTTTTTTATCAAACATATTTTCAAAAGAATAACATTTTTTATTGCATTTTTTTAAGAAAGCATATAAAATTTCTTAAGGGAATATAAAAACATCAAAACAAAGCTTATTTTTAATGCAATAACTTTATATTGCTACACATAGTTAATAAAATTGTATATTTAAGTTTGGAAAGCCATGGAGAGTTATATAAGCCTAATTTTCCAGAGCAAAATTATGCGAGTTAAATTATTGAGGAGGTGCTAACAAAGCTTACATTTACATAAAAGGGAAAGCAAAATCTTCAGAAATCGGGTAGGTAATCAGTATTCCAGCTTTCTATTTCCAAGGAAAACAGCCTTACAAGATGCATGAAATGTCATAATTTGTGACTTAAATTATTTTGCCTGGCATCAGAGGGAAGACTTGAAAGATTCATGTTTCCTAAGGAGAAAAAGGCTAATTAGATAGGAAAGACATGGAAGTAAACAACAACGTTCCAAATATCTTGGCAACTACTCCTATTACTTGCTTTCTGTTTTTGCATAAGTAGACTGGTTTTAAGATGGTTTTACCCCCACATAACTCCAAAACATATTTTTTCCTCCATGTTATCCCTTGCTATTCACTGTTCAAATAGTTACATGTGTTTTATGGAAAGCCTGTTGGGCAAGAACCAGAGATGGCAGGCAAAGAAATGATTCTCTTTTCTTGCTTGGCTACCTTAAATTTACCTTCCTGATCACAGGAATTAAAATTTAAGATGACTTTTAGCAGTCATGTTAACTGTGTTTTACCACTCTTGTTTTTTAAACCAGAGTATCAGTCTGAAATAAGAGGATTCGTAACAGCCATGTTTCTCTGCTTTCTTAGGAGGATACACATGAACAATCAATACACAGTATTAAGATGGAGCACTTGAGTCATGGATTTTTCGGATTCAAATTTCACTGGGAGTAAAGGCAAAAGTTTCCTATCCAAGCATATCTGTAATACAGACATGGTGGTATATTATATAGCAATCTTTCTAAATTCCCATGGGCCAAGACTTTGGCTTATTTACAAAGATTTGCTCTTCAAGATAATTCTATAGCTATATATCTATGGCATTCATTTGACTTTCATTGAAAGTTATGCCTCATTCTAAGTTTAATTATTTCTAGTTTGTAATTATAAAATCTTAACAGTTTTACTCAATATCATGATCTTAAAAGAGTATCTGGAAAAGTTACATGACTTTCTTTTTCATGTTAACCCCATAAGAAAGATGTCTGAAAGCTTTTCAGTAAAGAAATTCACCTTTAGGTGAAATGTTGATTAGTGCCTAAAAAACAGTGGTCCCATATGTCTATGATTTGCTACTTTAAAGCAACATTGATGACAAATTCCCCTTTATTTATGCTGAATGCTGTTCTTTTCCTTTTGTTCTCCCCCAAATAAATTAAACAATATATAATTATGGTCTCAAATATTAAATATATTTCAACAGCAGAAATGATAATTTCTTTTCCTTCTTTAGCTTGGTTCAGAATATAAATTGGAAGAAGCATAAAGCCTCTATTTCAATTTGCCTTACTTATTCTCAGCACAGCCTTCAAATAAATTTATTGTTTTTCATTTATATTTAAGGTCAGATGAAAGATAAGTTAGGATCTATTGCACTGGTAACAACCAATAAAATATTTCACCACAGTCTTGGAATTACCTAGTACCTAATCGAAAACAGTGTGAAACAGCCTCTTTCAGAGGTTACTATTTTGTACTACATATATGCCCAACGTAAGAAAATAACATACTATTATCTGAACAGCTAAAGTTCATGTGATAGAAGATAACAGAATGATTTAACAGTTTAGGAATTCTTTTTTGCTGGGCTTTTTGGTATACTGGAGAATTTTAATGAATAATAATTATTAAATAAATATTTGTTAAAAGTAAAAATGCTTTTGCTAATAGAAAGGCAAGTACACTTCTTTTCATCATTTTAATGAATAATAATTATTAAATAAATATTTGTTAAAAGTAAAAATGCTTTTGCTAATAGAAAGGCAAGTACACTTCTTTTCATCTACATCATGGGTATAAATATTTTTAGATCCAAATTGTCTAAAATGAGTAAAGCAAAATCAATGGCTGAATACCTCCTACATACTCTGTTAATATGCTCTTAATATTACTCTGTGGAACTTTGATCATTTAATAAATAAATCCAATTAATTTTCCTCAGAAAATTTCTAACCTTTGAAATTTTATTTTTGCATGTGATTTACATACAAAAATTCACCAGTTTTAACTGTACAATTTTATGTATTTTGACAAATATTTACAATGGTGTAATTCCCACCACAGTCATGATATAGAATATTTTCATTGTCCCAAAAAGTTCCCTTGTGTGCTTTTGTATCAATTACTTCCCTCATTCTCTACCCCTGGAAACCACTTATCTACTTGAGGTTTAGCATTTGGCATTTCTTAGAATGTCATATATAAATAGAATCATACATATGTTGTTTTTTTTTTTTCCTCCCTGGCTTCTTTAATTAACATAATGCTTTCGGTGTTTATCCATGTTGTGTCAGTGGTTTATTTAATTTTTTTCCTGAGTGTTTTTCCATTGTTTGGACATATGTTTTCATTTCAGTGTTAAAAAAGAGTGATGACTGGGGACATTTTTGCCTTGTTTGTGAACTTAGTATGAGGCTAGCTGTAGGTTGTTAGATTTCCCTTTTTAGATGGGGAAAAGTCCCTCCTATTTCTAGTTCACAGAGTTTTCATCATGAATGAATATTGAATTTTGACAAATATTTTTCTGAATCTCTTGAGATGATCATGAAAATGTTCTTTTTTTTGATATGGTGAATTACATTCATTTCTGGAGTAAATCTTATTTGCTTATGACTTCTTATTCTTGTCATATATTGCTAGATATAATTAGCTAAAATATTGTTACAGATCTTTATGTCCACTGATGAGATAATTTTCTTTTCTTGTACTGTCTTTGATTTTCATTATCAGAGTAATGCTGGCCTCCAGGTTTTAAATGGGAGCGAAACAATTGTTCTCAGAATTTTTTAAGTTCTGTTTTTATTTCCATATCGAGCATAGATAGAGTAGAAAGAAGTGAACTCCTAGATTCCAGAAGAATTTGTGAGAAATTGGAATTATTTCCAGTCCTGTGGGAAAGTTTTTAACTATAAATTCAATTTCTTGAGCAAGCTTTTGTAATTTCTACTTGCAAAGAATTTGTCCATTTTGTCTAAAGTTGTCTTATCCATTGGCATAAAGTTATTCATTTGCTCCCTAGTTATCCTAATTTTTATATCTGTGGGATTTGTCCTTCTGTCCCTCTTTCATTCCTAATATTGATAATTTGTGCCTTATCACTTTTTTTCCTTATTAGTCAGGCAGTTTGTCTATATTGTCCTTTTGATAAACCAGCTTTTGATTTCATTGATTTTCTCTGTTGTCCTTACTATTTTCCATTTATTGATTTCTACCGTTAACACTTATTTTCTTCCTTCTGCTTACTAGGCTTAATTTTTGCCTATTTTCATTTCACCCTTTTGTCTTAAGTTTTTAAAGTTGGAATCTTAAATCATTAGCTGAGCCCTTTCAACTTTTCTAAGTGTTTAATGCTATGCATTTACCTCTGTGTACTGCTTTTACTACACTCTACAAATTCTGATAGTTTATATTTTAAATTTTGTCCGGTTCAAATTATTTTCTGATTGCCCTTTAGATTTATTTCTTCTTTGACCCATGAATCATTTAGAAAATGTTGTTTGATTTTCAAATATTTTGGAGATTTTCCAAAAATCTTTTTGATATTGAATTCTGATTAAACTCCATTGTAGTCATAGAACATCTTTTCTATTATTTCAGTCTTCTTAAATATATTAAAGATTGTTTTATGGCCCGGAATATGGTCTGTTTGGGTGGATGATCTGTGTACACTTGAAAGGAATGTGTATTCTGCTTTCGTTGAATAGATGTTATCGGGTCAAGATGGTAGGTAGTGTTGTTTAAATGTTTCATATACATACTGATTTTATCTCTACTTTTCCATCAATTGCTGAGAAAAGAATATTGAAATTTCCAACTATAATTCCAAAACGAGTCAAGGGAGGCTTCATATGGGATATAGCAGACAAGAGAACTGGGTATTTCAAGATTTGAATAAGAACTCAACAGGATGTTAACTGAAGAACGGGAATCCTAGAATAAAATATATGTATATTTAAAGTTAGCTGAATAAAATTATAAGATTTTGACTATTTTATAACTATAACAATCTTTTAAAATATTTTTTGTTCATAGATAAGACTAAGAAGAGGTTGGAAAAAACGGGATTTGGCACATTCAAACAAATTTCTTTATTATAATTAATGCTGCTTTAATGCACGTTACATGATAGAAAGGAAATTAAAATTTAGGTTTGATATATTGAGGTAAGGATAAGTATCTTGATGTATCTAGGGGGGAAAAAACAACAACAACAACAACAAACTTTTTTCCCTGAAATGAGAAGTGGGTATGAAGAAAGAGAGAACTGGAAGATTTGGCATCTTTACATTATACCCATTTCATAAAGAACCTTGTAGACATACTGAGAGCTTGATACTTTATTCTGATGGTAACAGGAATCACTGAAGGATTTCAGGGAGTGAATGATGGGATAACATATGGGATTTGTCAAGACCACTTTGGCAGGAAAGTAGAGCACTGAAGGCAGAGAGAAGCAGTTAAGCATTTAGAAATTCCTGTGATATTACTGAAAATCAATGAAAACCTAAATAGAAGGAGGTTGCTTGAATCTAGGAACAATTTCTGGAAAAAATTCATTTGGGGATCATTTGTAGGTGAATAATTAGAAAGAAGAGTTCCAATAAATTTAGACTTGATGATAAGTTGCACTAAAAATTAAGCTGAAGAACAAGAGAATCCTTCTTAGGGGATAAGTACATGCTTTTTTAGCTTTTTAAATTTGTGAAGTTTGAGTTGCCTCTGGAACTTTTAGGTAGAATTAAGTAGACAGCTAGAAATAGAGTTTTAAGTTTTGGCTCTGAGTCCTAGAAATGAATGAAATTTTTCAGAGAGAGAGAAAAAGCATGGAGGATAGTAATCTGGACAGTAGGACTGGGGCAAAAGTGACAAGGAACAGTTTAGGCAGAAGACACAAATCTATACCAAACTTGCCCACATTATAATGTTTACTTTGTGAGTAGGTTAACTGGCTCTGTTTAATGAGAAGTATAATTTTACCTAATTAATCTCATACTATTTCTGACCAAGATAAAATAAAATGAAAAATCCTAGGCTTACATTTCTGGAACTATTTTCAGTTTGAAATGGCTTGGCTTACGTTTTGGACCAAATCGCAGATATTTTTTTTCCCGCCATTTCTAATTACAGGGCATGATGTAATACAATTTTCTCTAAATTAAATCTATTAATCTACATCTTACAAGCTCTCTCCCTTTCCCCCTCGAAAAGACAGTTTTACAATAAAAGTAGGTATGAACCCGAGGGTTAGCATCTTTGGGCAGCTGAATGATCTAATTGGATAAGCATCATTAAATTTAAGAATTCATAACAATTGTGGTTTTTCTGCTGAGTGACTTTCTTTTTCTCAAAGGCTGTTAGAGAACCTAAAAGTCATTCTCATAGCCCCCTGATGTCCATTACCACATCAGCACAGATAAGCCGTTGTTGAAAACACTCGAGTCAAGAGCACATTGATCTTTCATAGTAGAAGCAATTTCCTGTTTTCGAAACTTGTAATGAGATTTAAAAAATGCAAACAAATCTAATATATCCACAGTAGAGATTACAGTTTGATGAATATGGACAAACTGATGTTTAAACTGTTGTAACCTCTGATATTCTGTTGTTAATTTGCCATCAGTTTTCTCTATTCACAGTAGAGAGGATCTGCGATAAATACATAAATTTTCTAAAATATATGGCCTAAAGCTGAAATTTATACATAATTTACAGCCTTTGAAAAAAGAAGGACCCTGTCTTTTATACTCTCTTAAATATTTTAGAGATTAATTTTTATTTCAAAATAGGAGACAAAAAGTTATTTCTATGGGACTAATTTTCTAATATTGCAGTTTGTGTTATGAGAATACTAAGGACCAAATTCTCCCCCAAAATAGAAGACATATGTTGTTATTTAATTACTGAAAGACTTCTGGTACACTAAAACTTTAAGAACATTTTTAAATTTTCATTTTTCTTTTAGAAATTTATCAATCTTACCACCTTCTCCCAAGTAATAACACAGCTATAGTCACACCAGAGATGGCCGAAACACACCATCCATACTTCAAGTTCCCATATTCTCTTCATTCATCATGAAAGAAAATGAGGAAACATATTCCTACTTAATGTGTGCCATATGTACCTCCCGCCCCCCCACTATCTCCTTTATTTTATTTTATTTTATTTTATTTTATTTTATTTTATTTTATTTTATTTTATTTTATTTTATTTATTTTATTTATTTTATTTTATTTTATTTTATTTTATTTTATTTATATTTTATGTTATTTTATTTTATTTTATTTTATTTTCAGTGGGGTCATCACTCTTGCCAAGGCCTTACCACTTAACCACTGGGATAATAAGGTCCTTGAGGGTCTCCCCTTTTCCTTCCATTTTGCTAACTCTACCTGACATCTCTCTGCCAAATTAATATTCTCCAAAATGTTGTCTTTGATCATTTTATTCTATCTGCCTTTTCTGAGCTTTATGTCTAGATTCCAGGAGAGGGAAATAAACATTCTGAGAGATAGGAGAGGAAATTGGCTAAGGATTGAAACAGTAGAGGTGATTACTGATGATCAAAGGGGAAATATATTTCCTTATTGCTTTTGTATTTTACATTCCAACTGACTGATCTTTTCCTCTAAAAAAATCTTATTTAACTGTGTTCCAGGAAGCTCATATTACTTATCAGTGATAGTTAAACTCATTTCTTACCTCTTCTGCTGTTCTCACCTCATCTCCATTCACTAACACATTCTTTTATTTAACTATCCATCATCTCTGGGAGTTCTCCAAATAGACCTTATACTTCTACCACTCTGTCCTTTTGCTAATGAAGTGTAATGTTGTCACATGTTTTCTGCTTTGCAAAAGCCTGTGTATCTAATAGAGTATCCTTAAATGTATTCTCATATGCTCACTTGATCTCACCAGACAGAAATAACAGATTTGTCTTTTTGTACCTTACTCATCATATCAGTATAAACTGATAAACTATAGCCAATTCTAGTTCTAAACAGAAAACTAATAAGGATCCAGTGGAACCTCTGATCATACTTATTCCTGTTATTCAATAAACATTTATTGAAAGTTTATCACCTCTTGTGGTCTACAGTAAATGTATAATGCTAACAGTTATTGAGCTCTTCCTTTCTCTAAGGCATAGGGCTCAGAACTTGATATATATTGCACTATTTCCATTAATACTCAAAAAACACTCAAAGTAAACTGTTAGTACCTTCACTGAGAAGATGGGGAAACTAAGGTACATAGAAAGTAAAAAGTTCAGCAATGTTGCCCAGCTAGGAACTAGAGGGAACCATTAAACATAAGGCAATGCTGCCCTTTTCCTACCCATATCTCACTCTTTATTCATGAGTTCGAAGTAGCAAGGACTTCACAATACACTCAAACCTGGGGGCTACATGACTTACGCAAGATCACTGGACTTCAGAGCACAGCTGAAATTGAGTAGAATATCTTTCAAAATCATGTTTTTTTTAATATAAATTGTTTCCTTTATTGAATATTCAAATCTGTGTTCTTCTCATGACCCCTCGCTGTCACAGCGATGTCCTTCTTCAGTTAGTGATTTTGACTTTCCAAAGTTAGGTTTCAGCAGAAAAAGTGTGATTTTTGAAAAATTTTAAAAATGTCTCTTGTTTTTATGCCTTCATCCAATATTCTAAAGGCATAAAATTCCCTAGTACAAGTCAGGAAAAACTGTACTAACACTCCAATAACTTTATAATGTAACATTACAAAAATCTGTGTCCACAACTCCATTTGCTCAAAGGCAGCAGCTTTGTTTGAGCTTTATTATATGTTTTTTAAGCTAAAGGAAACACAAAAAGCAGTGATTTAGTGTGCAGCATGGGATTGCCAACACTGGTTCAAATTAGACCTGCCAGCTAACCCCTGTTTCTCACCTGTGAGTCCAACAAATAAATTATAAATGTTGGCACAATATTTATATTATTATTTTTATAGCCCACAATTTACAACCCTGGCTGTCCTTGAGAGGTGTGTTGTATTTGTTACAGTCTCCTCTAGGGAGGATTCATCGAATGGCGACTTGACATCTGCGCTCATGGAAAATTCAGGCTCATTCTACTGCATTCCATTTTCCAAGAAACATTACTATTCTTCATTGATTGTGTACAGAGGATTAATTATGCTGTCACTTGGTGTATTTACGTCCTTGGTGGTTGTATTGGCTCGCTGACTTTAAAATGTTCAGTGTGCATCCTGCAGTGGGACATATTTGTTTTTAAGCTGTCTCCTTGCTGCATGCTGCCACCAAGCAGGTGCTGTCTGTATTTCAAAACAGCCAATGGAAAAGGAATTGTCTTCATCAACTGGTTATTTTTAATTCTTCAAGAGAAACTGGGTTGAGGTGTTTTTCACTAAATTAACTGCAGTGATTCAGAGCAAGAGTGTCTAGGCTTGGTTCCCGACTTTACATAACCCTAACCCTACCCCCAGCCGGTAAAGCTGGGAACACTGGCTCTGTGAGTTAGGATGGGGGTGTTCCTTAAACATTCGGTGCCTGAATGTCCTCAACTTTAGATATATGGGTAATGATAATGTCCATATCACAAGTGGAGAGAGGAGTGATTGAGAGAAAGCAAATTGCATAACAGAAGGTCTAGTAACTGACCCTTGAAAGTGTGGCTGTCATTTTTGCACCATTATTATTGCACAAGGATGCTGCCTCCATAAAAGTATAGTCATGCTAGGGCAAGGATTGCGAGCTTTTCTTTTTGCTTTTTTAATAATGTATCTAGGAGCTTAATCTTTGCTTATCTATTTATACACTATATCTACTTTCTTTTCAGCAGACATAAATGACCACCATTCAAAATATTTCTTCTTGGACATTATTTTCCTTCATAGTACCTCATGGAAAGGCTATGCTCAAATAATTTTGAGTTTTACAACTGTCTAAAAGTATGGCAGTGATTAGCTTTGAAATATGATTGTTTCTTTCCGTTTGTATCATTTAAGTGAGTTTCTTTAGACATAATCAACATCACATAAACAAAATTATCTCCCCCTCCACGACTATAAAACAAACATTGAAAAGTATAATAAAAAGTACAATAATGTAATATATATCAGCAGTTGGATTGTTAACAACATAAGCACCGTAATGCATGCTATTTCATCATTTACCTACAGTCCAGCAACGACCTTGTTTTCCTTTTCAAACCTTGCCCTGCAGAAATGAGGGTGCTCTTTTAAAAACTGTAAATTAAACCATATCATACTTGCTGTCACACTTGGAAAAAATCCCAAACTCCTTCACACAGTCTCCATGGCCTTGCCTGAGTCCGCCCCTGGCTTTCTCTCTGATCCATGTTCCTGCTCTTCCCTCCCTGACCCCTAAGTTCCAGTTACTTTGCTTTTCAAAGGCACCAAGTTCATTCCTAACTGTCCTTGTTCTTTCTCCTGGACTTTTTTTCTCAGATTTTTCAATGCCTTCCAAAGTAATGTCTTCCAGCTTTCTGCCAATTCATCATCTCTATTTAAATACCTTGAGCATCCTCCCTACCATAGTCCCCCTCCTTTACCACTCCCTTCTCTTACTCTGTTTTTTCTCTTCATGGTACTTATTGCTATTTGAAATTTTAATAATTTATGTATTTACTTACTTATCTATTATCTGTCTTTCCCACTGAACAGTGAGTGACTCATAGAAAGTAGATAGTCAAGAATAGGAATGAACTAAATATGAGCCTGTCCTGTGCAAACTCAGAAGTGAGTAACCCAAACATTACTTATTTCAAACAGAAAACAATATGCTCTGACTTATAGCTTGTCTTTTTAATGAGAATGCCGTTAGTTCTATTATAGTTTAGCTATTTAATCATGGTAATAGAATTTAATAAGCCTATTATTATAAAAGTATATTTTATCACAAAAATCCTTTAGAAAGATGCAGGATGAATATTATGAGCCATGAATCATTTAAATTATTTCAGCATTTTCAAGGTTGTATAATTCATCTATATAATACCAAAAATCTGACCTATTTCAGTAAAAGTCAATGAGATTCCTCTCACTGAAACAGCATTTTTACTCTACCTGAGTTTTTAAAATACAGTTGTGAGAATGTGAACTGTTATGGCTATGATATTTTATTAGTGTGGCCAAATTTTAATTAGAACTTTGAATTATGTGTAGTAAAAAAAAATAATTTGCATCTGATTCAACACAGTCACCTGTGGTATAGATAATTAGATCACAGTATCAAAATGTGGATAAATGAACTTAAAGTCACTATCGAGAGCAAGCCAGAAAGACAAAATGAAATTCATACTAAACTTGCGACCTTAAGCTATGGTTATTAGAGTGATTACTCTCTACTGTCCTGCTTATGCAATCATCCTGAAATGAAGAACAACTTAGAACTCTTTCTAAAAGTTATTTTCCTCTAAGGTTAAATTACAGGACTGTCCCTTTATAATATATTCATTACAGTACCTTTCAATGAGAAACAATACTGTCTCCAACAAAACTTTAAGAAACAAGCTCCTTTTATCACAGATTTTTGAATAATAGTCCCAAAATCTGGGAGAACGTAGATGTAGATTTGTCAATATATGATTGGAGTTTTATAGAAATAATAATTTTGGAAGTAATTATTATCCGTTTAAAAATAAGAACCACCTCCTTATAAAAGTTCCTCCTCTCCCCATGAGAGATGGATTGAAGGAATGAAGGAGTCACTCTATCATCCTCTTACCCCTTATTGATTATCATATATATTTCCCACATGTCAAAGTGTTGGGGATAAAATATAAGCAATCTCTGAAGATTCTCATTGTTTACTAGGTGAGCCCCCGCTAAGCTCCACAGAAGCTTTTGTCCAGTTTATTCACTTTTTTTTTTAACCCTAATGACCAAAATAGTGCCTGATGCATGGAAAGTGATCAATAGATATTTTTTGGAATGAATGAATGAAAGAATAAATATTTTCTACCTTTACAATCATGAGAATTTTGTCAACGTGTCTATGCTACATATAGAATATCTATATATCCCCATAATTGAGCAAATAAACAAACTTTTGTGATAAGATCATATTCTCGATAACATGTTCCAATATACTTACTCAGTATTTACATGAGTACCCTAACTAATATTTTAAATATAAAATATTTAAACATTTTGGAGATCAGACTGCATGTTAAAATTCATATATACATTTAATGTGATGTTAAATTATTTTTCTCTTTGTCAAAAGGCTGTTAGTCTATGCTTTGTCTGTCATACTGATGCTTATTAGAATTGAAGGAATGTGATCATTTGCTATGTATTGATAGTCAGGATCTTGTCATAATTTTAGCTGTAATCATGATTATTGGTAATTGTAATGGTTGGCACCACTGACATTGGTAATGTGAAATAGGTATGGTGCCCAAGGAAAGGCACTTTCTTCTGAAGATTTTCAACAATTCAGATAGCTGCTCCAAGGTATTTGCCATATTTTCCTACCTAGCAGATTCCTGAGAGGTAGTTATTTTTAAATGATGTTAGTTAAATAGAAAAGAGTAAACTTACCTTTTTTAAAAAAATCTTTATTTGGATATTTCTCAGTGCTTAAATTTAGGGTGTATAGCATGATTTGACTTACATGTGTTGTAAATGAATATTTCTTTAAAAAGAAAAAAAATACAAATGCTAACTAAATAGCAGTAATTCTCCCTTATATCACCACACTCAATTTCAGTAAAACATGAGTAACAAAGGCAACAGGTGACAAATAAAAGACACAAAATAGCCAGGTGCAAATTATTCTCTTTCTTGGCTCAGACTCAATGAGTTGTGATGTTAGATGGCAAATATAGATAGCATTTACTGAGCACTTACTATAGGGTGGGTACTACAAAAGGTGTTCTTCATGTATTGTGATCTCCACTTTATGGTTAAAGAGACTGAGACTTATAAAGGTAAATAACTTGCCCAAGATCACACTTACAGTCATCAGTTACTGGGACTGGAATTAAGATTCAACATTATTCTGCTTTGAGTCCTTGCTTTCCCACTTACTGAGCTGGCTTAATTTAAGAGCAGCTTCAGGCCAATCTGGTGGAGCCTGCCTTTAGGAGCAAGGCCAGCTTCATAAGCACGTGGCCCGTTTGTTTGCACAAATCTCCACACTTAAAAAGCACCCCACTCTGTTGAAACCTCTTCTGTCACCATTTTGAAAATTATACTTTTGAAAAATTTGCTCCTGCAAATTAGGAAACCAATCTTGTTCAGCAGCTTTAGTACAGGAATTTCACAGCATAATTTCACCTTGATACTGCTTATCGAATTACTTTTCCTTTGAAATATATTTCCAAGCAGATTAATTTTTCTCTCAAATATGAATGTTAGTCAACTCTCACTGTAATCCCATTTTCAATGGACATGATCCCAGTCTGACTCTAGTAGGCAAAGGCAGCTCTGTTTCAGGCTTGTAGGTCCTTAGGTCCCACTTAAGGTCCACCTGTGGATTAATCATTATTATTATTTTTTTAATCAAAAGACTTATTATAGAGTACCCTTCTTCCTTAGCCAGTTTTCTCCTTCAGATTATGACTAAGGCTATTAATTCATTTATTTATTCAAATAGAAATAAAAAAATTGCAAAGGTTATGCACAGTCATCTGTTGTGGATTCAAGCAGACTCTTCAGGCAACAATTGGAACTCAACCCCTTGATTAAAAGAAATGCACCAACCCAATGCTGCACTTGCTTTTGCAGTTATTACTGTGATATTATGCATTTCCTGTACTTCTGTCATCTAGAGTTATTATATGCTTTAAGTCGCTAAAGGGGCTTTTATGAAAGCAGGAGAAATGAATTTATGTCATATGGAGGCTGTCTGCTAATTACTAATCTGACAGGGTGTAATAACAATACAAAAGCATCAGCAAAGAGAAAAAATGAGCAGAGTGTGCAATTATTTTATGAAAGTTTCTTTCCTTGAAGGAGAAATCTACACATTCACCATCTGCAACAAAGGGGATGTTGAACTACTAAGTGAATTGCCCCAGCTCTGTGCACATGTGTATGTAGAATAGGATGAACTTGAAATGACATTAAGTAATTTTATTATCAACAAAAATAAAAAATAAAGAACACTAAAAGGCATGACTAATATAGTGAACTCCAAAGATGTATTTTCAAAATTTTTTCCAAAGACTACGGTAATTCATTTAAGAAATCAAATGTGATAGAATATGATATAAATTTTCCCAGATTAAAAAAATATATAGCCTATAAAGCTTTTATTACTCTTCATACTACATGTTAATTGAACAACTGGAATACACTGTAAGAAAAAGGAATCCGAACATTAGCATCCCAGACTAAGAGAAAGTTTGTTACTAATAGCGCATAATCCAAGAAGTGAAACATTTTGAACAAGGACCCAGGTTAACTTTTAGAGTCAGTCTTATTTTAAGTGATCATAGAGTTCAAGGGTTTTCATGCCAGCTTCAAATCTAATATTGAGTGCTTATCTTAATTTTTATAAATTCAAGGATTTTTAAAAGAAAAAAATAGTTATCTTCTCCACCAAAAGTTCCCATGTAACTGGGGAATAAAACTATTACTTTAACGGCACAATCTAATACTTCCCCACTCTTATAAGTACAAGATTTAAAAAAAAAAAGACATACATTTAGGATGCTAAATAAACCAAATGGTTATTCTCTTAAAATGAGAAAGAATGTACTCTTAATAATATGGAGATGCAAACTCATAGTGATCTAGTTGGTTTGTGAATTCCAGCACCTTGTGACATTGCACGTCACCGTCAGCCTAGAGTTCTCACACAGCTGTAGAGAACTGTTCAAATATTATGTTTTAAGTTGGACTGGATGCTAGAACAAAGATTAAATTAATAAGGTTGGAAGACAAGGATGTTTAGAAAAAAGTGCATTAAATCACATATGTTATTGTTACAGTACTCTCCTAAAGTTATTTTAGTCTTCAGTTATGCCTTATAGGGGTTTGGTTATTTAATTCTCAGCAATTTTTTCTTTTACAATTAAAAATATTTTAAATAAAGCAAACATTAATTGTATTGAGCGGATGGATGTCTCTTAGCTCTGATGTGAATAACCTGTGATGTGGTCACTTAGGAGAAGCACACTTCTCCCTTTCTTATAGACTGTCCCAGGTGGCATCAGTTTGAAAGATGGATACAGTGGAGCTTAAGCATATCAGTGATTATTTCCCTGTTTTTGTAAGCACTTGGAAGATAGGGTTCCAGTCTGTTCAACTAGGTATTTAAAGTGACTCTGACAGATCGCTGCTTATTAAGCGCACAATGATATGGAAAGGGTATGTGTTTGTTTTATATTGTTGATTCCACGATTGTAGAATAAGCAAAACTCACATGCACCATTAGGCAGTTGTTCTCAATATGTGAACCTTTTCAGAATTGGATGATTTTTTTAGTATGTTCTATTTTTTTATTCTCCTTTCTTCTACTTTCTTATTGAGTGTATTGCGGTCCATTGGAAGTTTTTCTCATAGCATATTTAAGAAAGCTGTGTTTGTCTTTTTTTTCTTGCCATCTATCTGAATTAGTTGGCATCTTGAAAATAATACACAAGTCTAAGTGTGATTATAATTTAACTATTGTTTTATTGACCAAATAAATTTAGTCCAAATTCCTTTTATTTAAAACAAAGGGTATCTCAGGAGAATGTTTATGAATTATCACTAACCTGATGATCAAGTGGAAGAATGTGGAGATCTAATCATCTCATTCTTTGTGCACCAATTTCCAATCTCTCTCCCCTAGCATTTTCTCATGCCAACTTAAAAAAGGATTCATAGTGTTTCCCATGGGGATGGGGACATCCATTCTCTTCTGAAATTATGAACATCAAGGACATTAGTGTCAACAGCTACAGTTGAACTCTTTGATCCACAGAATATTCACTGTAGCATGAGACTACAGGCCTGGCCTGTTCTACGTTATAATGTCTCTAGGCACAGTTTAAGTCTTTGTGCTATACCTTATTCCTCTGGTTGGTCTTTCCAATTGATGTTTCAAACATGTTTATAAATACTTTATCAACCACATCATTCCTTCAGTCAAAAACTGTTTTTGGACACCAATAAAAGCTTGATTTAAATAATTTATTAATGTACTTATTTTAACCATAGAACTACTGAAACCTGAGAAATAACTTTTTGTCTTGTAAAACCATATTTTGGATTATATTCTGTAACTATCACATGCTAATTTTTTGGTAGGAAATTATTAAACATAATCAAAAATTAACTGATGAAAGCGGTGACATGGCAAGGCTTTACCGTCTTGCTTAGTGTAATGCCACTTATTTTGTTGTAGGTGAAATTAATTTGCTTTAGAGAATTTCAGCTGTCATGTCATAATAAAGGGAAAAAAATTTTAGGCAATACCTAATTTCTTTAAAATTCGCGATCTTTTAAAATACAGTAGTCTGTCTACAGATTAATTCACATATTCTTTAGACTCAGAAATTATCTTTCTTTTCAAATTAAATGACAATGGCAAAAAAAGTGTTCCAGTGAACAGCCAGGTATTTAACAAGATTGTTGGTTGAGAACTGAGTATTAATATATTCTAAAACTCTTTTATCCACCAGTCAAAAGATTCTTTGCCTATGTTACTTTGATTCCCAGTGGAATCTGTGGCAACTTTTTATTGTCCCCATTTTTATAGAAATGCAGACAAATTGGTATGGGGTAAGAGTCAGGGTCAAAGCCATGTATGCGTTGTTCTACAATAGTGTGATCATTAAAGAACAGCATAATTGGTGATGTATAATTTAGTGGTGATATTTTTGGTTTTAAAGGTAATAGAAGAAAAAAAAAGTTCTAAAAATAAAATTGACCACAACTTAGTTTAATGTTTCTGTCATGAAAATTTCTACTTTCTTTTCATCAGATTTGTTCACTCTTTCGACAAATCTTGCATTTTCTTAGCCCCACCTCAGAGTTTATTTCTATTTGGTGGTTTTCCAGGAACTTTTCTCACTGGAAATTAGTTTATCTTCATATCAATTCTTAGAAGAGAAATTTGGTAGGCTCAATTCATATTTCTGAATGATGTCTCACTGGTCAATTTATTATTTGATTGCCTTTGAGTCACATGTTTTGGGTTCAGTCAGCTTGGGCCAAACATTGCTGCCTAAAAGTTACCCATTCAGCATGGGCACGTAGAAAAAGCAATAGACAAGTGAGATTGGGATGGGCAAATGAAGGGTACATACCTGTCTTTCTATTTGTAATGAGAAAATTAAAATAGTAAGGTTTGTCAATTTTTACAATGATAAACCGCGTTCAAAGGCATGTTACTGTTAGGAACAGCAAGTGACGTATGTTTCATTCAATGCTCAGCTTTCATTTGATAGTAAGGAAGTTTGCACTGCCATTCACACAAGCTCAGTATGAAAAGCTCTCAGAATGGAATCTTTGTAATCCCCTAAATTCCATGGGAGCATCCCTGAATGAGGAGTCTTTACTGTTCCCTATATCTTCTCCCTTCTCCACAATTTATATTCTTAGTTGAATTTCTTTAAGAATTTAAGAATTTGTATTAGAGAACACTTTAAAATACAATTACAGAATTTTAACTGTCCTAGTGCAAACCCGACTTTTGCAGCTGAGGAACAGGGATCCAGAAACATAATCAAGTTATAAAAGGTCATCTAACCAGTTAGAGCTAAGAATTGAAATATCTCGATGATCGAGTCTGTTAGTTTTCCTTAAACCACCCTGCTTCTACCCCAAGCTAAATTTTAAAATATTCTGAATGTAATATGGACTTACCTATTACTCAGAATGTTTGAAAACAAAGTGAACTAATTAACTGAATATTCTGTTCCCTGAAGAGATTTTGTATATCAAGTCTTTGGATTATTAATTTTCAATATTTAGAAAATAATAAGCCACAAATTATAATGAAAACTGAAACATATTTCAAATCTTTCTTTGATTAAGAAAGAACCCCAGTGCCACTTTGTGAATACCTTTAAATTCGCATAGTTAGAAAATTGGATTTATGCATGGCCCAGAAGCAGTTTTTATTTCTAATGAATATTGATTGGTTTAGTCTGCTTAGGTTGTTACAATAAAATTCCAGAGACTGGGTAGCTTATAAACAACATAAATTTATTTCTCACAGTTCTGGAGGCTGAGAAGTCCAAGATCAAGGTGCCAGCACAATCACATTCTGGTGAGTACCTTCTTTTGTGTTCATAACTTTCACCTGCTTCCTGTGTCCTTACATAATGAAAGGGGCAAGGTACCTCTGTGGACCTCTTTTCCAAGCATATTAATTAATAAGACCCCCACCTGCTAATATAATCACCATTGAGGGTTAGGATTTCAACATATGAATTTGATGAGATACAAACATTCAGATCATAGCACTGACTTTTTTATTTGTTATTCATCCTTTTTGCATAAAAATGAAGGACAGAAATTTTCAATTGCATAGCCTCTGTATATGTTCCACTGGCTGGTTCCTCAGCGTCACATAGAGATCACATAGGGAAGAAGGCGAAGGAATATACAAATTTATTCCACCAGCTGTGCAGGCTTCTATATTCCTGCTTCTGGGATTTATAGTGGGCTTCATTGGCACTTGGAAAAGTTTTGGGCTGCATTAAAGTCAGTACGTTCATTCAGTGAGTCACCCACTTTTTTGTTCACTTTGCATGTTATTTCTCAAAGATGAGAGGTATATTAATACAAAGAAATAAAACAAACCAAAACAATAGACTAGCACTCTTCAATAGTAATTTGGCTACAAATATACTTTTCAATTTTCTAGTTGCCAAATTGCAAAATTAAAAAGGAACAAAGGAAAATAATTTTAATAACTTATTTTATTTGCCTACTATATCAGAATGTTTTAGTTTCAACATGTAATCAATAAAACATTATTATGTTCCTTTTTTTCATGCTAAATCTTTGCAATCCAGTGTGTATTTTACTCTTATAATACTTTTCAATTTGAATTAGCCCCATTTCACATGCCCAAAAGCCAAAAGCCTAAGTGGCTATGGTTGCCATATTGGATAGATCTAAACTCTCACTTGTAATTATTCCCTAATGCAGGGGAGTGGGCATGACTTTATGAAATCAATGAGTATATTATAGTAAAGCCTTATAATGATCATTTCACACACAGTAATATTATTGGAACTTTTCCTTCAGATATATGCAAATCTTAACTAAATGAACACACAAGGCTGACTTGTTTATGATAGAAAACTACAAAATATAAATATAACTCTTTATTATTGATTAAAAACAATAGCATATATATTTTCCATAGTAAATATTTCTGAAAAGAAAAGAAAAGCAATATTAAAAGAAGTTAAAGAGCAGCTTTTAAATTGTAATTTCATCTGTGAGTATGTATTTTTCTTTGTACCAATATAGTTTATTCTCATTGTACAATAAAAATGTATTGCTATACTACTATTCACAATTTAAAAAATATTTAAATTTATGCATTTGTCATAACTTTTCAAGATGAAAAAAGAGCAATATACATGAGATAATGAGATATACATAACATGATCTCAGTTTTGTAAAATATATGTAAACATATATAAAGTAATTCAGAAACATACTAAGTTTCTAGCAAATATTTCTTCTAGGTAATACTCCTAGAAGAGTAAGGAAGAAAAAAAGTGTAATTTTTCTTTTATTATATTTTTTCCTTGTAGTAAGTGAATTATGGGTTTTTACATTTTTGTTTTTATATCTTTAAAATTAAATTAAAAATTGAAAAGTGAACAATTCCATTAATTTTATTAAGTTAGCTTTTTTGCCATCATATATTATCATTTTGCTGCTCTTTCCTAAATTAACTATGTCCAAGGCTATCAGAAATTCAAGCAAATGTCATGAGTGTTCAGCCTATTCAGATAGTCCAAATAGTGGAAGGATTTTGCAATTTCCACCTGTTTGTATCATGTAAAAATAATGTAGTGACTTCATAGCATTTTCAGTTCTAACTCTGGAAGGACTGGAAACCACTAAAATCACAATTAAAAGTGTAATAATTTAATAAGCAGGACATCTCATTCAGCAATTCATTGTGTTCAAAGTAGATTCATTCTCTTAAAAACTCTAAAGAGAGCCCTTGATTTTCTGGAGAAACAAAGAGTGTATGGGTATATAAAATATTGTGAGTATATTATATTCATTTAATGGTAACTAAGATGTTTATATGAATTAGTCATCAAGGGCATAGATATTTCTGGATTAAAAAAAATTACAACAACAACAACAACAACAATAACAACAACAGCAGCAGCACTATGAAGTGGCTGTCCAGTGACAGGACTGACAGAAAAACATACTGTACTCTTAAGGGAGAGTGGGAACCCAGAACAGTCAACAGATCAAGGGAGCGTTTAACTGCCTTTTTTCTGAGGCATTTATTTATCTAAGTAAATGAGGCTTAGTTGCCATGCTGAACAAGGGGAGGGAAGTCAAAGTCCATTCCTGCCATCTCCAGAGCTGGGGATCCAGTGGGAGACCAAACCCACATTAAACAGGGACCACAAAATACTGCACCCTCAAGGCAAGAGGAAGCAATCCTGACTCCCTTTCCCAGGAATGCGGATGGAGGTGCAGGGAAAGTTTCCAGTTACCTAAGCAGATCAGGGAAAGAAGAGAAAAAGGAAAAACAAAACAGCTCTGTGTTGTGGCTGCAACTTATAAGGCACTCCAAGGTCTTTGTCATTTAATTTGAATGAAATAAGGTCTTTTGAGGGCGCTGAACAGAAAAGTGATCAGATCTCAATTAAATGAAAAAAGTATGGAAGGGGCTGCTGTGTAGGGGAAGCACTGTAGAGGCAAAGGTAGATGCAGAGAAGCCAGCTAGAGGCCTTGGCAGTAACTTATCAGGAGAGGAAGACTAAACACTTTGGACATCTTTCAAGGGGATATTATGACTGTTTGTATATGGGTGTAAGCCAAAGGAGTATGTGATATTAAAATAGTAGACACACCCTACAATCTAGCAGTCCTCCTTAAAGATGTATATCTTACCTATATGGATAAGCAGACATGTATAAGAATATGTGATTCAGCATTGTCGATTATTGTTGATTTTGTTCCCATTACCAGGGGACTAGATATATAGAATGTGGTATCTTTAAGTCGTGGAATACTGTGTAATAATTAAAGTGAACTAGATCTGTAGTATTAATATGACTGATCTCAAAAATAAAGTTGAGTGAAAAAAATAAAATTAATTGGTACAGTATAATACTTTTTATGTTAAAAAATAAAATCTACACTCTAACATTGTATGTTGAGTATAGTATAAAAATTTCAGGAAGCATACAAAAACTTGAATTGGAAGGATATTCATGGAAGTGATAGATTTTCAGGAATGAAAGAAAGTAAGAAAATAGATATGGGTATATGGGCATGTGTTATAATACACTATTTCTTTGTATTTTCCAAAACTTTCCTAAAGTTGTTCAAAGACTTAAGGCAAAAAGAAAAAATCTATTTAAGAGAAAATTTTTATGAAATTGCAATTCACTTGACAAGCATGGATATTATTTTATACAAAGTTAGTTACCATGCTTATAGATGCTCACATTTTGTTCAATAATTTTGGCAAAAATATATTGACAGCCTACTGCGTGCAAAGCAATATTCCATATATTAAAGGAATGTTCATGGAACGCTGCCTTAACCTCGAGCAACACACAATCAGATTATGTTTCATGTTTTTGATAAAATAGAGATATCTTCCTCAAATAAGATAAATAAGAGAGTCGCCAGAGAGGTATATATTTATTCTGATTGGAGAAATTCTTGATGTGGGAAGGGGGAAGGGATGTGCATATGACATTATGCTAGAAATGTATTCAATTTTTAAAAGAACAAAAACAGAGAGGTTGCTGATTCCACAGAAATATAGAAAGAAAGCCAAGCATTTTGAGTGAGTAAATGCAGGAACTAAAACTAAGCAGCAAAACATTTAAAACTGAACGTCAAACCTGGCCAGCTTAGCAAAAAAAAAAAAATATTCTGCAATTTTTTTCCCAACAGAAAAGCTGAGTTGCAGCACGTGAAATTCTGTGTCATTCCTAAGCCTTAAAATTACCTATGTTAAGCCTACATAATTAAATAAAACAAGGGGAGGGAACATTTAAATGTTAAATAAATACAATATGTATGAAAACACTTTGAAAGCCGTGCTATGCTACACAAATCTAAGTTGCCTCAATTTTATAAATGCAAATATATACATCTAAGAATAATAATGAAAGCTATCTTTTAATATACACTCAGGGCCATACATAATAGAAATTAAACTGTTAAAACTACTTCTGTGCATTGTATTATTGAATTCTTACCTCAGCCCTAGGAAGTTGTAGGTACTAATATTAACCCCATATTAAAGATAAAGAACATGAAGCTTAGAAAGAACAAATTAGTAGCTTAGCTAGTAAGTGGTTATTTAAGGTTCTATAATACAGGCATCGGAACTTCTGTAGCTACAAGGTTGTTATGATTCTTCCTGTAGAAGGCAGGGTAACTTGGTCGTTGATTTTTAATTTGTAATTTGAAGATCTGGGTTCATATTCTGGCTCAATGAATCATCAGCTGGGTTATTTTAAAAAAGTTAAATTCTCTAAGCCTCAAATTTCTCATTTATTAAATTATAGTTGCACTAAACACATTAGGGCTGCTGTAAGAATTAGGGAAGTAATACGTTACTTTAAAACAGTCCCTAGGAGTCTGGTAAATATTTGTTCAATTTCTATTATATATTTTTTAAAATTATTAGATAAGTATGAAGATAATGGTCATTCTCAGGTTGACATAATCAAATCACAGTTATGAGAGAGGAACAAATTGGGAAGCTTACCTAATTGCACATCAGTCTATCAGAAAGAGTTTTGTCACTCTTTGAGATGAAGTGCATTCTTCACACAGTCCACATATTAAAAATCATATGAAACTAAGTACTAATAATATTCCGGTGTTAAGCATAGATGGCAGTTGATTGTTATAACTGTCCTTTGTCGATGTGGACAATTGAGAGATGATCACAATAACATTTTCATGTGTTTATGGCATTCCATTGACCACTTCACAGTATTAGTGTGACAACTGATGACTTAATTTTGATGTGGTTAGATCTCATTTATTTCCTTTTCTCCTTTACCTCATCCTCCTTACCTGACCTTATGTTAAGACCTCACAATTATTGGAGACAAATATTTTGTGAAAGTACAGAGGAGTTGTTACCAAATGGTCCACATTCAGTATATAATGAAGAAGAAAATAACGTACTTTCAAGATCTATTAATCTAATATTTTATTGGATTAAAAGTAACACGAGTTTTACTGATGGTCATCATTGTCACTATATGTAGAAATTATTTCATAAAATATTGTATTTTAGTGATTTTTTTTCTCATATTCACATGATAAGACATTGATTTTCAAATATCCTTTCATGAATCCCTAAAATAATAGCCAGTTCTCATCTTGAATCTTTCTCTCCTTCCCTCCACTCCCGTCTCTCTTATCTTTTAACCTATCATATAATAAGCCTAATATTTAATTAGGCCTCAACTTTCCTAAACCAATTTATCTCTCACAATTTCTTAAATGACCTTCCATAAAAGTAGACTGCATGCATGTAGATGTCCTCACAAGAAAGGGATAAGATTGGAAGAATGATGATCTATTCAAATTCACTCAAATATATAGATAATCCCAGTAATCTAAAATTACCATTGTCTTTGTAAAGTAATCATGGTTGAATTGAAATCAAAATCATTTGTAAGTTCAAGCAAAAGTGTGCTGTCCTATGATTTTAATTCACTTTGCAGTAAAAACCTCACATTAAAGCAAGTAAGCTACATCGTGATCTGATTATGAGAATCAAATCTTAATGCCCCTTGAATGAAATGTTCTCAAGAAAATAAGACATGGAGGAATAAAAATAACCAAGCTGAGAGAGCATTGACTGTATATTAATGGTTACCTGATCGCTCGTTTGTTCCTTCAGTGTTCAGTTCCTCACTACTATCTTCTTTGTGAAACAAGTTTCTTGAAAAGACAAACAAGAAGTAAATGTTCTGTTAACAAAAAGGAATTTGATCAAAACTGATCACGATGTTAAAAAAAAAAAATGCCATTAGGGAGAAAATATGGACTCTGATATCTATTAGACATGGATTAAAATCCTGATGACTCATTTAATAAGGCTCAATTAAATCAATTCAAGATCCAGTTCTGTGTACTTTCTTATCCATGAAGCCTTCACACACAACACTGCAGATCAACTCTCTGAAGTCCTAAGCACTTATTCTCAACTTATTTTTATTTTATATACAATATTGGATTTTTGTAGGTAAGACATATATTAAATATATTGCATATATTCTATTACATATGTATATATGTGTATATATTAATATAAACTTAAGTTTAGGCTTCCCAACTAGAGTATGAGTCAAGTGATGGCAAATAGGGTGAAGTCCTCGTGGTGCCTTGCACAGCGCCTTGCACAAACTTTGTGTTCGATAAGTATTGATTTCTAAATTGGTAGAGATAGCTGTTTATGCTCAAGACAAAAGATTAAAACCACTGACTTTGACCTTATAAGGTTAAGACAAGCACAAGAATTGTTGGTTTTGAATCAAAAGCAGCTTCTGTAATTGTTATTATGGTGGTTAAAATGATATCTAAATCAGATCCCAAAATAAATGACTTCACAAAAAAGAAAAAAAATATTTAGATTTAAGAACTGTATTAATCAATATAAAAATGATTATTAGATCTAGATCAAAGAATCCCGACTATATTTAATTTTGAGACCCATTCTATTTTAACTCCTAATTTAGGATTTATAAGTTATATTTTCTTTTGTCCAGGTAGAAAGAAAAAAAGTCATGTAAATGTTATTGTCAGGCAGAGAAACACACAATTTTTAAAATGGACTAGCATTTCCAAATTATTTATACCCTACTTACTTATAGCGTTTGTGAGAAATGCCCAGATTTTACATCTAAATAATAAAGAAAACCATGTGTTCTTTTAAATTTTACTTTAAAAGTTAAATTTTACTTCAGTAGTAGGAAATGGAGACCATTAGTAACTGCTCCAAACCTATCTGCACATTTCAAATGAATTCACTCGCACAGCTAGAATATTCTGTTTTTCTCCTGTGTAAATAGGAATTTGCACATGCTGCTAGTTCATCTTCTTGCCTAGTCCACACCATTCACTTCCTTTTTTTTAACATTTATTTATTTTTAAGCTCCCTTTTCAAATGTAAAATGTGAAACCAAGTAAATTTTTTTTGTTGTTTATATTTTACTCTGTGCACAGATTATAGCATAGTGGTTCAATACTTGAACTTTCCAACCAGACATATCTGAGTTCTGATTCTGTGTAACATTGAGCAGGTCACCTCTGTAAGCCCTGGTGACCTCATGAAAAGTGAAAATATGACTGACTACCTCACAGTGTTGTTGTGAGCAGTAAGTAGTGTGATGCATGAAAAATTCTGGCATATTGGCTGGCCCAGAATGAATTTTCAGTACATTTTTACCAAGTATTCCTTATTAAAGCTATTTAAGAGGGGGAAAAGGCTAAATGTTATCTCTTGTGCTTCACAGATGTGAAAAAAGTCACATATTCCAGCTGACTATACATTTAAAAATATGACATACAAGGCAAAAACACAGACAAGTAGAATACCTTCTTTTGCACATCTATAAAATCCACACCACCTTGAGATACTATATCAGGGGCTGGCTAAACTTTTTCTGTGAAAGGTGAAATAGTAACTATTTTCGGTTCTGACAGCTATATAGTTTCTGTCACAACTACTCTATTCTGTTGTCATTGCATGAAAACAGCCACAGACAACAAGTAAACAAATGAGTGTGGCTGTGTCCCAGTGAAATTTTATTTGCACAGACAGGTGGTGGGGTCAGATTTGCCAACACTTCCTTGTACTATCTGGATATGTGGACGTCTCACTATATAATTCTACCCCAGGTAATAATTTAACATTTGTATAATGTATTTTCACAATGATGTCAAAACTTTAATGGAACTAGAATGCTTAAAAGGTAACCTTTAAGAAATATTAATGCATATCTCAACCTTTATGCACATTTGAATACATGTAATTACTAACCTCAATTGTGAATTAGCTGTTTATCAAAGATAAGATATATCTTTTTTCAGTGGCTGTGAGTAGGTCAAATTTATCATCACTTTTCACTCTGGCATAGTACTTTACAAATAATAGATGCTCAATTCATATATACTTAAGAGTAAAAATTAATAAAACTCTCACATCTATCTAGATATAATCTTGCTCATATATTCTTAAAATCTGTTGGAGATAATATCAATTAATGCAAAGATCCCGAGCTTTCAATCCAGACATGCCTAGATTTCTGTCTAGATGTTCATCTTCCTGGCTCTGTGTTCCTGAGTAGGTTCTGTTTATAGAAAAAATACTATTTACCTTAAAGCAATAGTTGTCAACTAGGGGGCAGTTTTGTCCCCAGGGGATATTTGTAATGTCTGGAGACATTTTTGCCAGTTACAACTTGGGCTGCTACCGGCATCTAACAGGTAGGAACCCGGGATGTTGCTTGGGCATCCGACAATGTACAGGACAGACTCTTCTACCGGCCAAATAATTATCTGGCTCAAAATGTCAATAGTGCCAAGTCTGAGAAACCCTGATCTAAAGGTTTATGTGAGGATTAATCACACAGTGCTTAAAGGTTTAGCAGAATGCCTGGCTCAATAAATCTTAACTGTTAATAATAAGACCAATTGCTATTGACTGGTAGGAAATAAACACATATGCAAACTTTAGATACAGCTATGTATAAAAATAAGCAGACTATGCATTCTTTGGGCTAGAAGCATGTTAAGCACTTATTTATATTAAATAATAAAATCGATATCTACTCATGTATATATTGACATCCGGATTTTTCATGTTCTTTGTGAGCCTTGGAAGTTTTTGAATGATACTTACCTGTTCTGTCATTGCCCTGGTAAATGTTTTATTTTGGTGTTAATATCTGACTTGCTTTACATTCATGTGGGAAATTTGAAAGTTCTATTTCCTATCTTAAAAATCAATGACAACTTAATCGATGCTGCTGAAAACAAGCCCCAGTTCTTACATAATAGAAAAGTAAACAAGCTGGAGAATTAGAAGTGACAGAAACTTCACATCAAGGACACGGAGCATATTTCCATCTAGCTCTTCTATATTTGCAGCCTGAAGGGTTCCATCTGTTTTGTTCTTTCCTTAGGGGATTGAAGCACCTTGAAAGGGATAAGAGAATTTCAGCATAGCGATAATGTTTCATAACATTAGGTTTAAATTAAGTAAATAACAGAATATCAAGCTGATGACACATCCTGAGAGTACACTAATCAGAACTTGGGACCTCTACCACTGTTTAGAATTTTCTTCTCTAGCAGTAGCCCTGTCACCCTCTTCTAGGTACAACTGAAGGAGGAGACAGCCAAGAGGGAAAGTAAAAATATTTCTCAGATGATACTTACCAAACAACAACAGCAAGGCATATACACACCCTGAAGCACATTTCCTTACGCAAATGCAAATATGAGTCAACAGTCGTCTATTATAAGCAGTAAAAGTGGCTGGGATTGTGCCAGTCCCCCATTCTGTCTGGATCTGCAAACTCATGTATATGTGTGCTGTTGCTACCAAATGTATTAACTGAGTTGTAGTGATGGGTGAGGTCTATGGGAAATTGTACTGTTTGTGCCCCATGGAAAAGGGTTAGTGAACATTCACTTCCAGCTATTTTTGGCCGTAGAGGTCCAATGTTTTTAGATCTTCCAAATGTTTTTTTTCTAAGAAAGTCACAAATCTGGGTTTTTAGGTTAGTAGAAAATGATCACTTAATGAGACTAAAATAAATATACAAACAAAAAGTAGTGTAAAATGCTACAAGCATATTGGAAAACTGGCAGTTTCTGATGAATTTAAACATGCATCTACCATATAACCCAACAATTCCACTCCTAGATATTTATCCTAGAGAAATGAAAATATATCTACAAAAAGATTTGTATAAAAAACACAGTAGCTTCTTTTTTCATAATAGTCCCAAACTGGAAACAACCTCAGCACTGGCCTTCAAGACATTGTTAAATCATACATTACTTTCCTAACTATCTGAATTTGTTACGGTTTTGTCCGCATTCAACTTAGACTGGACCTTGAATTGACTATAAGATTGTCAATGTTTTTTGACAGCAGAAAGCATAGTGGATCTGACCTTTGCTTTATATTACTTTCTATATTTCTATAGATGTAGTTAAAAAGGATGCTAAGTATTTTAGTAGTTATAGCTTTCCATTGATTCATATTGAACATAGTTTCTAAAATGATACAAATACTTCTATATCTGCCTCTGATATCCTATGTCTTTTTTATTTTATCCCTGTAGGAAACATTTTTGTTTTGCTTTGTTTTTGCTCAGATTGCCTAATGCAATTCATTTTAATCTTGTTGAATTTGATTCATCCATTTCTGAAAGCTGTTTACCTGTATGGACATTCTCTGTCATTGAGAGGTAGTGTCTTTAAGAAAACCAACACTAATTATCTCCACTGTGATAGACCTAAACTATATGCTAAGTGCACTTAACCTCTACAATCCCATATAGTTATCTCATATAATCCAGGCATTGCGTAGATGCTCTTTTCTCTATTTTAGTTTTATAGATGAGGAGAGAGTTTCAGAATGGTTAACTCACTGGCATCAAACTACAAAACTTGTAAGTAGCAGAGCCGGGACCCTGTTGTAAGTCTACCAGTTTCAAGGTCCACACTCTTAACTGTTATAATATTGCTTACCTGAAATTTGAAAATAGTTCCTACCAATTCCGTCATTTGGTAAAATGTATAATAAAAATGAGTCAAAGTTCTAAAGTAATAAGAAAGTTTATCTTGGGTGAAACACACATTTATTGGTTTAGCTTAAGTAAGGTAACACATTTATCACTTCATTTTTAATTATTTTTTATTGACCAAAATTTTTATTAAAATTATTGGGGTGACATTGGGTAAAAAAAATTAAATGTTTCAAGTGTACAATTTAATAATATGTCATATATATTGCATTTTGTATTCACCATCCAAAGTTGGATTTCCTTCTGTTACAAAATATTTGAACCCCCTTACCCCTGTCTACCTACCCCCCTTCCCCCAGTAACCACTAATCACTGTTTGTGTCTGTGAGTCTCTGTTTGTTTATCATGTTTGTTTGTTGCTTTCGGTTTTATATCCCACATATGAGTGAAATAGTTTAGTTTTCAACTTTTTCTGTCTTATTTTGCTTAGCATGATGATCTCATAATCCATTCATGTTGTCATCCTTTCTTATGGCTGAGTAACATTCCACCATATATACATATCACATCTTCTTTATTCAGGCATCTATCCCAGGACTCTTTAGTTGCTTCCATGTCCTGGCCACAGTGAATCATGCTGTTATGAACATCAGGGTGCATATATCTTTGTGGATAAATGTTTTCAGGTTTTTTTGGGTAAATACCCAGAAGAGAGATTGCTAGGTCATATGGTAATTTTATTCTTAGTTTTTTAAGTAAGGTAACACAACCAGTTAAATTTCTGAAAGAATTTTACCTGCCTGAATTAAAAAAAAATTATATATCTTGTCCAGAAGGATATAATTACAAGCTTGGATAAACCTATCTGCACTTCAGCATAACATTTATGTCTATTTATACTTTCTAGCTTTGTTCTAGTCAGCTCAACTGGTTATCCCACGATACCTTTCTTGCCTACTCACATTGTCACATTTCTGAAATCATGTTGCCTCTGAAAATTGTTGTATACTTTTAATGCAGTAGATTTCTAAGTGTGGGTTATAACATGATGTCTCAATGAGGAACTAATGTAACCTGTACTGGAATCTTTCGAATGCCAAAGGTCATGCTTTGGTCTGTGGTTAATATACATCTTATTCTTCTTCTGAAAATGAGAGCTGTATTTTTTTCCTCAATTTTCTTGGCCCTTTATGCCACGTAATTAACTCAATAGTTTCTCGCTTTGGAATGGAGAAACCACAAGCCAGGCCACAAAGTCATTTAGGGCAGAATGGTGCTCCCCAATATTTTACGTGCGCAGTCCCCTCAACCACCTCTCTCGTGTTTGTTTTACTCTTGGACTGATATGCTTTTGAAAAAACTTCTTTTGCTTTGTTAACTCAAAGCATGCACTTATTTTGTTCTTAGAAAAACCTTGAAAGATCTTTTGTTTGTCCTTGTGTCCTTAGAAACATCAAATCTTTGGATTTCAGCTTTCCTGACCTCATCTTCAACTTAAAAACTTCCATTTGTCTTTATCTTTTGTACATGCACTTTAAAAATTTAAAGTTAATACAGATTTCCTTGTTCAACAATGTTTAAGAACATTAAAGCCTAGCATTTCGGAATATTTCTAGATTAGACATTTTAAGTATCTTACAGAATTTACCTAATCTATACCTTCCAAAAATTGTAAGCTTTTATCCCTGTTTGACAGATGCAGAAATCGAGAGTTTTATTTGCTTAGGGTTATACATCCATTTAAAAAAGCAGAACTAATCCATCTAATCCAAACCCATACTCTTAGCTAACATTCTTGCCAAAATCTCAGTTTTTGTCAAGTCTTGTTATGCCTTCTCGCTTTGCTAGACATCTTATGCCACAAAATAATGCCTTCTTTTCCTCTCAACTTTTAAAAATATTTCTGAAGACTTTATAATCATATCTTCTCTATTTAACCAGGTCATATTTGTTATCTAAGGGACAATTAATAGTTTTTTTTTTTTTACCAAGTTAGTATTTATTAAATATTCTTATAAAATGTAAAATTTTTATTCACTTTTAACATTTCCCCATGAAATTGACTTGATTCTTGTATTTTGGCAGATGTCAGATATACATCACAAAGAAATAGGCTATAAGGCTAAAGAGATGCATATGCAAATACTCTAAGAGTTGGAGTGAGGGAGAAGTGATTTCTGAGTGGAGAGGTGTAAGCATCTTGGAGAAGCTGGTCTCTTTTTAACCCTTTATAGCAGAGATGTTTTCTACCAAAACCCACTGTGCTCTTTCCCTATGTCAATAGGACTTTGTTATATACATGGTTAGACTACCTTTTCCAGGCTCCCCTGGAGGTTTTTTTGACCAGGTGACAGTTTTCTCCAAGGGGATGTAAATAGAAATGAAGCAGCCTTCAGGCCAAGGCTTTTGAAAAAGCAAATGACTCTTGACTACTGTTTTTCCTTCTAAAGTCTGGATCCAAAATAAGAAGGTACTGGTGGAATGACAGAGCTAGGAATAAAAGCAGCTTGGTTTTTGAATCAACACGGATAAGAGTTACCAACAGACCAGGAACATTTGCCTTATTGTCAATGAACGAGAAATAGCCTATTATGTTAAACCACTGATATTTGGAGGGGTTTTTGTCTGTTTGTGATGGCAGCTTAGCCTAGTCTATAATATGCTCTTTCAAACATTTAATGAAATATATCTCCCACCTTTCATGATTTTACAACTGGGATCGTAGTGGGAAAGTGTGTCCTAGGAAGCCCAGCAAAAAAAAAAAAAAAAAAAAATATATATATATATATATATATATATATATTTTATATATATATATTTATATATAAACACATCAGTGTTTAGTAGAGGTAGTCAGTGAGTGCACAGATAAAGAGAGCCATCAGTTCTGCCCAAGTTTTAAAAAGTTTCCCAGAGCAGAGGACTTAAAGAGGATGAAGATTAAACTTTTGAAAAAGTTGGAGGACGACAGCCTGGGAAAGGAGAACAAAAGGAACAAAGTTGAGGGAGTCTGCGGTGCATAATGGTCTGCTCATGAGAAGTTCAGTTTGGCCGAAGCACTAGGCACAAAGAAGAAATGAAATGGACCCTGAAAGAGGATTAGGATGGAGAATGAGACTGGACTAGACCTAAAACTAAATGAAGCACTTTCAATTCCACATGCGGTAGGTAGAAAAATGACCCCCGCTAAAGATATCCACATTCTAATCCCTGAAGCGATAACTATATTAAAATCCACAGCAAAGAAGAATTAAGGTTGCAGATGGAATTAAGGTTGTTAATCGGCTGACCTGGATTACCTGAGTGGACCAATGTAATCACAAGGGTCCTTGAAAGAATTAGAGGAAGATGTGAATGTGAAAAATCAGAGAAGTGTCAACGGGAGAGGGTTTGGCCCCATGGTCCTGCCTTTCATGACAGAGGAAGGGACCATGAGCCAAGGAAAGCAAGAGGCCCCTAGAAACTGGAAAAGAAAAGGAAATGTTTCTCCCCTCGACCCTCCAGAACGTATTGCAACCCTGCTGACACCTTGACCTTGGCCCAATGAAATCTGTACAGACTTTTGATCTACAGAAAATGTATTGTTTTAAGTTGCTATGTTGTAATTTGTTATAGCAGTGATGGAAAATTAATACTCTATGCTAAGCCTGACCTTAGATAACAGAAGAGCATGCGGGTCGGAACTGCCTCAGTGGGTCAGCTTGGAATCCGGGCGCAAAACGAGTTAATTGGGTAAGACTAGAAAGAGTCCAGGGCCTATTTTAACAGATCAGGCCTTAAACAAGATGTTGGAAGAGCAGAAATACAAAAAGTTATGAACCATATGATTTCACTCATACGTGAGATATAAAACTTAAAGCCACAAACAAATCTGACAAACAGATGGAAACTCATGGACATGGACAGTGGGTTAGTGGTTCCCAGAAGGAAATGGGGGAGGTAGGAAGGGATAAAGGGGGTCAAATATTTGGCGATGGAAGGACATTTAACTTTAGGTGGTAAGCACTAAATGCAATATATATGACATATTATTGAATTGCACACTTGAAACCTATTTGATTTTATTAACTGATATCACTCCAGTAATTAAATGGAGAGGAAGAATATGCTAGGCAGTGAGAAAAAGCTTAGTTTGGGGCCCTTTGCCATTCAGAAAGTGGAGGGGAGACTGCAATGAATTTTGAAAGCAATATATATTTTGAGGGCAGCACATTTCGAGGGCTCATATAGGTACAGGTGAATAATTCCAGCGTGGGGATACTTTTCAAGATACTGTTACAAATATAACAAACCCATTTATGCTTCTAAAGCATTTGCAAATCTCCTCTGTGCTTTTCCCCTCCACACGTTATTTTTATGCACAATGCAGAGATAGCTCTACCCTGGAAGTGCAGGCCTATGTAAAAGTGACATCTTGTGTTGCTTTGATGCATTGCATGTCTAGCTTTGCCTTGTCACCATTCCTCTGTTCTGGAAACTCTTTTGCTCTTAGTTATTTTACTAAATAGGAAAGAAACACTAAACCACACCCACTACAACATAAGGGATATAATTCTTGTTATAAAATACATTAGGTTGTTCTCTACCTTATTTATAAAGTATATAATAGTGACAGATAAATCATTCTGATGGAGTTTACATGATCCATTACATTATCTCATAATGGATTGGAAATCTGAGAGAGGAAAGTTTGATGTTTAAAATTAGATTTAGTAATTATTATGAAAATGCATTAAGATAGAACATCTAATGATTTGAAATAGCTGGAAACCAGCCTGTTTTCTAGAAGCTGGAAATGTTACTTTTCCTCACTAATTAGGCACTTGTGATTGCAGGTGTGAGTATATTATCCTATCTCTGGCTATAAATTCCTTTCACTGTTTGAGCCTTAATGGCAATCATATCAAAACATGCCAATTTGTTTTAGTTAGGTCAGAAATAAGATACTCACACATTGAGTAAATCAAAAACTGTGCAAAAACCTGGAGAAATATCTGCATAATCAATAAAATTAATAATGAAGATGTCTATAGTTCTTCCTCATACTTAAAAAGGCTGGTATCAGAAATGCTAGGGAGGGAAAAAAAAATCTTTCCAGCATGTTAGTAAGGATTGAGGTAGTTTGGTGAAATCTAGAATAATAGGGAACAGAAAAGAATACGTGGTTGAAAACGAAAAAGAAAACTAAATGAAAGAAACAGCATGGGCATATGACCATCTCAGATAAAGAGTAAGAGAAAAGCCCAAAGCTTAAAGCTGAAAGAAAAAGGTAGGTCTAAAATCCCGAATAATAAAACTAGGGGACTGCTGGGAAGAAACACTCTGGAGAAGAAAGAAAACGTGCTTAGATCAAAGATAGATGATACAGAATCTTAAACGAAGAGGAAAAAATGCTTGTCAAAGAGAAAGAAAACCACAGAAGCTAGAAGCCTATAGTGTCGGAGAACATTGTTACAGATCCCAGCCTCAGGATGAGAATGGGACTGAAGAAAATGTGGGAAGGACATAGTTTCACTTGTATAATTAACCTGGTACATTGCAGCATCTATAAACTCATTCCCTCAATGTCTGTAGCCCCAACAAAATGCCAAGAAATACCAGTTGTTTGAAGTGGTGAAAGCAAATTAGGTTACAGAATCAGACGTCTGGGTTTGAAGCCATCTTTCACTTGCTATGTGATCTTTTCATGTTCCTTAATTATTCCTCTTGTTTCCTCATCCGTAAAGTGAGGACAATTGCATCTTCTTCATAAAGCCATTTTGAGGGAGGAGTGATATCAGAAAACCTTTGTGTACCTAGTTGACACTAAGATTTCAGTTAACAATCTGTCGGAAGAATGGCAGGTATCTGTTTCAATTCTTTCTGCCTAAGTAAATCGTAATGTTGTGAGGCATCCATAAGGGAAACAGAATTCTAAAATTGCTTCTATATCATTTACGTGGAGGAGGGAGACCAGTACCATTCCTTCCCCTCTCTTCTTGGTAGAAGCAGCTAATCATGGGAAACAGAGAAGGGTGTTTGAGGCAAGCCACTTGGCAAAAGGTAGAATTTTTAATCTCTTAAAAAATTAATCTAATTTAAATTTAATTTAATGCCATTTCTCACTTTAGATATAGGGTCGTGATGGTAGGAAAACCATTATACAGTTGCCTTTGTTTCTAAGTTAACCCTGCAAGATCAGGGATAAGTTACCTGGAATAAAATGTGGTCTGTGGGCCGCCTACCACAGGACCCTCTGTGATGTCGGTTCAAACTGCCAAGTCCTGAAGTCACACCCAGACTTTCTCAAACAAATCCTTGGTGTGGGGCCCAACAACCTAATGTGTTTCAGTAGAGAAGAGTAGGTTTCAACGGTGGTTGGCTGGTATTTTTGAGTGAGAGAGAGGCAGGTTTGGCCTTGGGCCACTCGCTGAGATCTTTCCTGGTGATTCTGATAACTCAGAACTGCCTGTATCCAGGCTGAGCACAGCAAACCGAATCTGGGTTCTTGTCAGGTTTCCTCAGCCTGTGCAATTACATATATTGGAGAAGGAGGTGTGTGCTTTAGCAGGGTCTAAAAGTCTGATATGGCTTGTTATTGTACCTCCTATTGGAATTAATGCTTCCACTACAGAGTATAGAGCCACCAGGGTGAGTCATGGAAGAATTACTAGGTAAGGCTCTGAGGTGCATGGATCGATATAAGGTGCATTGTGTTATTATAGAAAGGCAGCTGATGGTAGGAGAATTAGGGCATGAGATCCATGAAAACTTCACACATCAAACACTCAAAACTAAAGAGTTGCAAGAAAATAAGATAGAATTCATTTAACCCACTCTTTTTTGGAGTTGCATGTCCATCAGTTCAGATAAATTGGATAAATGGAAGAAACTAAACATCTTATCACATAATAGTTCACACCCAGAAAAATCTCAACATCCCTAAGCTTCTGATTTGCCTCTAACCATTCCAGTATCTTCACTCACCACACTCAGCCCATGCAAAGGTGATCAGATCAGTTCTTTCTTCCTTCCATCATTGTGCCTTGTACTGTGTTTTATTATTCTACAATGTTTAACATTTGTTTTATGCCTTAGAAAACCATGACCCCCCTGGAAAATGGTAACCCCCTTGAAGACAGATGCTAGGCCTCATTCATCTTTATACCCCCCAGAACTTAGCTCAGGGCCTGACACTTAACAAGAAGAGATAAATACATATTTGTTTAATGAAGTTATGGTAAAAGAATTTGAGTAAGTGTTCCCTGTCTTTAAGGAGGGCCATTTTAGTAAGAAGGTAAAGGCAAGCGTAGGAATTACTATGTTGTAAGGTAGAATAAGGTTAGAATCATCAGAGATTTTATCTAATTAAGGGGATTTCAAAAGGCTACACAGAAAAGATGGTCCTCAAGATAGGACTTAAGGAATTAATAGGTTTTCAACAAATGGAGTGTTTTTAGGAGAGAGTAGCTATTTCAGATAAATGAAACAGCGTGAACAAAGGTAGAGGGAAAAACTCAGGGAATATTGAGTGAACAAAGTGTGAGGCCATTCTGAATAGAGTTCACTGTAGAAAAGCAATTAGATTTTATCTCATGCCATATATGACAGCTGGTAGAAGCTGTCTTCATTCAAAATAATTCCTGGGCCGAGTCTGAGTTTAACATGCAAAAGAATATCATAATCAATAAAAAAATAGCTATCATGATCACGAGAGAATGCCATTTCTGAATTAAGGCTCTTAACATCTACCATCTCCATGTAAATGTGACCATAGTAACATTCTTCTCAGCATTTTTTTTGACAGATACTGAGCATCAACTATGTGCTACATTCTGAACTAAATATTGAACATATGTAGTGATAGCCCAGAAAGACAATTATGGCACCTAAAAAAAAAAAAATTAGTCACAGGGGGAATACAATCACAAGACAGATATTTTTGCAAATAATTGTATAATCACAGTTGTGATTATTACCATGAAGATCAATCAGAGGGCACTGTGTGATTGCGAAGGCACCTATCATAATTTGAGGGTCTAAGAAGACTTCACTGGCAAAGTGATCATCAAACCATTACTGGAAGATCTCTCTCTCTTTATGGGACATAGGAAAGCCAATGCTCCTTGACATTTATTGAATGATTCAAGCTTCTGAGACAGTTTTAGATGAAGACAGGTCCTCACATTTCTCTTTATTAGCCTAACATCCTCACAATTAGCTGATATCTTTGACAAACAGACACAAAGGGAGTACATTTTCTTAAATTACTAGTCCTCTTAGTATGGGCCCTGGACCAGTAGGTCAGTCTCACCTGGAGCAATGTCAGAAATGCATATTCTTATGCCCTACATCTCATCTACTGTATCAGTAATTATGGAGGTGGAGCCTAGCAAGCTGGGTTCTAGCAAACAGAGCCTGGTGATTCTGACACCTGCTAAGGTTTGACAATCACCGCCCTGAACTGAGATACACCCTGTGGAACGAAAGTGGGTTTCCATTTAAGGAAGAAACTCCTATTGGAGAGTTCCCCTCCCAGGGAAAAAAAACTACAAGAAGTGTGTTCCATCAAACACAAAGAGTTAGATGGCAAGATATTCTAAGAAGAGACATAACAATTAGTTGGTAAAGAAGCTGGTGTCTGATGTTCCATATACTTCTTGTAGTATCCTAAGAAATAGTATCAGTCTTTAGGAGTTATTAACTAATCGCGACTGCTATCTGTAAGATAAAACAGTTCTTTTTCTACCTGTGTGTGCTCATTTTCAACAGGTTCTCAAAAAAAGGTAAAGAAAAAAAAAAGCATTTTAAGAAACTCTGTCACAATGGACTAACTATAGTGCCCTGAACTGGGCCCCAAAACTGCTTACTAAGATGAAAAATATTACAAATATATTACAATTTACAATTACAAGTGGCAACTTGTAAAGATAACTTTTACCTTAGCAATGTATTGTGCTTTAGGAAGGTAAAAAAATATAGAAATAGTTTGTTTTTGTCTGATTATAGTACTTCGGTCCTACTGAAAGTTCTGTTTATGAGTAGTATACTCTGCTTTTCAGACTTGCAATTATTAAAGACATCATGTCAAATTTATGCCTGGCTTATCAATGATATCTTAACCCTTGCTACCCAAAGTAGCATCGGCATCACCCCCAAACTTGTTAGAAATACAAAATCTCAGACTCTCCCCCAGGTCTGCTATCTAGAATCTACAAATTAACATAATATCCAGCTGATATGTAAACCTATTAAAGTTTGAGAATCATTGCATGATCCAAGAGTGAAACAGTGACTGGAAAATTTTCTGATACAGCCATATTTAATCTTACAGGTTATAGAGTTCTGGTCTCAACTCAACTGTTACTTCATATTAATCTAAAAAGGATAACTGAAGGGGCTAGAGAATGATAATGGCAAACAGTGACAATAGAAGACATTCTTAAGTTCAACATAAAGTGATCAAAAGATTTAGAAAATCCAAATCTGCATAAATAAAGTTATTTGAAAATTATTTATTGAAGAAGAGCGGTAACCATTTGGTCTATAATGGTACAATAACTCTAGTGCTAAGAACTACCTTATATAACATTTCCCATTAAATCTATTAAAACAGAAGTCTAAACAAATCCCTTATGCTAAAAGAAAAAGCCTTAGAGGAAGATAAAAGATAATTAATTATACCTGAAATTTGCACAGTGAACCGAGAGCAATACACTATTGAAAATCAAAGGGTTATTGCAGTCTATTAACAGTAAAGATGTCTACTGTAGTAGAAAAAGATCTTAACTTTTTCCATTTATGGCTATGCTAATTCCCCAAACAGATAGTTGGGCGACATTTATGTTAACCGAAGACAATTTTCTCTCTCTTTAAGCTCTGGAATTTGCATTTTCTAATGTCATATACATGGTAAAACATTGTCATGGAGGGAGTAAGTTATTCAGAAGTAGATTGAGTAGATTGAGCCTACAATAATATCAACACTATTATTTCAAGCTCATTGATTTTTTTTTTTTTTTTTTTTTTTTACCTTAATGAGTACTGGAATTAGTAGAGTACAAAAAGCACTATATCGGTTGAAAATCTTCTCACAACTCAATTTAATTTAATTTGAAAATAGCTGTTTTACTGTCTCTCAAACTAAATTTAAGAAATCAAACAGAACATTAACATGTTAATTAATAAGAGGTTCGGTAGGAAGGTAGGAAATGATTAGTTGCATTACTATTCCTTCACATTTTCTCTAGGAAACTCATTAAAGGGCTCTTCAGAAGTGCTTTTCTGAAAAGATGACAAACACATGGCACATATTCTTCAGAAATCTCAAGGTGTTAAGGCCTGTGTCTGGCTTCTCTTCACAGTGTAGAAACTTAGAGGTCTGTTTAAAAGGTAACACTCATCTCAGTGGCATTTAATAAATGGCATAGAGGATTTTCCAGTCCAAGATGTGCACCAGTTTGGGAGGAAAGAGGTCAAATTCAATGTACTCAATGTGACGGGGAGCCATTTTCTTTGGCTTGGCCAAGCAGGAGATGTTCCGTGGTTTTCTTCTATGAATCACAGATGAGATTAGGAATTCTCTAAGTAACCTATGTTTTATAGCTTTTTACGTTTTGCAGAAATCTTCCATAAATATTAGCTCATGTGATCTCAACCACTCTGGTAACTAGGTAGGGCAAACTAATTCTCAGAGGAAGCAAAGGGCAATCAGAATGGTCCAAACTCACTTTAGCTGTCCTGTTGCATGTGTTTATAAACTTCAGGTTTTTTCTCTTTGTCTCAGTATCTTTCTCTCCTTACCTAGACATATAGTTTCCCCAAAAATATTTTAGATGTATGTACAATTCCAGATAAAATATGCTTTAGTTATCAGGATAGGAAAGTTAAAGAATTCTAGTTATAAAATTAGCACTTAACATCGCAAAGTCATATATTCTTGCTAGAGAAAGCAAGAATTGCACTTTTGTGTCAGACAATGGAAGGAAAAGAGGTAGATAGCATTTTAGTAGTGGTTCTTAAAGAGTGTGGTTCCCAACCAATAGTATGAATATCACTTGAGAACTCATAAAAAAATGCAAGTTCTTGGGCCCCACCCCAGACTTAGTAAATCAGATGCTCCGAGGATAGGGCTAGTCATCTCTCATTTAATAAGCTCTCCAGGGAATCAGATGACTGTTCAGATTTGAGAACCATTGAAGGATAGAATTAGTCATAAGGTAAAAGCAGTGGAGCAGTTATTTATGAGAGGATTACTTCATGAGATAATATCTTTTCTATTTTGTTCACCTTTGTATTCTACATGGAGCAGAACCAGGCAGGTAGCACACACTCCTTAAATTTTTGTGGAGTCAATAAACTATTCCTCAAGTTATCTTCTAAAAGTTCTTTTAAAGTGGGTACCATTTAATATAGAAAACAAACTTAATAAGGAAAGAAGAGCACATTTTGTGGGACTTTTATAATAAATAGAAATCTAGGCACACTTAAAATTAATTGCATGAGTAGCCAGTGCAATGTAAGCTAAAGCAGCTAGTCTCGAATTTGACTGTTCAAACCTGGCCCGATCATCAGAATTACTTGGATTAACTAAAATAATTCCAATACATTCAATAGGTCTAAAGTGAGATCCAGCAATGAGAATTTTAAAATGTTCTATAAATGATAATTTGTATGTACATATACATTTATACACACATACATATGTATGTACACACACTCTCATGCACCCATATACTGTGTTTATGAATGATGTACTACTTATGTACTTTAACATATAATTAAATGTATAGACATATTATATTGAAAAATAGCATTGGCTTGTTTGAAAATAATTGAATGCAAAAATTTATAAAAGTGAAGTTCCCCCCAAAATCAAGTTTGTATGGAAGCACAAAAGACCCCGAATTGCCAAAGCCTTCCTGAGAAAAAAGAACGAGGCTGGAGACATCACTCTGCCCAACTTCAAATTATACCACAAAGCAAAAATAATCAAAACAGTATGGTATTGGCAGAAAAACAGACACACAGGCCAGTGGAACAGAATTAAGAGTCCAGAAATAAACTTATGTTTATATGGGCAAATAATTTTTGACCAAAAAGCCAAAAACATACAATGGAGAAAGGAAAGTCTCTTCAATAAATGGTGCTGGGAAAACTGGAAGCCACCTACAAAAGAATGAAACTAGACTGCTGTCTATCACCACACACCAAAATTAACTCAAAATGGAATAAGAACCTGAATGCAAGACCTGAAACAATAAATTGCATAGAAGAAAACATAAGAATTAAACTCAAGGACCTTGGACTTAAAGAGGATTTATGAATTTGACCTCAAAGGCAAGGGAAATAAAAGCAAAAATAAATGAATGGGACTATATCAAACTAAAAAGCTGCACAGCAAGAGAAACTGTCAACAAGGTAAAAAGACAACCATCCGAATGGGAAAAGATATTTGCAAGCAACACCTCTGATAAGGGTCTAATATCGAAAATATACAAAGAGAACTCATACGACTCAAAAAACCCCCAAACAATCCAATCAAAACATGGGCAGAGGACCTAAACAGACACTTCTCCCAAGAAGACATACAAATGGCCAACATATATATGAAAAGATGCTCAACATCGCTGGCTATTAGGGAAATACAAATCAAAACCATAATGGGATACCATCTCACACCTGTTAGAATAGCTATAATCAACAGGACAAGTAATAACAAATGTTGGAGAGGATGCGGAGAAAAAGAAACCCTCATACACTGCAGGTGGGACTGCAAATTGGTACAGCCACTGTGGAAAACAGTGCGGAGGTTCCTCAAAAAACTAAGAATTGATCTACTGTATGATCCAGCAATCTCTCTACTGGATATTTACCCCAAAGACTTGAAAACCCATATCTGAAAAGATCTATGCACACCGATGTTCATAGCAGCATTATTCACAGTGGCCAGAACATGGAAGCAACTGAAGTGTCTTATGATAGATGATTGGCTAAAGAAGCTGTGGTACATATACACAATGGAAATTACTCAGCCATAAGAAGAGATGAAATACTGCCATTTACAACAACCTGGATAGACCTCGAGATAATCATGCTAAGCGAAATAAGCCAGACAGAAAAATTGAAAACCACATCATATTACTTATATGTGGGATATAAACCTAAAAGCAACAAATGAACAGAACAAACAAACAGAGACTCATGAACATGGACAATAATAGACGGTAGTTACCAGAGGGGAGGTGAGGAGGGGGTTAGGAGGGAATGAGATGGAGTAAAATGGGTCAAATGTATGGTGACAGAAAGAAATCTAACTATGGTAGAGGATCACACAATGCAATTTATATATGCCTTCCTGTTGAATTGTACAACTGAAACTTACTGGATTTCATTAACCAATGTCACCATAATATAAATGGATGAATGAATGAATGAATGAATGAATAGATTTATTGATTGATTTAAGAAAAGTGAAGTTTCCTTCACTCATTCAGTCTCAGCAAGAACAAATATTTACACTTAAACTTGAGTTTGTGTCTATGTTAACACAAAACCATATATATGTATTTTACAGTACAATACATAAAAATATAAATATATAAAATATTAAAACATAAGATTATTTTTACTTTCTTCTAACTTTCAGTTTTTCACTCAATATATCTTGAGCAACCTTTCATATCAATGCATAGAGGGCTAACACATTCTTTTTAATGACTGCACACAAATTAACTATCTTATTTCATCTTTCCTCTGTAAACATTCAGAGCTACAAATAACAGTATAATAAACATCTTTGCAAATTTTTTGCTGGAGAGAATGGAATTTAGCATGAAGGGAATGAGCATGTAAATTCAATGTAAATATAAAACTTATTGAATTTAGATGACTTTAAATGAAGATATATTAATGAGAACTACTTGGAGAATGTATGAGAACCACACTGTTTGGGCAGTAAACCTATGTGGGTGAAGGAGGAAAGTAAGTCTTCTGATGTTGATGATCTGATTTCTTTTCACCTCATCACATCCAGAGTGTGGGCAGTTCTGTCTCAGAATCTACTCTCATGACCTTATTTAACATTCACATCTGACCTCCAACATAAATGTTGTACACTTACGTTTATTTTGATTTAATTACACATTTACACAATGTTTTTAATATTGTAATGTCTCAAGTTTACTCCTCTATTTTCTGTTTGGCTAATATTTTCTATTTGGCTAATGAGATAGCCAAAATAACAAATGAGAGAAACAGGAAAAGTATCGGGCAGTCCTTGACAAGCCATAAATGAGATTACTCTAGCTGTTTTATCTTGTATTTCATAATTTGATTTGTTTCTATATTTTAATGTTATTAAATTATAAATCAGCTAGCTCAAGTTTCAAGTGTATCATGATTTTGTTATGATATTTCATACATGACATTGGTTTTGTTTTTATAATGTTGTGTTTCTTTAATGATTTAAACTTACCATAATAATTCATTATTTTTAAAAAAGCAGGATCCTTAATATCTTTGTGTAAGGTAGTCTAGACAGTCAATTTGGAATTATTAATTTTTAATGTGTCTTTTTTGGGTCATTATTCTTTTAAAATATCAATAATTGATATGTTCACTGATCTTGCTTTTATATTATCCATGCTCTTAGATTTTTTTTTTCAGTTGAACAATCTTTGATATCAATTAGAGAGACATATACAGAGTTATGGGGACTGGCAGAGTTTGATCATAGATATTTATGCCTCACTATTAGAAGTATAAATAGCACCAATAAAGAAATGTGGCTTTCCCTAAGGTTTTGAAATTGAGCTGGACATAAATATCTACGAGATAGAAATGCAGTAAATTGATGCCATACATCTAGTGTATGGTGCTATTATTTATGAAATAAATAAATTTAATTTTCAAGCACATATATAGCACTTATTCTGTCATGCTCTTTCTAAAGTTTGATAGAGATTAATCAATGTAATCCTCCTAGCAATGCTATAAAATAGACGCTATTATTAATCCCATTTTATCGATGAGAAAACAAAGAAGCCGAGATGATAAATTACTAGCTTATGGTTTCACAGCTAGGAAGGAGCAGAGAAGGGACTTAAAACAAGTAGCCATGCTTCCTCCTTGCATATTTTCAAACATAAAACCTACATTGAACAATTTAACAATTCTTTTATATTTCAGAAATTGGGCTTTAGAGAACATAGCAGTTGTGCAAACATCTAATCTTGATATTTTATTTGATACATTAAAAAAAAAAATCACAACAGATTGTCTAAATGGTTAAAGGGATAAAAATTAGGGAAAGGAGGAAACCTGAAAGAAACGGGGTAATTCTGACTAGGAAAAAAATGATAATCTATGTAAAAAGGCAGCATACAGAAAAAATAAGACCAGTTAAATGGTCTGATGATCCACAATCACAGCATAATTCTATTTGAGGAAGGAAAATTGATAAAGATGAGTTGGTGGGAATCAACAAAGTGAAAAACAAAATTAAAATTCTTTGTAGTTTCAAATTTTTTGAATGTAATAAACTAGATAAATGTCATAAACTAGATGAATGTCATAAACTGGATTAGCTCTTGATGAGCAAAACATTGTTTACCTACCTATTTTGGGAAGCATAAAATCATTTGAAAAACTATAATGAAAATTTAAAATATATACAAAATAACTCCATTCTGACAAATTTAATTTCTCATGTTATAAAAAAGAAAAACCAGAAAAAGCTGGCTTTTTTGCCATTATCTACCATCCATAAATTAGAAAATTGTCCATTTTACTAAGAAAGGCTCAGCATTCTACCCTCTAAAAGTGTAAATCATTGTATTAACTAGATTCTTCCAAATAACCTGGAACTTAAAGATTGAAGTTTACATAATTCTGATGGTGTTTATCAACACCTTGAAGTTTTAAAATGAAATGTTTTCACACCAGTTGACAAGGTCTCCATTTATCTTTAATGTTTATCCAAACCTGCAATTTCAGTGTAAAACTTTTACTTGCAATGAATGATGGGATTAAGGACAGGTTTAAAAACAGTTTTCTTCACAATTATAATTGTCTAAAATGGAAAAATTTGATGATATCTTATGTAGAGGGAAATACTAGAAATTAGACTTAACAGTAAGACAAGTGGACGCGTGGGCAAATATAAGGCTGCTGAAAATGCTGCCTCTATAACTTTCGTTAATAGCAAATGTCCCAGGTCCCAAAAAGGAGAATATGAGTTTCACCATTTTACATTTATACAAAATAATGAACATGGATTAAGAAATCTTTCAGATACTAGAAAATCGATATCTTTCTTGTATAGACCCAGCAGCAGAATTTTATACAGTTGATCACTCTGCCCTTGAAACACCTTCTTTGCTTGCCTTCCAAGGTCCCTTAAGCTCCCACAACTCACTGGCATTTCTTTTTTCTTCTCTCATATTGGGTACTCCTGATTTCTCCGACTTGTAAAGGTTTCAGTCTTCCCACCTTTTCCCTTATAATTCACACTTACTTCCTTATCTTATAAACCAATCATATCTAGTTTCTGCCCTTCATTCCCTGGGGTTCTGGAAATGTATGTGAAACAGTATCACTTTATTTACTTGCCTTACTTATTAGAAGACATTACTTCTTTAGTAGGTAACATTTTAGAAAATTTTAAAAATATAATTTTGGACAAATATTTATTATCCAAATTATCATGTGTCAGATTCTTGTGCAAGGTACATAACAGATTATTTAGCATCAGTGCAACCCTGTTAGGCAAGAAATGTCTGTCACTTCACAGGTGACTTGTGTCCCCAGGGTCACATACCTAGGCATAATAATAGCAGGCATTTAACTGCTTACTCTGTGCTCTCTTCTGCTTTACTTCTTCGATTTACTGACCCAATAATCTAATGAAGTAGATGGTATTATTATTCACATCTCGTGTGTAGGAAAACAGGTTTAGAAAGTAAATTACCCAAGCTGGCAAAACTAATAGGCAGAATATCCACAATTTACTTCCTTAAACTTCAAGATTATGTCAGCATAATGTCTTCTGAGGAGGCAAAGAAAGAACAATGTCTAGATAAAGCTATAGGAAGACACAGGTGAGCTCAGAAAGCAGTATGAATTGGATAATCAAGGATCAACAAGATGACTGAAAACTTGGCCTTGGGTGAGAGGGAATGGGAGGGAGACAGAGTGGGAGAGAGAGAAATTGAGAGAGAGACAGAAAAACTGTAAAGATGAATTTGTCTAATAACAATTTTGTATGAAAAATCAGCTGCAGATCGCACCTTATGTTATCTAAATTATGAAAACACTAATAACTACTGAAATTCTTCCATTATAATGAGAGCCATTTCTCTTGATCTGCTAGTTTTTGTTCTTGGTAAATATATATTCATTGTTTAGTAACAGCTGACTTGCCTTAAGGATTCAGTGTTCTACTCTGATCTTAAATCATGTGCTAAAACCACCACAGGTTGCAATTTACAAAACTAAAACAAGCAAACAACAACAAAAAGCTATACTCTCTTATTATGATTTCTACTTTTCTCTTTCTTAAAAAATATTTTTACAGTTAATAGCATTGGAGTGATAAATTTAGCTCTCTTATAAAATTTATTCTAAACATTATACCTTTATTATCTCTTATATCAAAGAAATGTCATGTTCCAGTTTTTAAAATTATTTAATCTTTATTGAACATCTACTATGTGGCAGACTCTGAGCTGTGGGCATTAGAGGTATGAAGATATTCAACATCTTAGTGCCTGCTCTAGAAGTTAATGACCAAACAATAGAGGACACCAAGTAATAGGAAACTCTGAACCAATATGGAGGACACACACACACACACACACACACACACACACGTAAAACTAACAGATAAAATAAGGAAATTCATAATTTCTCATAAAATGAACTTCAGGAATAAGGCAAACTTAAATGTTGGTCGAATCAGAAGTTCAAAGGTATTGATCATGAAAAGGCCAACAAATATAAACATGTATGCTTGGGAATAAAATCAACTGACATCATGAGCCAACAACTCAATTAGTTGAAAGAAAAAGTGATGACTGAGAGAAGGTTACTGATTGATGCTAACTGGTCACAAGCAGTCAATAGGCATTGGATATAAGTCAGTCATTTAAACAGAAAGGATAGATAGGAGTCTGTTGAGAACTTCAGGTTAGGGAATGGCTATTGTCCAAGAGATCACTCAGGCGGATTTTGGATAGCAGCAAGAGTAGCTAGTCACCACAGAGTAGTAACTCCCAAGCTTGCAGCCTTTCTGAGTCCAGGGGCCTCTATAGCTGCATCAGTGGTATCCCATGAAGCCATGTTGACGTATGGGGTCTCTATTATTTTCAGTTTTCTTTTTCCTCCCTCAAAATTCTCAAAAAATTAAAGAACATTAAAACCTTTTATTTAATAATTTCAACCAATTTATTTAGGAGCTTGGAGTGTATGTATTTATTATATTAACTTTTAGCCTCGTGTAGTTCTCTTCTTGCTCATTGTTTTTCCACATGGTTTTATCACAGCTGATGAATTGCCAGTTAAAATATCTCAACAATATATCAGCATTCATTTATTCATTCATCCCACAAATGATTGAGTGCCTAGATGTGCAGATGCTATCAGTAAGGAGAGTAAAAAACAAGACTCTTCTAGGATGCTTGGAAACAGGTACACTAATGATTACAGAATAATGTGGTAGGAGCAGAAAAGCCCAGCATGAAATGAGTATTTCTAAGCATATTGGGGGAGGACAAGGAGTGGCCTGGAAAAGGTGGTATTCAAGGAGCTCTTGGGTTTCACAAGATTATTAGCAAATAGCTGTGCATAATCCGGGAGTAGGAAGAGTATTCAAATAATAATATATAATATAAGCAAAAGAAAATGGCATGTTCAAAATGTTCCACAATATCTGGGTTTGCGTGGAGGGTCAGTTGCATGTGGCAGAGTAGTCTTGGGTAAGTTTAGAGGCGGGGGAAGGCAGTAGACTATCAAAGGCTTTAGATGGCCTTTATATTTTCAAAGGTCTTTTTCAATCTCCTTGGCATATAGACAAAGCATGTAGTAGCTTTGTGGAAAAAAATTATAGATGGAAGTATTTATGTAAGCAATATATAGGCTGACTCAGTAGAGTCACCAAACAACATTCATAAAACCTTTATCCAGAAGAATGGAGGAAGTCTAAATGAACCTTATATAAATCTAAAAATTTCCACAGTTTGAATAGCAAAAAAAATCAAACTTACTCAACTTTATCTGGATTGGATCAGCAATCTGGATGAAATACTTTATATTAAACTTATCCCATACCAGGCTATCCTCTCATGATAAAATGCTTCCTCAGTTTGTTCTGAATTACTAGGAAGGGCACCTCTCCAATACACAGAATGAATTTGAGAAATCAATCTTCAAAGCATTTTGCCCTTGAGCTATTCATATATGTGCATGTATTTATAAAAGAGAGAGAGCATTAAAGGTTTTCTTCAATTGTTTTTACTCACAGGATATATCATATATTATGTCACTGATGCCTATTCTTCATGATTTTGAGAATAATTGCCCTCTAATTTGATTGTTTGAAGTTAGATTTTCCTATGCAAATTTTCGTGAAGCAAGGGGATAAGCCTCTGTATTTTGCGTGCGCGTGTGCACACACACACACACACACATACACATACACACATAAATAAATAGATACACATATCTACGAGGCCAGTCCAAGTCCAAAAGAAATGCCTAAGCAAGAGCTTATTTTCAGTATTAGAAGGTATGATTATCAAATATAGCATACACTACATTCAAAATAAATAACCGCTTGATCCTTAGAAGCAGGGACTACTTCTTTATGTTTACATATGATAGGATGATTTTTAGCTTTCAAAACATTCTTTGAAAGAAGGGAAACCAATTCCTATAATAATCTTAAATGAGCATATTTGTGAGAACAATTGCTTTGTCTTCTCAGCAGGCTATTACTGAAAACCTAAGAAAGTTTAATTCTTCTCTCACCTAATAGTTCTTTTAGACATACACTTTAACAAATGACAGTAGATTAAAATACTGTTTTCAGGACTGTAAAAAATAACAATATTCAGTGGTTATGCACTAATAGTGTATGTTTCTTTGTTCTTAAAAATAAATTATATATATAAACTCTTAGCTAAATACTGAGCAGCTAATACATGGGACTCAGAAGTTAGATATTAAGAAGTTCTAATTTCGACATTGCCTGTTACTGTGAGGGTGAAACATAATGATTTAGGTAAGACGCTTAGAATAACGCATGGTATTAATAAATTCTCATCTTTTATCAGCCTACCTGAACATGTGAGAGTATAGATTGTTTTCCCAGTCCATTGAATTATTCTAGGAGATTACTAAAATCTGAGGTTGTTCTAATATATACTTGGTCTTTGATGGTACATCAGTGAGGGTATTCTGTGTTATGATTAGGAACAAACAGTCCTCAAATCTCAGTGGTTTGACACAACAAAGTTTGTTTTTCTCATTCCCGACGAGGCCTAGTAGGGAGCTCTACTAACCAGAGTTACCCAGGAGTGTAAACCGGAGGACACTTCATCCCGAATGAGCTCCCAGAATTTTCTTGGCAAGGGAAAAGAGATACGATGAATTGATTGTTAGATCTTAAAGCTTCAATAAGAAGGCACCACAACTCTTTTGGTCCCTTGTCCCTGGCCAAAGAAAATCACAGCCAATTTGCCTACCTTCAAACAGGGTGGAAGATTACAAATCTACCTTAGGACCTAATGGCAACTATGATCCCCTTTTAGATTAACTGTGAGACAGCTGATGGGAAAATAAAAGGTCTTTCCTGTTAGATATTGTGAATAAACACATCCCTGTTGAGTAGGAATTCCTTAATATTTAGGGGAACATTTTGCTACCACTCTCATAAGAATTAAAAACTTCTTCATAAGTGAATATAGGTAAAATCCAGAAAAGACAAACTCTGGCTAAGTACTCAGTTTCTTTACTCCATTTGCCAGGAATTCAGGAAACTTTGGAAGGACAAGATGCCACAGCACGTCACTTTGATAATAAGGTTTGGAGAAATGTGATTTTCAAAGCTTGAACCTATCAAACCGATTCTAGTGTTTGCCAGTTCTAGTTGCACATATAATTTTTCAACCAGGACAGGATGACAAATAAACAAAACAACAACAAAAAGAACTCTGCAACAATGTGTCTGAGGTGTTAATATGGAATGGAGGTTCTGATGGTTTGGTTTTAGAAGCACTGAGACTGCCTCACACAGAAAGATGTTTAAAATGTGACTTTAAGCTAAACAAACACCACTCTTCCTAGGTGCCTCATCATTAACCTTGGAATGTTGTTATGCTCAGGGACTGATGAGCAGAAAACAACAAGATGACAGGCTAGAAAAAAGGCAAAGAATCTTTGTGGAGTGTGTGTGTATGTGTTGCGGGGAGCAGAATGGGGGTATTTAGCAATGGTGATGAGTGGTAGCTCCAGAATTTCTGAATGATATGGGGATCATATTATGCACTATTATATTTTCCAAGGTGGGGCTCGAGGCTGCATTTTCATATCACTTTATATTAATCATCTAAATCAAAGAATGGGGATAGGTGGAGATAATGGTGTGTGTGTCCGGGGGAGGGGGGACATATAGGCAGCCACTTAGTCACCCCTTAGATACCAACGCTGATGGTGTGCCTATATTTTCTATTTTTAGGGCTTTCCCCTTCCCTACCCGACACTGCAAAGTAGTTGTTGCTTTTACCATCTAGATATTGTTGCAGTTTTGTTCCAAAAGCGTAAATATCTGGGGTTATTTAAAGGCTTTATTTCCATGTTATTTGCAAGTTTTCAGAAAACAGTCTTAAAGTAGCTGAGTGATACCTTTTTGGGTGAGAAGTTGTGGTATGTTTGTTCCCATGTATGATACCGCTGGCAGGTCAGCCAAGTCAAATACTATTACACTATGACTGCTGTCCTACTGTACATGACATCAACGATTTGTATATAACAAAAAACAAATTTCCTATCCCTGACTGATAGCCCATTTGCTGCAAATAATAGTTGATAAAACACAATTGCAAGACAGCGAGAGAATTTGGACATTCCCTTGGAGTTTGCTGAAATGGATTTGGCCTGTGGCTCTGCTCCTGATAGCCAGCTGTCTTTTCACTACCACATTTCTTCTTCCGTGAATGTTATTTATAGCTTTAAAATGTTTTCAAGGATAAAGCAGTAGCACACACAAGGCATTTTCGGTGCTATGCCGATGATGGGAGCACTCAGAGAAATAACTGTTGTAGTAAGATAATCACTTTTTCATCCTTAAGGAAGCCCATTGTGAAGGAGTGAGCTGCTACTTCTTACTGGCTATTACACATTGCTGACAATGCCTCTTCCTGCTGTTCTTTTAAAGAGGACCTCAAATTAAACCTATTACACCTTAGATCCCAATTACATGGAAATCCATAACCTTTCAGAAATGTGTCTAAGCGCTAACATGAAGACCCACTCCATTCAATATTCCTGCTAACTGGTTTAGGGTCTTGACATTGCCTAGTAAGAAGATTATAGAAATGCCTGAAGGACAGTTCTGGGTATAAAACCAAATGCCCCCATGTGCATTACAATTGCCAAAAAAAAAAAATCCCTTTCATCTTTTTATTAATTGTATAATTAATGCATTCTGTGTACTGATAAGAATAATGCCATGTAATTAATTTTTAAGAATTAAAAACTTGCCTTTATCCAGCCTCATAGTCTACTTTCATGTTTATAGCTGTGAATATAAATCCTCTTATCTAATTATAACATGACTGGTTTCATTGTTGAAACAAAGCAGTTCTTTGTCATTTTTATTTGATTATGTAATATTTATTTTATTATATTAATTATACTCTATCCAGGAAAAAAAAAAATAAGACCCAAGGACTTAAAAATTTAAGTCTTCCAAAGCTTATCAGAAAAATGCCATGCTGCTTTGGATAAGAAATGATATTTCATTTGTTTTCTGTGTCTGTTTTTGTCTTCCATGATTACCCATTCTGTTTACCAAAAGGCTCAATTAGCATTTGAATAGTGAGCCAGAGAGCAGACAGGTTGAGAATTCTTAGAGAACTAATTTGGCATTCCTTCTCCTTTCCCCTCTTCCTCCCTTCATAGCCTTTTCTTCGCTTCTAATCAAGCTGCAGTTATTAAAGCCAGAATAAAAGACCTGATTTTCCATTACATTGATGCATGCTGAACAGAGCCTTGATTTGCTTTTTCTTTCAGCGATGCTAATTGGACTCAAAGGAAATATTTAGTTTATAATAGCGAATGAAGAATTCATTTAATTTTAGGGAA